>NC_035442.2:10267526-10867526 GCF_002127325.2 Helianthus annuus | reverse complement strand
CCCTGTTTGGAAGAAGCCTCATTTAAGAACTTTATTAAATTAGGGGTTGACCTTATTAACTTAATTAATTAAATAAGTCAATCTATCAACTAGTTTACGACATGTTTAACCCGTTTTTACAACTTCATTACAACCTGTTTGACTCATATAAATAAATTGGCTAAACATGTCGTGTTCGGGTTACATGATTTTAACTACATACAGATTAGGGTTTTTTTTTCTCTTTGACACGAATAAATCTAGGGGCAGGGTGTTCAACGATTCAACCTGCCACGCCGCCACGTTTACACCCTATCTATTATCTAGAATCATATATTTACCATGAGATAAATAATTGAAGAAATCATGAAAGTCCAGTATCGGCCCAAATATGTGTCTGCAATATACGCACCAAAAATAGGTGTCAGCCACACGGTCCCGGCCCAATTTGTGACATTATTTGATGATTTCACAGTGCCTTGATGTAATTCCCTTGTCAAGTACAACACCAAATTTGTTGCTATGCCATAATATGCCATTCTTTCACACACTTCATACCCTACAAATTAAGTTATACAAATGTTATATCATAAATCAACTCATGTAACAAATGAACCATGAACCATATAGTGTGTATAGAGTTATTCTTAATAATTATTGTAAATAGGTTCTGTCCATTAGAATTGGGCTCGATATATACTACTGAGACACACCGAAATATACAATCCTAAAAATTATTACACTCACCGAGCATGAAGTAACAAGCTCTCCATTTCCCCGTATTTGATCTTAAAACGGGTTTACCCTTGAGAGTTCTAGTCCCGTCTTGTGTAAAGTCTTCTCCAACTCTCTTCCCATCTTCGGTCAACTCCATCATGCAAAAAACACGAGTAAATAAAGTATGCACTTCATATGGACGTTAGAGCCCGTCTTCTTATAAATGCCTGTCTCCATCGAACTGTACCAAACTATACCGAAACAGTTTGGTATAAACAAACCACAGTTGAATCTACGCCTTCCGTTGCTTTCAGTCCCTTTTGTTTGTACATTACATGCCTAATCTTTCTGTCATTTTCAGTCCATTGGTTTCTTTTAGTTGGTATATCCTAAAATGTCTTGGGCTTTTTATATATATTGACTTATGGGCTTGGGGGTAACATATACATTTTTAGGACCAGGGCCTAAAATTTCTAACAGTTGTTATGCATTGTTTTAATGTTTAATATTAACATTTAAGCAATGGAAAGGAGTTTATCAACACATTTATGGTCACAACTTGATACATGGTTACTTAATTCAAGGTTCATAATTTGACAGTGGTTAATACAATAATGCGTATTACTGACTCAACTCGATCGACAAAGTGTTATATATAAACGATACTAGTAAGTAGTGTTATATATCGACGAAGTCGTCATCATCACCATACTCAGTATATCTCACCAATAGCAAAACTAAGGTAGGGTCTGAGGAGGGTAAGATGTAGACAACCTTACCTCTACCCCGTCTGAATAGAGAGACTGCTTCCAGTGAGACCCCCGACTCGATAGTATTTTTGCATCAAGCCTTGGACATAAGGCACAAAACACTCAGCAATTAAGACAAACGCCGATTAGTGCATGTACCCCTTGTCTTTCAGCTATCAACGTCACCACATGATGCATGATTAACAATCTCACTCTTTTAACGTTATTTTCACGAAATTAGTAAAATAACGTTAAAATTAGTGCACTTTCACATTATATATCGACAAAGTGTTATATATAAATGATATCTTTTTTAGCATTCTTCAAATTAGGAACAAATGTTAAGGTTTAATTTTACTTGCAAGAAATTACTTAGTCTATGTGTTAGGTAAAAGTAAAAAGTAAAACATAATCATGAGATCTTAAAACGAAGCTTCAATGGAAAAAAAAAGTTAAAAAAAAAAAAAAAAAAAACTAACATAACATTTAATGATGGTTTTATAAATCACCATGTAAAGCCCAAAATATAATTGATATTTAATATAATAACAATACTATTTAATTCTAGTTAAATACAAAAAGTCATGACTAAAACTTAAAAGCAATGATTAACGGTGTAACGGAAAAAAACGAAAGCAAACAAGCAAATATACAAAATCCCATATATCGGCATTGGCACAAACTAAAGCCGTTTTACCCGGAAACGTAACTTTGTTCTGTGATCTTTCCAATATCTTCTTTCGACTCTTGCTCAACATTGGTGACTTCGGCATTGTATTTATACTTTTTCGCCACGAAAAGGAAGAAAAGGAAGTTCACGGAGCTCAAAACTGCGTAAAACGCGTAATAATAATCTAGGCGAGACGCGTTAAGGTTGTTTAGGATCCAACCGTGGTGTCCATGCTTCTTTGTAACATTAGCAACAGTCGATAAGATGAAACTGCTAAGAAAATACCCGACACCAAGACTAGTCGTGAAATAAGCCGTCCCGAGACTTTTCATTCCTTCGGGCGCTTGATCATAGAAGAACTCGAGTTTTGCAACTTCCAAGAAACAATCAGCAACGCCCAACAACGCGAATTGTGGAATGAGAATGTAAATTTTTAGAGGCACAATCTGCTTCATTGTTAATATACCATGCTCTTTAACTACGCTTAGTCGATGTCGTTCTACACGACTAGCAACAATCATGGTGACAATATGGATGATTAACCCAACGGTCATTCGTTGTAACAAAGTGATACCTCTTGGGTTCTTTGTGTACTTTCGTACGAAGGGTACAAAGAGGCGGTCATAAACCGCAAGGCTAATAAGCATCGAGATTGTCACGAAAACAGATAAAGAAGCCGGCGGGATTTCAAAATCCCCTATGTGCCGATTCAATGTGGTACCTTGTTTGATGAAAAGTGTGTGGGTTTGGGCCATCAGCGTGCTAGGAATGAATGTTGCACACAAGATCGGGATCATTTTGATCATTTGCTTCGTTTGCTCGACTTGTGTCACCGGGCATAGGTCCCATCCGGAAGCCGGTCCATCAACCTTCACTGCGGCTTTGTCGAGAAAACTATATGTTACAATGTTCAAAGAGGTTATGCATTTAGAAAATAAATGTATAAATACAAAATGGTCACATGGGCTTACCTTAATGAAGATGAATGGTCAATTCTATATTTCCCTGGACTAGCGTACTCGTCCAAAGTCAACTCATAAAGCTCTTTCGGGTCAGCAGGTACACTTGTATTCCACTTTCTTGTAGTCGCGACTAGTACCTTAGCCATTCGAGTAAACGGGCTTTCCCCTCTTGGTTTGTGTCTATAAAGTGGTGTTCCAAAAACAAATGTTATTATGGCCACAAGTAGCATGATTGTTGGGATACCGTACCCTATCCCCCAACCCGAAGTATCTTGAAGGTACACCAGGAACGTGTTTGCGAAAAGAGTACCAAAGAAAATGCTAAACATCCACCAATTAAAGAAAGTGAGCTTATGGGCCCTTTCCTTGGGCTCAAAATCGTCAAACTGATCCGCACCCATTGTGGAGATATTGGGCTTGGTTCCACCCGTCCCTATTGCAATAATGTAGAGTGCACAATAGAAGACACCAATTTGGAGCGAGGAGGCCCTTTTGTCACAGTCTAGGTAACTCACATTTTTACCACATGTTGGTGGCTTAAGGGATGGTAGTGAAACAACTAGAGTCAAGAAACATATACCCTGTCAAATAAAGAAAAAGTCAAAGAGTATAAGATGACAATTACCAAGCCCATTATTCTATGCAGGTCTTAAGCCCAAAAATATAAGAAAATGATTGGGCTTAACAACTATAACCTAAAGATTGGTAACTATAAATAAGTAATACATTTTACAAGAATAAATGACAAAAGACCATGTGTAGGCCCATGTCTATTATTGAGCCAATAATAGTGACACCGGCACAATACTTTAGTCCCAGTAAGACCATCCGTATTGGGGGCAGTATTTGGGCGGTTCTTTTTTGCCTCAGAAACGTCTTACCACGCCCGCACACGACCCTCGGGGGCGTTTTTTTTGCCCAAAATGCTTTTGGCGTGCTTTTTTCCACGCCTAGCTTCATTCCTTTGGTCCAATCACCTTCATCTTCCTTTTGTAAAACCAATAGGATTTTTATTTAATTTTATTACAAACATAATGCCCCACAATGCCCACATCCCCACTACACCCATTTTAGAAAACGCTCCAAAATGCCTCATTGTTGACTGAGCTGTCACATGACGCAAAACACCCAAGGGTAGAGACATTACCACTGCACATGGTCTAACAAAATACAAAACAAATAAACATACTCACTAAAATATCAAACAATTGATAGGGTCTAGGAAGATTTGGATGAGGGCACACCTTGTCTCTATTACGAAAGATAGAGAAGGCTCCCATTAAGAACCCCAACTCCAAAAAGATATTAGTCCCATGACATTATAAATATATATCGGGGAGGATTATCTTGAGAACGCTAAATATTACGAAAACCGTGAGAACGAATCAAAACCAATTTTTTTTTAATACAAACCTCATTGTAATTAAAATATAAGATCAAAAAAAGAATTTACAACATCAAATAATTCATTTTCCTCTCAAAATCACTCTTATTAGATTTTTAACACATGTGTAAATATAACAAATTTACACATGTAAATTACATTCTAATATTGTATTCGAATAATAATAATAAGTGTAAAAAAAATTGAATTTGCGTTGTTTTTTACCAAGTTCTCGTGGTTTTTTTTTTTTTTTGTTTTTTCATTCGTTCTCATTGTTCTCGCAATATTTAGCATTCTCATTTAAACTTTCTCTTGTATATAAATAAATTTTAACGGGAATTTTCTTTTAATTCTTGTTGGGCATGATGCCCAAAATAGTAACAAGATTTTGGGCCTTGCAATACTAACAGTCTAACAATAGTGTCATGTAGAGCTAGATGATAGATTAAGCAGAGAAAATAATAACGGAGATAGGGTTGGAAAAATATCCGACCTAATGGGAAAAATAAAAAAATAATACATTCGGGTTGGGTCGGAACTGCATAATGACTAATTATAAAGTCCGGCATCAGTTCGGGTATGGTATTAGATGATCCTAAACCTGATTACCAAAGCTAATACTACACTTGTTTATCAATACCACAATCATTATTTATCAATACCTATGTTAGGACTTGGCTTTGGATCTTTAGTCTAAAACACAAATAATGAATAGATACGTATTGAAAGCGAGAAATAATTGGGTTTTCAACGGCATTAAAGAGAGGACAAAAAATCTTAGCGGAGATCAATGCAAACTTATAAGTTTGGATTAAAATAGGGCGAAATTCAACATGCTAGAGTGGAAAGACTGGTGTAATTTTGATATTAGCTTGTAATGTATTATGAGTCACCTACTCAAGCTCATGCTAGTGTGGATTTGATGTTTTAATAATATTTTGCCTTTTGCCATAAAAAAAAAGGAAATATGCATGGAGAAAATCATATATTTACCACAAGATAAATGAGTGAAGCAATCATGAAAGTCCAGTATCGGCCCAAATATGTGTCAGCAATAAAAGCACCTAAAATAGGTGTCATCCACACTGTCCCAACCCAATTTGTGACATTGTTTGAAGATTTAACAGTGCCTTCATGTAATTCTGTTGTCAAGTACACCACCAAATTTGTTGATATTCCATAGTATGCCAATCTTTCACAAATTTCATACCCTGCAATTTAATTTCCATCAACCCAAATAGGAATATATTCCTACTTTCATAACATTCAAGTTCCATATTCAACACTATTTATCAGTTTTGTCGCAAATAAAAATCAAATAATAGGGTACAAACGAGCTAGGGTTTTTAGGAGCTACTCAAGATCAACTCGTTAAAAAACTTAAATTAAATCGATCATAGGTTTAACGAGTTCCCGAGCTTGAGCCTAAGCTGAAGCTAATTTAATTAACAAGCCCGAGATGGAGCTTCATATGGCGAACTTAACTAATCTTGCGATCCTAAATAAAGCTTTTATGTATATAAAAAATAGTTTATAATATAATATACTAAAATATATAGTTATTACGTAACTAACATCGTTTAATTATGATAAAGTTAACTAAATATACATAAATAGTATATGTTATGTTATACATGTATAATCTAAACCTAACGAATACATTGTATCTGGTTGTACCACGTGTCACAATTTTGTAAACCCAATATTCATTTTCTTGTTTCTCTTGTTTCACTCGTTTAGATTCTATTTCCCAATTAAAAAAAACAATGTTTTATTATTTAAGGTACTTACCATATGTAATCTCAATCACATCTTTTTTAGAATATTGTTTTATAATTCAGAAATTTGCGTTGCCATATTTTATTTATTCAGCCCATGTAATGCACAAATTTCTAACCTAAACATGTTTATAAATATATATACACAAATAATTAAATAATGAAAACGTGAGTCGTGCTAAAGCTTAAATTACTACAAACATGACTATCTCAAGTTTTAGATGCGTAATTTCGGTCATATACACATACATATAGTGTTAGGATCAAATACAAATAGATTTAAATAATAAGCAAAAATATAACTAGAGTAATGATTATTACTTTATAGTATTTGAACCATAGTAATTAATTATTATTACTCTATTTACGTTTTTGTGGTGTATAAATGTGTGATTACTTTACTCCAAACTGTAGAGTAATAATTAATCAAGTTATTTATACGTATAGTAGGTTAATTTTATTTGTACAGAATCTCACATATATATGCGTATAGTTGAACTAAACATTAAAATACTACTAACTAGCCTATCTAAGTCTTAGATATGTATTTCCAGTCACACATATAAGGAAAGTGATAAAGTTTTAACATATCGTGGGTTGTTTGTGTGTTTGATTCACTTGTGAAACGATCTCTAGTTTAACAAATGACGTCATGAAATTTTAATATAAACTTGTTAAAGAGTTACACAATAGTTTTATTTATGTATTGGATACTAAACCAACATAGCTAACAACAACCGAAACGTATCTTGTATATTTTATGATATCATAAAGATGTTACGACACTTACCTAGCATGTAATAACACGCTCTCCATCTCCCAGTGGTTGATCTTAGGACACGTTTGCCCTTAAGATCGGTAGTCCCATCTTCTGTAAAGTTCTGTTCGATTCCCTTCTCGTATTCCATGGATCCCATCGCATGAAAAAAGCAAGAACAAAAATCCTACGTGTGTATGCTAATGCATTGTCCGGTTTTTATAAACGTTTATGCTCTTGGAACTGATCCAAATCATGTCGAAACAAATTATTTCTTGTTCTTAACTTATTTTTTAGTCATTTTCTCTTGTCAGCTGCCTTCCTCTTATACATCACAAGGGCAACTATAATATCTTTTTCATTTGTTTGTTTTAGTTGGAATTTACTAAATTGTCCCTCGTGGTGTTTGGATCATGAGCCATGTGGGAGAAGTGCTGATTACTAACACCAAATTCGGCAACATTTGATCCCTTTGTTTGCTAATAAATGTGAACTACAACTTAGATGTGACAATTTTGATGAAATTATTTATTAATGTGTCAATTTAGGCTACAATTTATTTAACATATAAGATATAGTAATAAGCTAAAATACAACAGGTCATACAAGTAAGGAAGTCATCGAAAGTGTCTATAGATAATATCAAATTATTATCTTAATAGATGCTATAACAAAATATTTATATATAGATCATTCTATTCTAACATTAAAATGTAGAAAATGAACAATAGTATTTTCGAGTCCAACCAATTATCTTGACTGGCCGTTTAGATACACATTTAAGAATATTTGTTACCTCACCGGTATGACGCAATGATCTTGTCATCTACTCATCTCTACCCATAAAACTAGTTGTGTTTTTATGTGTTATATCTCTGTAGTTATGTTAGAAATTAGTGAGGTACATAGCCATAGTCGAGTATCTACGTTTACTTGTGTAGGGGACTTAAATCTCAACAGTTGAAGCTAAATATCATATCTCACACGAGCCCCACTCATGTATCCATTCTTCACTCGTGTATTACCAATTACCATTACGTGTATGTTCAACTCACAAAAACTAATTTATAATTCTATTTAAACATGCTTGTGTGGATCTGCTCGTCTTTGGTTGGGTTAGGGGGAAACATGCTTGTGTGGACCTCACGGGGGTTTTCACTCTGGTTGTTTTTAGAGAAAATGGGTTTGTAGCTGGACAAACAGCAAGAAAGGCAAAATCGAAGAAAGTTGATAAGCACGCTAAAGTTTGTGCAGAGAACCAGCGTATTTTTGTTCCTTTTGCCTTTGACACATTTGGCTCCCTAGCGCCAGAAGCTATCCAATTCCTAACCAGTGTCCAACGGGTCATCTACAACAATTGCTCAGCCTCAGGGGGGCGGGGGTTTGTCTTCGGTAGATTAGGGTTTGCAATTCAGAAAGGGGCAGCGGCGCAACTTGTTGCTTGACTACCTTCTGTTTTGATGTAACTTAGCAAGTATGAATGAAATAATATAAATGAAAGACATAACATTTAAACACATAAAAAGAGAAAGCCCGCGTTTTTCCCTATTAGACCACCCGTAGTGGGGGGTTTTGAGCGTTTTTCCCAAAAAAAAACATCCCCCAACGCCTTGAAACCGCCCTCCTGGACGTTTTTTTCAAAAAAATGGTCCCGAGCGTGCTTTTTTTAACGCCTTTGTTCGAAATGTTTGGCCAATGACCGGTATTCTTCTTTTTGTTTGACCACTATCATTTTTTGATGGTTTTTTGTTATTTAAATCTATTAGACCCCTTTTAATATAATGCCTCACAATGTACATATCTCCACTACACCCATTTTATAAAAAAAAAGTCTCATAATGCTCCATTGCTAACTGGATTGTTACATGACATAAAACACTTAAAAGAGACCATTATTTGTGTGTTCCACTATACACGATGTTACGGTGACCCAAATATAACAGTTTTTTAATCATAGCATCAATCATTCAATTGCAATTCACAATTATGTGAATGGTACTGGCATGAAAAGGCGGGTGACAAGATAATAAATTATTCACAATTATGTGTATTTATACACAGACGTAAATTTCCTATACATACATTTACTAAATGGGGGAATAATGCCAGACAGCTGACTGGCACTTTCCCATTGGACCAACCAGTTTATTATATTATATTCATTTTAAATTACGTTTTTACCCCTGTTTAAATTTACCGTTTTGCCCCCAGCTCAAAATAAAATTACGCTTTTGTCCCCATCTCAAAATTACGATTTTGCCCTTAATTCAAAATTACGATTTCGCCTGGCACTCCCCTATTGGACCAACCCGTTTATTATTTTGTATCCATTTTAAAATACCAAATTGGGGGATTGTGCCAGGCAGCTGCCTGGCACTCCCCCATTGGACCAACCAGTTTATTATATTATATCCATTTTAAATTACATTTTTGCCCCTGTTTAAAATTACTGTTTTGCCCCCAGCACAAAATAAAATTACGCTTTTGTCCCCATCTCAAAATTACGATTTTGCCCTTAATTCAAAATTACGAATTTGCCTGCCACTCCCCTATTGGACCAACCAGTTTTTTATTTTTTATCCATTTTAAAATTACGTTTTTGCCCCTCTTTAAAATTACGTTTATGCCCCCAGCTCAAAATAAAATTACGCTTTTGTCCCCAGCTCAAAATTACGATTTTTCTCTCGATTCAAAATAAAAATGTGGTTTTGCCCTCAGCTCAGAATTACCTTTTCGCCCCCAGTTCAAAATAAAATTTTGTGTTTGCCCCCAGCTAAAAATTACGATTTTATCCTCTGTTAAAAAATGTGATTTTTCCCCATTAAAAAAATTATAATTTCACTCTTAGTTTAAAATTACGTTTTTTCCCCAGTTCAAAATAAATATGTTTTTGCCCCCAACTCAAAATTGCAATTTTGTCCTCGGTTCAAAATAAAATTGTGATTTTGCCTCCAGCTTAAAACTACGATTGTGCCCTTAGTTCAAATTTATATTACGCTGTTACCCCAAGTTCAAAATTACGAATTTGCCCCTGTGAAAATTTACAATTTTGCCTCTGGTTCAAATTTACAGTACTACCATCACTTTAGCTTTTGGCAAATTACGAGTTTACCCCAGTAAAAAATTACAACTTTCCCTCAGTTAAAAATTACAATATTGCCATTGTTTTAGTTTTTTTTTTTATCAAAACTATAAAAGTGTTTTCTTTTAATTGGTTGACTCGATTTAATTGTTTTTCGTGTCAATGAGCTGCCTAACACTCGCTCATTATTCGGCCATCGCCCCGCAACGCGGGCGGGGTATTAACTAATTATATTAGACTAGAAGGTATGGTGAGGTCCATCCCCACGAGGATGGGCCGCCACCTAGGCGCCACATCACCGGCTCGTGGAGGATGGGTCTCCTTCACTTTTGAGAGGGGTGGAGGATGGGGCCCCACCTTAATATTTTATAATTTCCTAATTTTTTTATTAAGTTAATAAATATAACATAACACAACATAATAAATTCATTTCATAAAATAAAAAAAATTACATTTCCTAAAAATAAAAATAAAAACATTTCGGAAAAAAAATACATTTCCTAAAAATAAAAAATTACACTACTCGTCTTCGTCTCCGTCACCGTCCCTGATGTTAACGTTGTTCCAAATATGTTCTACCAAATCCTGTTGAAGGTTTGCGTGCGTGAAGTCGTTGGTTAGCGAGAACGAGTTTAAATCCTGTTGTGGCGGATCAACCGGGACAGTGTTCCCGTAAGATGCATTCTCATCATACTCACAAATCGCCCGACCTTCATCTTCAATAATCATGTTATGGAGCAAAATGCAAGCGTACATACAAAGGCGCAACCTTTTCGGTATGAACGCACGTGCCGGTTGTGCAAGGACGGCCCGTTTTTTTTGTAAGACACCAAAAGCACGTTCGATGTCTTTTCTTGCAGCTTCTTGACGCTTGGCGAATTTTTTCCTTTTTTCGTCCTCGGGATATGGAATAGTCTTTACAATTGTAGACCAAGACGGATATATCCCGTCAGCAAGATAATACCCACGTCTATACTCAACCCCAGAAACTGTAAAACGTGTGTCCGGACCGGTTCCATTAACGACATCGGTAAAGATCGCCGATTGGTATAACACGTTGAGGTCGTTGAGTGAACCAGGGAGACCAAAGAAAGAATGCCATATCCACAAATCTTGTGATGCCACGGCTTCAAGTATCACGGTTGGATAGCCGTGATCACCTCGCGTATATTGGCCGCGCCACGCAGTCGGGCAGTTATGCCACCCCCAATGCATACAATCAATGCTACCAAGCATTCCCGGAAACCCGTGCCTTGCTTCATTAGCTTGGTACAACTGTTGAACATCATACGCGTTTGGTTTCCGCAAATATTTTTTGCTATACAGTTTCACCACATTATGGCAAAACCGATACAAACATTCCCGCGTAGTTCTTGCCGACATCTGTAAGTACTCGTCCAAAGCGTCGGCCACTGTCCCGTACGCCAGTTGGCGAATGGCCGCAGTACACTTTTGTAACGTGGTGAACCCTTCATAATTTCGAGCATCAGGTCGTTGCGTGAAAAACGGGTCTAGCCCCGCCAAATCATTAGCAATCCGTGTGAATAAGCGGCGACTCATTCGGAACCTGCACCTGAAAATGTCGGCGTTGTAAAGTGGTTCATCCGAAAAATAATCGTTCACCAATTTCTCGTGCGCTCCTGTCGTAAAAAATATATAAATACGAGTTAAAAAAATAAGGATAATGAAATTTTGTAATGAAAAACCTTGGCGGTCTCTGTTAATCCATATTTGTCTGGTAATAACATTTTCAGTCGAGAAGTCTTCCTCTTCCTCCTCAATTAGAATCTGCCCCGCCCGTAGCACAGCGTTTGCGAAAAACATCTCCTCTTCGTCATCCGAAGACGAGGGCCACCAAGGATTAGAAGCCATTGTGGATGAAAAGATAATTTTTTTATAAAAGTGGGGAGAAAATGGTATAAAAGTGAGAGGGTTTTGGGTTGAAAGTGGGGAAATTATAGTGAAAATAGGTGTTTTTATAGAAAAAGGAATTTTTTTTATTAATAATGCCATTATTCCAACGGCTATAATTCAAAAAGGTGGACCGGCTACCCCGGCTGTGGGGTGCCGGGTGTGCCGAGCCGAGCCCCAGGGGGGCGGTGTGGGGGACCGGCGCCAGTCCTAGCCGGGCCTCAGCCGGCCCCCATACCTTCTAGTCTTATACAATTTAACAATTGACGTCGGGTCTTAGAAACAATACCGGTTTCCAAGTTTCACAAACCTCCATTTGCCAGTCATTCTCTTTATCTTTGTTTCCCCAGGTGTTTGGCCTAGCTTTTATTTTTTTGGCTTATGCTTATATTTTAAACTAGCTTTTAGCTTATTTTTTTATGATTTAATAAGCTCTTTTTAAGTGTTTTGATTAGCTTATAGCTTATTTTATATCATTTGCCCTTACACAAAGAAGCTTCTTCAAATAAGCTAAAAACCATCTTCAAATAAGCTTATTCAAATTAGCTTATATAAGCTAATAAGCATAAGCTTAAAAAGCTAAACCAAACACTAAATTAAGCTTATTTTGTAAAAAAAGCTAAAAAAGCTATAAGCTTTGTTAAAAAAGCTAGGCCAAACACCCCCTACGTGACACCTCTTCCAGCAGAGAGAGAGAGACAGTGGAAAGCAAGGGGCCGGTCACGGTGGTTTCGTGGCACTAACGACCGTCATTTTGACGCGTAAGCCGGTTCCATTTCATAGTCTGAAGGCAGGGAAGCCACAGGTGGTGGTGGTTTGTGCATCCGAGGGGCGGTGATTGGGTCCAATGGCGTTACAGCTCGCATGCCGGCGTCCCCGGTACTCAACATCGACGACAGCAACTTTGATGAATTGGGTGGCGGTAGTTCAAGATGTGGATTAGGTTTTTCGGTGGCCATTGGTGACGGCGAACAGGTTTCGTGACGATACACGAGTGGAGAACCACGAGGGATGTTAGATCGGAGGTTTGCATAGCTAGCCAGTGACGGCGCTCAAGTGCCTACGGTTCCGATCAAGTTCTGGCAACTTTTCGGTAAGCCCTTTTTCTCTTGCATGTTTGCTATCTGGTTAGATCGGTTGTTCATGAACCTTAACCCAACGAGTGAGATGCTCTTGGTAGGCCAATATAAGTTTAAAACTCAATTAAGGACTGTGGATTGGTGCTGCTCTTGGTAGGCCGTAATTATGCAAAAAAAATGCCAAATTGGTTTCTTGGGCATGGCATTCGTTAGGGCAATGTGAATGTGATTCCTGATTTCACATACCAAATGGTATTAAATAGTATTGTCTGCAACCACAAGGATTTAGCAATTCTGAGCCTCCAAGACAACGATTTGGTTTTTATTTTTCATATTAATCAAAATCAATCGTTCCATGAAATTGTGAAAATTATCATTATTGCTCGGTGTGTCAATCTAATTGTATAGTTATGGCGAAATTGATAGGTGTAGTTTCACACTTGGATGTTGGCAAAGGGCTGTGACAAACTGCGGCAAATAGTAAGGATGCAAATACACGAGGATCTTGATGTGAGGTATAAAGATGATGATTTTTTGTTTGTCATTTCTGATAGGATATACTAAAAATTTTACAATTATTGAAATACATATTTTTTATAGGTGAGATCGCTCTTATTAATGTTGCAAGGCAAGGGCATATCTCCAATGCTAATACCTCATTGAACACGTACTGAAACTGATGATGACATTACTTCTTTGTTCTTAGCTGTAGTTGCAGACTCACTCCAATGTTTGGAGCTATTAACATAGGTACACCAATATCTCTACTATTAGAAAGGGTTCTTTACAAACAAGAATATAAGCAATCTGACCTTGAATTTTTTATTTATTTTTATTTATTTATTTATTTATGTTTTTGCTATGAGTATTTCTGTTTTGTTTAGATTTTTTTATTACTTACTAATCTATGAAGAAAGTGAATGCAACTCGATTTGTGAAATTGCCAAGGCAATTATGTTATCTGCAGCCTCATTCATTCGGATCATGTTTCATCTCTAACGGGTCAAACGGATGATGTTTTAAAAATATCGTAAAGAAACCTTTTTATGGGCCTTATGGTACTACATGTTGAAAGGCGCTGATAGTGTGTCTTTAATAATGGTAAAACTTGATTATTATGAAGTGATTAAGTTTTTTAAGAAAATTTGGTGCATTGATTATCTATAGAACACTTCAAACATTTTAAGCCAACCCAAACCTTACCAAAATCATCTACTCTAAAACCTTCATAATATTACTAAATATTTAGAAAGTGTAGTGGTTGGACGATGTCATTCTTGGAATCCCAACAATTTGGCATATATTGGGCTTTGTCTTTTTTGGGTTCACCAGGTGTGTTGCCGTTCACGGCCCTAGACGTAGGTGTGTACGGGTTCAACTCACTAAATAGATGGAATTCACAGCTCTAAAATTGTTTGTGCAGGAAGGCGCAAAAGTTCAATCACGGGGACTAATACAACCAAGCTTTAGGCCGGTCAATTGTTTGTGTCTTTAGCTCTTGCTTTTATATGTCTATTTTTATTATTAACTCAGATATATAACCAAAAAGGAGAGTAACGTCTTTCAAAATATAAGTTTTAATAGATTTTCATTTACTTAATGTTGATTTTGCATCTCCTACGACTTGATCCAAAAGACGCTTTACATCTTTTGCACGGTTCGTTTAAGACCAAACACTATCGGTAATGTTTTGTTTATTGCTTTTTGTACATAGGGTTTTCCGCCGCAATGCGCGAACAGGTAAAAACCTAATTAATACATATATAACAATTTCCTAAATTATTGAGACAAGTGACATCAAAACAAAAAATATTAGGAATTTAGGGAAAATCACGAAAATAGCCAAATCAACGCCGTTTTTTCCATTTTGGCCAATGGCCACCCCTCACCGAGCCGTTTCAGCATGCTGAAACGGCACAAGATTTTCTTTTAATGGCCAGCCAACCATTGAGTGCCACGTGTCCGACAAAGCCTGTAACGGCTTGAGGATGCTGCAGTCCACGCCACGTGTCCGACCAACGTTGAAAGATCTTAGCCAAGCCGTTACAATCGGCTCCTGTTGAAAGATCTTAGCCGAGTTCCTTCAGTGAGCCAAGCCGTGTGCTTTGGTTGGAGCTGAGCCGTTACCGTACCCACGTGGACCCCACTGCTGCCAGCCAAGCCGTTACAGCTGGCTCCGAGCCGTTTCGCCCCATTGTTTGTGCCGTCTCAACTGCTCCGAGCCGTTTGTTTCAGCTGGCTCCGAGCCGGTACAGCTGTCTTAAGCCGTTTCAACCTATACTTCGAGCCGGGTCAATATGTTCGAGCCGTTTGACCGTCTGTTCCCCTATATATTTACCCACTTGTTTTTTTTTTGTTTGCTTGTTAAACGGATCCCTCTACCACACTTAAATCTCATAGAAAATGTTAGGGATATCCTGCTTTCTTTATTTGATTGTCATAGATGTTTTCGTGTATCAAAGGCAAGAAATATTTATGAAACCTCACGTATCTGTTAGTGTAAAAGACGTGTTCCTGGGCTTTAATTGTCAAATTAGCTTTTGATATTGTTTCTCATATTGGAGTGTCCTTCTCTTCAGAAATTCCACCTCTACTTACCCAGTGAGTGTGGATGGAATTTTCGAGTTCAAGACGCATCTTTATCATTGCTACAAGCGTTTTGACTCGAATTCCAGAAGAAGAGATTTGGTTCACTCCTAACTTTCAATTTCCTCTCGGTTATCAACCGAGTCATAAGCAGCGGTTTGGCGAAGTTATGTTGTTATCTGAAGACTGCTTGCTTGGAGACCGAGGAGACCGAGCTTTTTTCTCTACTAGCCGTTTCAGCGGTTTGGCGAAGTTATTTTTGTATTTTTACATGTTATATCTTTTATGTAATTTGTATTAAATAATAATAAAAGTTTACTTGTTTTTCATGCAAATAATTTTAAATCTGTTTGGGCTGTTTATGTGTTTGGGTCGTTCATTTTAAATAATTTTAAATCTGTTTGGGCTGTTTATGTGTTTGGGCCGTTCATTTTAAATAATTTTAAATCTGTGTGGGTTGTTTATGTGTTTGGGCTGTTTATGTGTTTGGGCCGTTCATTAGATAAATAAACTTAACAAGTTAACGAAAAAAAATCTCAACCGCCTTTATTAAAAGCTAACAATTGAAAACGGCGTTTCAAGTCCCCATGTTTACCCACTATATAAACCCTCACCACGTTCAAAGTTCACCACGCCGTTTGAAATCAAAAAAATTCTCAGCCGTTTTCAACACACAGTTTCTCCGACGCCGTCAACCAGTCACCTGCAAATCTGTCACACCCCCAAAATACCACATGCGGAAACCCCCGCGAGGCGTGTGACGTACCAGGATCCAAGCCACCAATCATATTGAACTCATAAATATATTTAAATAAAACTTTCATTCATTAACATAAAGTGTTACAAACGTTACATGTCATTCATTGTATACGCGGAAGCATAACTCATTTGTAAGTGTTTCGTAAACCGTGTGTACATAAACCATTATAAGCTTGTTTTGAGATTTCATCTATCTCGACCCATGACCACTCCAGCATCCAAGACAGCAAGTCCCAATGATATAAATCTACAACCTGCAAGGCATGTAGCAACGAGTCAACAACAAAGTTGAGCGAGTTCACAGTTGGTGTTCATTGATAAGTTGTTTCAAAAACCATGAGTTCATTTGTAAACCATAAGTTAGCCAGTTTTCCCTGTTTCCCAAACATATCCATAATCAGTGGGGGCTTCCCCATGTGAACCACTAGACCGTTACCATATCGACAACTGATGAAAGTAAGTTGTACCCTAAGTCAATGTCTATCATCATTGACTGAGGGCCCAGATCCATTAGTACATGCCCGTCCTACCGGCACGGTGTGAGGCTTGTCAACCCTAATAGCGCTATTAACTAATCACCCGCTCGCCATTGGCCTGGCGATTAAGTCGATATAAAAATGAGGGACTTCATGATAGAGTTTTGTCTAGTAAGTTTAAGGTTGTTGTCCTACCCAAGGAGGACGAACGTACGTATTCTACCCAAGGAGAATACGCATGATTAACATTGGCATCCTACCCATGGAGGATGGAGGTACATATCCTACCCAAGGAGGATATGTAGTATCCGTTTTAAATTCTTTAACCCATTCCCAACCACCGGGAATCCCATGCCTTAGAAAGTGTGTGAACTCACCTCGATTTGCTCGGTATGCTCAACTACTTGTGCACAAACAATTCAGTCAAAGCTTATAGTATGCACGTATACACCATCAGTTTATGTTCGTAATGATTCTCATGCAATCTAACATCATAAGGTGTGCTTGGGCAATTATTATCAAGTAACACATAACAGTTAATCAATCCATACAAGATTCCAAGTTTACATGTATGTTCCATAACCATGTTTATCAGATAAGTGTACTGGGTGCAAAACTAAATCATGTTGTTCGATCAAATGTAAACATCTATAACAGTGACTGACAAAATAATCAATCTCTAACATGCATGCAGTATACATAAACATATCAACCTACTGTTCCTTATAAGCTTCACGACGAAAACCTGAGATTTTGTCGACATAGGGTTGCGACGAAAAGGCCACGACGAACACCTGGGATTTCGTCGACATGGGATTTCGTCGAAGGAAAGTTCGTCGGGCAAGGGTCTTCGTCGGCACAGGGTTTTCGTCGAAACACATATGTTACGTTGTGACAACAGTTAATCAGACAGAAACCCTAGCTGCCGTCCGCAAAACAATCAGTTTGAAGTCATTATTCAATCATAACAGAATCGTACATTAATCCTAAACAATCTAGCATATACGATGGCCATTACATGCAAATAAATTCACAGATTCATCCACATCAACAACTTATTCGAATCCATAATAATAAGAAACCCTAATCGTTCATTATCTCCCGAAAGATATCCAGTCATCATGCCAATTAATCATCGTGCCTAATGATACGTGGTTGAAAACCGGTGCTTGTTAATGTTTAACTTAACGTTTTTACGTAAGTTTTAGTCTCGAATAGCCTACTTTTAATCAAGAATGTATTTTGCAGGTTTGATGGAGTTTAAGGAGCTTTTCGGGAGCTTTACGGGTCACCGGCTTGAAAACCGGAGCACCGGGATGCGTTACGGATCAACCGGAAGTGCAAGGAGCGAAAAAATGGAAAGTTGGATTTTTAGGGGCCGTCGGCGACGGGGTCCAGGCGGTCGGCGACGCCCTCCAGATAACCCCGTATGCAGAATTTGCCCGTATCCAGTCAATTAGGCCGTCGGCCAAACAAGAGTTTTCGGGAGCCCGTCGGCGACGGGGTCAGGCCCGTCGGCGACGGGTGTTGGATTTGAGAAACGGGATTTTTGGTCACATGGAGGTCTAATTCGATTTTTATTGGCTCTCATTGATGCCAAGACGGGAGTTACACAAAAATTGGGTTTGAAAACATTTCTTGGAGCCATCTTTCACCTATCTTTTCATCACCACTTCATCTCTATTCCATCTACCATCCATCCAACAACCCGAATTCTCATCCGAATCCAAACCCTAGTTCATCACCATTACAATCATTCTTCCACCTTCCATCCATTCAATTTCTCCACCACAAACCCTAACCATTCCTTCACCTTAAAGCTTCATGATGATCCAACTCAAGTTTACAACATCCGGTGATCAAGTTTCTTCGATCATGCGCGGCTAATTCCTAGGAGGTTTCACCCCGGTGTAGGTTAATTGTAAGTCTAGGGTTAAAACATTGTTCTTGGATTGATTTTGTGACAAGTTGCTTCTTGATTTGAAACTTATGATAATTGTCTTGCATTTGTATTGAATTCGTAAACCGTCGAGTGAAGATTAAACTTGACTTTATGAAATGTTTATGTGCAATTATGCCTTGTCTAGGTTAGAGTTTACATGTTCTTGGTAACGAAGTGCATTGTGGTCCGTTCTTTATAACGTTGATAGCTCTTGGCACCTAAGCCGTGTAACACTAAACTCGTTAATCGTTTTTGCAATTGAATCAATCTTAAAACGTGTAGGAACCCTAGGAATGCAATTACCGAACCGGGTGTGAACCTTGTTTTATTATTATTGTTCAAATAATCATTTTCCCTTCTTGCGTTTAGTAATCGTGAGTAGTTAATTTCATTAATCATTTTAGTTATTCTAATTCACAACTTCCAATCAAACAAAAACATACAAAAAAACAATATAGCAAGCTTCATAAAAGTGACAACTATTTATAATTCAATCAAATCCGCACACAAACCACATACTCTTCGTGGTTCGACCCCTTGCTACCACTAGCTATTTGTTAAGGGTAATTAGGGTATATAAATATTATCTTTGACCGGAGCGCGACTCTCCGATCAAATTTTGGCGCCGCTGCCTGGGAGTGCGTGCGCTTTGTGTTTGGATATTGTTTGAATTTGTGTGATTAACTGTTTAATTTGTTTTGCTTTCTTTTTGTATTGTCTTTTTCCTTGTTACGCGGGGTGTGTTACTTGTGCAGGTTACAGGTAGTGCATGCGTACACGAAATTCCGGGAGGACTTCACCTCTAGTCTACGAACCGGAAATTGAAAGACTCGCAAGAAGAAACCTAGCAAGCCGGTTAGAAGCAACTCTTGCTTCTAATCAAACCAACCAAACACCACCACTCACACCGACCATTGAAACCGATTCAATGGCAAACCACAATTCCAACCAAGAATTTAACCCAAACCAAAACCTCCACCCAAATCAATTCCAATCCCGAGGAACCTTTTTCCCCGCTCAAGAGCAACCGGGTGGTAACACCAACGCAAGACCACCCACTCCACCTTTCCGAAACCAAAATACCCATAACGCCCAACGAACACCTCAACAACAACCCCTTCACCGACAAGCATCGTTACCTATCAACCTTGATGATCGGAATGTCAACTCCGATCGTAGTGGTAACCGTGATCGCGGCAATCCCGCGAATCAAGACCCGTTTTTCAACATCGATGATTTAAGGAATGCAATCCCCGATGATGAACCGTATAGTGTTCCCGGTTATCAATCACCGGAACACGTGAGCATTCATACGGAAAATTCGGACGGTGGGGGTTATTATGATGATCGAGCCAATGATGATGAAGATTGGGGTTACTTGAATAGGGGAAATGTCTACAATGCTAGAGGGTATGATGATGAGGAAGTTGGTTATCAAAACGCCAACTATGTTGGGGAAGAGGAATATGGCTACGGAGGTGGAAGAAACGATGGTTATGGGAACAACCGTCAACCACAAAACAACAACCAACGGAACCGGAATGAAGGGTTTTACAACAACAACAATAACAACAACAATGTAAACCCTAACCGGATTCCTCGTTTTGTGGGAGGTGGTAACCCGAGGGATAATCGAAGAGAGGATCGAAGGGAGGAAAGACGGGATAATCGAAGACCGGTCGATCAAGAAGTTAACGGGCCACAACGTCGTCAACAACCTCCACGGGGAGTAAACGACCGTTTCCGACCGATAGTGACCGAGAACAATTCTCCAATAGTATGCGAAAGGAGGATGTTTGATTGTAAACCGCATTACATCAACATCCTTCCTCATTTCAACGGGAGGTCTAATGATGAGCCGTACAACCATTTAACGGAGTTCTCGTCTATTTGTGATACTATTGGAGGGCATAATTTCGCGTTAGAGGAAGTGAAGCTTCGACTATTTCAATTTTCATTGAAAGATAAAGCAAAACAGTGGTTCTTTACACTTCCGGCCAATAGTATTCGAACTTGGGAACAAATGCAACAAGCATTTTTGGATGAATACTATTCCATGGCCAAGACCGACGATGCTAGAGATGAAATTCGGTCATTTCGTCAACTTTCAAGTGAGCCACTACATGAAGCATTCACCCGATTCAAAGAACTCATGAGGAGATGCCCACATCACCAAATAGAAAAATGGGAATTGGTGAAGTGCTTCGTACGGGGTTTGGATGATGCAACTTGGAATCGGCTTGAGACGACAAGCAATGGTACACTCTTGAGCAATCATGAGGATGACGATTGGGAATTTTTGGAGAGGATGAGCAAACGATCCAAACAAAAAGAATCGGCCGATAGAGCAAAAAGGCATCCGGTTTCCCGGTCACTTCCCGATCTCGATTCCAAGGATCGGATTTCCACCTTAGAGCGGGAAATAGCTCAATTGAAAAAGAAGAAAGAGGTGAATGCGGTTCAATTTGCGGTTTGTGAAGAATGTGGGGATATTGGGCATGCGACGGAGCAATGCCCAACGGGGTCGAGTGACTACACCGAGGAGGTAAATCAAGTGTATGGGGATCGAAAGCAATACGACATGAATTCCAACACTTACCATCCGGGTTTGAGAAATCACCCTAATTTCCGGTATGGTAACGCCTCAAATCAAATGAACCCGAATTTTCAATCGGGTAACCAAGGAGGTCAAGGTGGGTCTTCGTACAATAATCGTCAAGGTGGTAACCAAGGGGGTTACCAAAGGAATTACAATCAAGGGGGTAACCAAGGGTATCAAAACCGTGAAGGTAATTATCAACGAGGTTACAACCAAGGCGGAAATGGGAGTAGTGCTTCAAACTCTCAAGGTGATGACTCGATAAATTCAAAATTTGATGCTATTATGAATGCTATCAATCATTCAAATCAAGAGATGAAGAAAGAGTTTGAGGTACGAGATAAATCCCATAAGGCGTTGGAGAAGCAAGTGGGGCAACTTGCTCAAGAGATGGCTCAAATTCGCGGAAGTGGAGGAGGACTTCCAAGCGACACCACGGTGAACCCTAAGCATCAAGGGTCGAGCTCGAAAAACACACGTGAGGTACCTATAAATAAAATTTCTTTACGTAGTGGTCGAGTGATAGATAACGGTGTTGAGCCACCACCACCCAAGTTTGTTGAAGGGGTGGTGGAAGATGCGAGTGATGATGAAGAGAATAACGGTCAAACGGGTCAAAATAAAAATGATTTAAAATTTAATAAAGATACACCCGTTGCGACCGTTCCCATCCCAAAGGCTAAGGACAAGGGTGTGGAGGGTAATACCGCCCCTTTTCCCGAAGCTCTTTTGGGACCATCTGAGAAAGTGGTAAATAAAAGAGGTCCACATCAAGAAGAGATGTGGGAAATTTTTAAACAAGTTAAAATTAACTTACCACTCTTAGATGCAATCAAACAAATACCTTCATATGCTAAATACTTGAAGGATTTATGTACCCAAAAGAGGACTCACAAGTTTCCTAAGAAACTTGATTTAACCGAAAATGTGAGTTCGATTCTTTCGGGTGCACTTCCACCAAAACTTCAAGATCCGGGGGCGCCCATTATTTCAATACAAGTTGGTGAATTTAAAATGACAAGGGCACTTTTGGATCTTGGGGCGAGTGTGAGTATCTTGCCGGGTAGTTTATATGACCAATATGATTTTGGTCCACTTCAAGTGTCCAACACCACCGTGGTGTTAGCCGACTTGACCCCTAAACTACCCCGTGGGATAGTCACGGATGTAATAGTCAAGGTCGAGGACTTTTACTATCCGGTGGACTTTCTTGTGTTAGATTATGTTTCTTTGGACCGAACCAAGCAACCAACGGTGATCCTAGGTCGACCATTTTTGGCAACATCGAATGCCCAAATAAATTGCAAATCGGGCACGGTCGACATGACTTTTGGTAACCGTCGGTTGCGGTTAAATGTCTTTTCAGGATTAACGGATCCTCTAGTTGGCGATGAATGTTATATGGCGGACATCGTTGATGAGTGTATACCTCTATGTGACACTAGTGTCGAAGAGGAAAACACAATAGAGGAGTGTTTCATGTTTGACAGGTTGCAAGGAGAAACAAATCGTAGCATGGATGAAGAGATGAAGGAGTTGGAGGTTATGGCGGCAAAAGAAGGAAGGCCCACTTGGACACATCAAGTGGAAAGTCTTCCGGAAAGCATAGACACGAAGTTGAAGCCGTCATTGGAAGAACCTCCGGCATTAGAGTTGAAGGTGCTACCCAAGCATCTTAAATATGCTTATGTGGGTGAAGGTAGCACGCTCCCGGTCATTATTGCATCCAATTTAACCGGGGAGCAAGAAGAGAAGTTGATGAAGGTATTGGTCACCCATAGAGCCGCTATCGGGTGGACCATTGCGGATTTGAAGGGAATTAGTCCATCGGTGGTAATGCACAAGATCATCACGGAAGATGGTATGAATCCTTCTCGCGACACACAAAGAAGACTAAATCCAAATATGCGAGAAGTGGTGAAGAATTGAAGTGGCTAGATGCGGGTATTATATACCCTATCTCGGATAGCCAATGGGTGAGCCCGACACAAACAGTTCCAAAAAAGGCGGGTATTCAAGTCGTCACAAATGACGCAGGTGAAGAGGTCGCCACTCGGCCGGTAACCGGGTGGCGTATTTGTATTGATTATAGGAAGTTGAATGCCGCAACTTCCAAAGACCATTTCCCTTTGCCATTTATTGACCAAATAGTTGAGAAATTGGCCGGACAAAAATTTTATTGTTTTCTGGATGGTTATTCCGGATACAATCAAATTGCTATACATCCGGAAGACCAAGCAAAGACCACTTTTACTTGCCCATATGGTACTTTCGCATTTAGGCGAATGCCATTTGGACTTTGTAATGCCCCCGCCACCTTTCAAAGGTGTATGATGAGTATCTTTTCAGATATGGTGGGGGAGTCTTTGGAAATCTTCATGGATGATTTCTCAATATTTGGGTCATCATTTGATACATGCCTTGACCAACTCGAAAAAGTTTTGAAAAGATGTGTTGAGAAAAATCTTGTTTTGAGTTGGGAAAAGAGCCATTTCATGGTTCAAGAAGGGATTGTGTTGGGGCATGTAGTGTCGAGTCGTGGGATAGAGGTTGACCGTGCAAAAGTGCAAGTTATTTCTACTTTACCTTATCCCACGAACGTTAAGGGTATTAGATCGTTTTTGGGTCACGCGGGGTTTTATAGAAGATTTATAAAAGGGTTTAGTGATATAACCAAACCCCTATGTAAATTATTGCTAAAAGATCAACCGTTTGAATTTAACCAAGAATGTCAAAATGCCTTTAATGTGTTGAAACAAAAGTTGGTTGAGGCCCCAATCTTGCAATCACCGAATTGGTCATTACCATTCGAAATTATGTGTGATGCAAGTGATTATGCGGTGGGGGCCGTGTTGGGTCAAAGGGTAGATAAGAAACCGGTTGCTATTTACTACGCAAGTAAGACTCTCTCGGATGCACAATTGAATTACACAACTACCGAGAAAGAGCTACTTGCGGTGGTATATGCGTTGGATAAGTTTCGTGCTTACATATGGGGTACTAAGGTCATTGTTTATTCTGACCATTCTGCAGTTAGGTATCTCATGGACAAGAAGGATGCGAAGCCGAGGCTAATCCGATGGGTTCTCTTGCTACAAGAGTTTGATCTAGAGATTCGAGATAAGAAAGGGAGTGAGAATGTGGTCGCGGACCACTTGTCTCGGTTAAGTGTGGAGGATTCTTCCCGTGAAGAAATCAATGAGACTGTTCCAGATGAGCAAATTTTAAAAGTTGGAATATTACCATGGTATGCTAATATTGTCAACTATTTGGTTACAGGTGACTTGCCGGCTCATTGGGATCGAAGGAAGAGGTTGCACTTCCTATCTCAAATCAAGTATTACACGTTGGAAGAACCGGACTTATTCAAGTTTTGTCCGGATCAAGTCGTTCGAAGATGCATACCCGACGAGGAGATTCCTAGCGTCTTGATGCACTTGCATTCATTTGCTTGTGGGGGCCATTTCAGTGGTCACAAAACCGGGCACAAAGTGCTCAATAGTGGCCTTTATTGGCCGACTATTTTTAAGGATGCTTTTAATTTCGCTAAAAATTGTGTTGAGTGTCAAAAGTTAGGGAGTATATCAAAAAGGGATGAAATGCCCATGCAACCGATCCTTATTTTAGATATTTTTGATGTATGGGGGATCGATTTCATGGGCCCATTCCCTAATTCGCATGGCAATTTATACATTTTGGTGGCGGTCGATTATGTATCCAAATGGGTCGAAGCGATTGCCACCAAAACGAATGACCACACCGTTGTTTGCAATTTTATTCAAACAAATATAATTTCTAGATTTGGGGTTCCCCGGGTGATCATTAGTGATGGGGGATCTCATTTCAAGAACTTTAATTTTGGCAAACTCTTGAAACGGTATGGTGTTGACCATCGAATTGCTACTCCCTACCACCCACAAACAAGCGGTCAAGTTGAGGTCTCCAATAGGCAAATAAAAGAAATTTTGCAAAAGACCGTTCGACCCGACCGAAAGGATTGGTCAACGAAGTTAAATGATGCTTTATGGGCTTATAGAACGGCTCATAAAACACCTATTGGAACCACTCCTTATCGCTTAGTTTATGGGCGAAATTGCCATTTACCGGTTGAGCTTGTGCATCGTGCTTGGTGGGCTATAAAAGAGGTTAACATGAAATATGACGATGCAGGAAAGGAGCGAAAGTTAAAGCTTTGTGAATTGGAGGAGCTTAGGGAAGAAGCGTACGAGTGTGCCTCAAAGTACAAGGATGACATGAAAAGGGCACATGATGCGAAGTTGAAGCCAAAGGAGTTTGAAGTGGGTCAAAAGGTTTGGCTCTACAATTCGAGGCTTAAATACTTCCCCGGAAAGCTAAAGAGCAAGTGGATGGGCCCGTATGTGATTACACGGGTCGGAAGGCTTGGAGATGTTACAATCAAGGACCCGAAGGACGGGTCGAAGCAAACGGTTAACGGGCACCGCCTTAAACCATTCCTTGATGGTAACGAAGAGAAAAAGGACGCAAATGTGGAGTTGGTATGTTTCTTGGTAAGCGTGCCAACATATGAGGTGAAGTAAAAGGACCGGTAACACGCTTTGTAAAGTTATGTATATCTATTCAATTGTTTGCGTAGTCGGATGTGAATCGTTTCCGATTCATACTAACCTTTCTTGATTGTGTGAAGTTCGGGCACTTCAAACGGGTCATGAAGATACAAGGTATGTTTTAGACTTGATTTGGTGCATTGAGGACAATACACGACTTTTTGGGGGGTGGTAGGGCCGTTAACGGTTATTTGTTTAGAAATTTTAACTCATAAAAACTCACAAAAAGATTTTTATTAATTTTTAGGAATTTTTTAGTGTACATAGCCCTTTAATAAAAGTAAATAAAAATTATTTTAAAAAAAAATGGGTAACCCGTCGGCGACGGGTTGATGACCGTCGGCGACGGCTTCAGAATACACCCCGTAGGCCCTTTTGTCCCGTAACCAGACGATTAACCCGTCGGCCAAAGAACAAAATTTCACACCCCGTCGGCGACGGGGTCCAGACCGTCGGCGACGGGTCACCAATTTGTGTCCGATGCAGGTTCGTTCCAACTCCTTTAAAAACGATTTTAAACCCACTTTCACCTCACCAAACCTCATCCAAACCCACTTTAGACCACAAAATCGAACCCCAATCTTCTTACTTCATTCTCCACCACAAAAACCTCTGCTTCTCTCTCCTAACATCACCCTATTCCCTTCATCTTCTTCATCTCACCTCAAGAACCCTAAACCTTCAAGCTACCATAACTCTCTCAATTCTCCACCAAATCCACTAATTTTTGGGTCCATCTTGGGTAATTCTTCAAGACGAACAAAACCCCCAACACGGTTTTCATCAATTCTTGCTATTGTGCAAGATTTCTGGGCGTGTTCTTTAGGGTTTTTGAAAGGGTGTTCATCAAATTGCTTGTTTGCCATCTTTTCTTAGTTCTTCTTGTCTAACAACACCAAAGGTATGGATTCTTCTTAAATTTATGCTTGATTATTATATATTAGTGTTTTTCTTCCGAAATTTTAAACTTTTTGGTTTAAGAGTAGGTTGTTTAGACAATGTATGTTGTGCTAGCATGATTTTGAGCAAGATTAGTTGTTTTGAATGGAATTTGAGTATGTCATAACCATAGTGAAGTGATTACACTGTTATGAACATGATTGAACATGAAGATGATGTTGACTTTTGTTGAAATTATAAGAGATTTTAAGATTAACAAAAAAAATTAATAAGTTTATGATAAAGTGAGCGACTTTGGAAGTTTAAAGAGGCGATTTTGCATTTACTTATTAATTGAATTGTCAACATCATACCTCATGTTCAAAGTTTGGGAGTTAATGAAGGTTGAATCTATATTGATGTTTTGCTTGTTTGTGATTGTAGTCATGGCGGGAAGCAAGAGACAAAAGACTACGGGTCAAGCTTCATCATCCGGGATTGGGTCTTCTTCCGGTTTAATACCGAAGAAGTGGGAGCAACCGAGCTCTGTTGAGGAAAATGATGCAAGATTATACCGACAAGATTGGGAATGGGCAAAGTTCAGGGATAGCCAAAGTGCTAGAATTTGGGATGACGAGAAGAACAAACAGTTGTCAAGCTATCAAGATAGAAAGTTAGAAGCTAAGTTGTGGAAGTGGAAGATGGTGAATGGGGTGAACACGTCGGTTCCAACAAGAGTGATATGTGAACGGACCGTGAATGTAGAAGAATTCCGGAACATCGGGATTGTACAAATGTTTGAGAGGTTAGGATGGGAGAGTGTTTTGGATTGGTGTGAAGACAATACTTCCAGGATTTACTTGTCGGAAGTATGTGAATGGTTGTCCACCTTGAGGCTTGTCAACAAGAATGAATCCCCTTCACAGTGGAAGTTAGTGGGGAAGACAACTCGAGGAATCATGACGATGTCTTTCGAAACTATGAATCGTATTGCTCGTTTTGACTCTTTGGGAGCACAAGCATATGACTACCCCACCATCGAGCAGTTTTTGGATAACCATTTGAACATCAATGACGGTGAGCAGTTGATAGAGGTTATCTTGCCGACCCACCCAGGGGGTGACATGAAACGGAAGCATATGTCACTTGAGGGAAAGATTTTGCAGGGGATCTCGGTTGAGAACATATTGGCAAGGTTTGGTGATCGCGGGGGATTGAGAGTAAGTGATTGCAGGGTGGTGCATGCTTTACTGTATGGGACCCCAACACTGTCGTGGAGGCACATAGTAATGATGAACACATGGGCTACCCGGGAGTCGTCCCAGAGGCGGTTTATTCCGTATGCACGCCTCATTAGCGCCATGATTGTGCAACAAAATTGCTTACCCTTGGAAGCACTATGGGTCTCTAAGCCAGTGGAGGAATTTAACGTGGCTTACATGAAGAAAAATTGGAAGATAGAGGTCAAGTTCTCGGGAAATAAGTATGTTGTGACCGATGAGTTGGGGAACAAGTATGAGGTCCGTACTTCTGGGGCACCACCCATGCAGGAAGAAGACGTGGAAATGGGTGAAGAAGAGGAGGAAGCTGAACCCTCCGGTGCATAAAGGCCGAGGCAACGATATATGTGGCCACATAGGGAGATTAACGCAGAGGTGGCAGGTTTTGTGACCAGGAGGCGGGTGCCCTCCTATAAAAATTTTGATCGGGGGCAACAGGAGATATATGACAATGTCTTCGCATGTATCGGTGAAGGACGGGAATACAATCAAAGGAGAGAAGCTTGGCAGGGGTCTCACGGATCTGCAATGCAAGAATATTGGGCGGCTCAAGAAGCCCAACGTGAAAGAATGAACAAGTTTATAGAAGAACAAGAACTGTTCCAAGCCATGCAAAGATCTCACATGGAACAGTTAGCAAAGGTGCAAGAGGATGAGGCAGCCCGAAGGCGGGCATGGGAAGAAGCGGAAGCGGCGCGTCGACAACAAGAAGAAGAATTGAACCGCCGCCGTTGGAGTGCCATGTACGTCTCTCAACAGATGGCGCTTAATAACACCAAAGTGTTGCATGATCAGGAGCGACACCATAGAGACTACCAAGCCGGCCTCCCCTACGCCGAACACTCGGGGTGGACAAATTACTCCGATCTTCCCTATCCTCAAGGCCCATCCGACCCGACTCCGCATTGGCCCGAAGCGGTAGGGTCTAGCTTCATCCCCATCCCCTACCAACCACCGCCCCAAGGGGAGCAAAGCCCCTTAGATAACTATAGGGAGATGTTTGAGGCCCTCACTGGTTATCCATACCAACCCAACCCGCCCATGGATCCAAACGAGCGATATCAGCGGTAGAGGTATGGTATGTTTTATGTTGTTGTTGTATATTTTATTCCGTTTTTTCTTTTCGTTTTTATTTAATTTATGTCTAGTTAAATGAACTTTGTGGGTGTGTTCCCTATATAACCCTCACGAGACCGACTCGTCCTCCCGAGCTATCGGGAGGTTTAAAGGGCTTGCGTGCATATGCTAAATGCCGTCGTGATTCCTATGAAAGTGAGTTAGGTTTATTGTTGTTGTAAAATATTTTCCACATAAAGTCAAAAGTAAAATAATGTATGGCTTGGTAATAATTTCATAAAAGTGGTAGAACTAGGTAACTAACAAATTTTGATGGTTGTGAGAAGCATGCTTCTACACAAGGGTTAAGATTTGTAGGTACATTATGTTCGTGAGACGACCGCTTTGTTGAAAAGATGAAGAGCACACGAGGAACTAGTGAAAAACCAGGTGCATACGTTTCTTTTTATCTTTGATTTTTAGTTAGCAAATAAGTGGATCGTAAATTGTATTTTATTTCCCGGGGTGTAATTTTGGGGAGGTTAGCCGTGTCACATCCCTTGTGCGTTTTTAAAACTCTAGTTCTTACACATTGAGGACAATATGTACCTCAAGTGTGGGGATGGGGGAGTAGTAAAAATTTTCGATTTTAACCCATTCATTTAAACAATACACATTGAGGACAATGTTTACCTCAAGTGTGGGGATGGGGGAAAATTTCAAAATTTTTTCAAAAAATGTCTTGTTTTCAAATCAATCTCAAAAGCACAAGTAACCAAGTTAACGAGGGATGTCACAACCCATTTGGTCTTTTGTCATGGTCAAGTTCAAACTAATAAGCATAACGGGTATTTAGCGGGTGGTTATTTGGGAATAATTCGCCTAAGGAGCTAGTAATGTATGCATATCACATATCATACCCTTATACGTGAGGTTTGAGCCACTTATATATCATAGATTTACATTCACATGTTTCTTTGTTTGAGTGGACCATTAGTCGCGTATTGTAGAACTTGCAACTTTTGATACGTTCAAGACTATAGACCAAATACAAGCACGAGAATGATTAAGGCATTAGGTAAACCTTTTTCTCTTTAAACCGTTTTTATATCCTTACCCGAACAAACCCCTTAGTTGCCCATTTTGAGCCTAAACCTTTCGTTTGACCACCCTATAGCCATAAACCTTAAACCTTTTCGTTTTCAACCCGTGTGATGAAAAATTCGATTATAGGAGCTTAAGTTTGTATAGTTGTTATGATTCGTGAAAAAAAAATAAAATAAAAAAATAAAAAATAAAAAAAAAATAAAAAAAATAAAAAAAATGTGCTAGTAGTTTGTTGAATAAAAGGCGAAAGTTTTTGCCCATAGTGGATGTTATAGTTTGCTTTTGTTTAGGATAGTATCTTGTAATAAAAGGTCGAATTTTCATCACTTTAGCCACTTCAATAAAATATCCTCTTTCCTACCCTGCGCCTAGCCCCGTTACAACCCCTCAAAGACCTTTTGACTTGTGCTTAGTATTTGTGTTCGATAGTGGAGAATGATTGAGTTGCAAGCCTATGCGGGTACGTGTTCTAATCGGTTTTGAGCGATTAATTGTTGAAATTCTAATACATTATACATGTTAGCAAAATTTTTAAGCCGAGTGGAGAGCACATTGTGAGGGATATGCATAAGTTGTTAGTTTTACGGGCGGGTTAATCTTGGGTAACCATTTGTGTATCTAAAGCACGCCACCATTAAATACATTGAATATTGTAAATAGTTGAACTTTAGCATGACATTAGACCTTAACCTTTGTCTCAGGAATGGGATGTATATTCATTGTTTGACCCACGTGAAAGTGAAAAACAGATTTGCTTGAGGGCAAGCAAAAGACAAGTGTGGGGATGTGATACGTGGTTGAAAACCGGTGCTTGTTATTGTTTAACTTAACATTTTTACGTAAGTTTTAGTCTCGAATAGCCTACTTTTAATCAAGAATGTATTTTGCAGGTTTGATGGAGTTTAAGGAGCTTTTCGGGAGCTTTACGGGTCACCGGGTTGAAAACCGGAGCACCGGGATGCGTTACGGATCAACCGGAAGTGCAAGGAGCGAAAAAATGGAAAGTTGGATTTTTAGGGGCCGTCGGCGACGGGGTCCAGGCCGTCGGCGACGCCCTCCAGATAACCCCGTATGCAGAATTTGCCCGTATCCAGTCAATTAGGCCGTCGGCCAAACAAGAGTTTTCGGGAGCCCGTCGGCGACGGGTGTTGGATTTGAGAAACGGGATTTTTGGTCACATGGAGGTCTAATTCGATTTTTATTGGCTCTCATTGATGCCAAGACGGGAGTTACACAAAAATTGGGTTTGAAAACATTTCTTGGAGCCATCTTTCACCTATCTTTTCATCACCACTTCATCTCTATTCCATCTACCATCCATCCAACAACCCGAATTCTCATCCGAATCCAAACCCTAGTTCATCACCATTACAATCATTCTTCCACCTTCCATCCATTCAATTTCTCCACCACAAACCCTAACCATTCCTTCATCTTAAAGCTTCATGATGATCCAACTCAAGTTTACAACATCCGGTGATCAAGTTTCTTCGATCATGCGCGGCTAATTCCTAGGAGGTTTCACCCCGGTGTAGGTTAATTGTAAGTCTAGGGTTAAAACATTGTTCTTGGATTGATTTTGTGACAAGTTGCTTCTTGATTTGAAACTTATGATAATTGTCTTGCATTTGTATTGAATTCGTAAACCGTCGAGTGAAGATTAAACTTGACTTTATGAAATGTTTATGTGCAATTATGCCTTGTCTAGGTTAGAGTTTACATGTTCTTGGTAACGAAGTGCATTGTGGTCCGTTCTTTATAACGTTGATAGCTCTTGGCACCTAAGCCGTGTAACACTAAACTCGTTAATCATTTTTGCAATTGAATCAATCTTAAAACGTGTAGGAACCCTAGGAATGCAATTACCGAACCGGGTGTGAACCTTGTTTTGTTATTATTGTTCAAACAATCATTTTCCCTTCTTGCGTTTAGTAATCGTGAGTAGTTAATTTCATTAATAATTTTAGTTATTCTAATTCACAACTTCCAATCAAACAAAAACATACAAAAAAACAATATAGCAAGCTTCATAAAAGTGACAACTGTTTATAATTCAATCAAATCCGCACACAAACCACATACTCTTCGTGGTTCGACCCCTTGCTACCACTAGCTATTTGTTAAGGGTAATTAGGGTATATAAATATTATCTTTGACCGGAGCGCGACTCTCCGATCACCTAAACAATATTGTTTTCATTCATACAAATCATCAACAGTTTCTCCACAATGGTGATTCACATATTAAATCCTAACCTATACGAACATCATTCATGCATATAACCGTCAATCATATGGATCTATTATTATCAAAATCATCCTTTGGTTATGATCCAAACATTATCTAGCAATAGTTAGTAGTGATTTCTAATAGATGGCCAAAAGACAATCTAAATCAAACAATCAAATAAGGGTTAACACTAACCGCGATGAACGAGACAATAACTTGATCGATCTAGAGGGTTTCGGGGAACACAAGATTGCCGTCGCACAGAGGGAGAACTCTAGGGTTTTATATTCGGCCAGTTGTTTCACTAGTGCAGCAGTTCACGTAGTATATACATACTTAAATGAACTGGGCCCTTAATGGGCTTTGACGAAAATGATGAGGGTTTCGAAGACTGGGAGTTTTCGTCGGGTGGGTGTTCGTCGCACAGGGAGTGAAAGTGATAAGTCTCCTCTAAAATAAATGATTATTACTAACACAGAACATATATCAACATAAACAACTTATAAACAAATCATAGTGCACAGTTTCAATGCAACGAACCACAAAACACAATATGAAACAAGTAACGTATAGAGGAGAAACCTTGGAAACTCGAGTTGTCACATTACCCCAACTTGAAAGAAATTTCGTCCCGAAATTTAGCATGTGGTTACTGAGGAAGCTAGTTGTGTTGCATTGTTTCCTGGTTTTCCTCGGGTGTCACATCATCCCCCCGTTGGTTTGGAATTTCGTCCCGAAATTCCGCAGTAGCTTCAGCCTCAGTAGTGGTTGCACTATTCTCGAACAACCGGGGATACTTGCGTTTCATTTGATCTTCTCGTTCCCAGGTAAACTCTGGGCCATGACGGGAGTTCCAACGAACTCGAACAAGAGGTATTCTAGTATGCTTGAGAATCTTAACGTCTCGGTCTGTGATTTCTACTGGTTCCTCGACGAATCACAACTGATCGTTGATTGTGAGCTCCTTCAAGAAGGTGGAGAGAGAAATGCCGGACCTTGTTGAGAACGATCAGAAGGAGGTGGCGCTGATCAACTACCGTCATGACGAGGGACATGAATTCAAGCATGTCTTGGAGTGGGAGGCTATTAGGATATGTTTTTAGAATTTTTTTATTATGTTTTGTTTACTTTTATTATGTTATGTTTAATGTTTAATATTTATGTTTTTATATTAATATAAAAAAGTTTTTGTCTCCTTTAAAAAATAACTTAAAAAATTAAAAAAAAATCTTACAACATAAAGTCTACAAACGATTTGGGCTTAAATTTATGTTTTATAATATTTGAGTCCGTTAACAAACGGCTTGGGCCCAAGTATTAGAAAATTAAACGGGCTGGGCTGTTTGGGCCCAAACATTAGAGAAATAATCTTTTTGGGCCGTCCATATATAGTGTGTGGGCTGTTAAGGCCCTAATATGTTTTATAAAACAGGCTCAAGTATTAGAAAATAAGTTTTATAAAAGTGGCCCAAATATGTTTTATAAAAGTGTGGGCTGTTTAGGCCCAAATATGTTTTATAAAAGTGGCCCAAGTACTAGAAAATAAAACGGGCTGTTAATTTAAAACGCAGTGGGCGGTTTGGGCCGAATATGTTTTATAAAACAGGCCCAAGTTTTAGATATATTTTATAATAATTAATCTTTATAACGTAGTGGGCTGTTTGGGCCGTTAATTTAAAACGCAGTGGGCTGTTTGGTGTTTATTTTTATTTTCTTTTATTTAAATATGTTTTATAATAATTAATCTTTATAATAAGTTAAACATAAAATAAAACAGTGTTGGACCAAATATTATAAAATAAAACGTTGTTGCCTGTTTGGGCCGAAACATTAGAAAATTAATCTGTTTGGGTCGTCCATATGTTGCATGTGGGCTGTGTAGGCCCAATTATGTTTTATAAAACAGGCCCACGTATTACAAAATAAAACAGGCCGTTCATTTAAAACGTTGTGGGCCTTTTGGGCCCAAACATTAGTTTTTTTAACGACCCAAACATTAGAGAATTAAACTGTTTGGGCCGTCCATATATAGCCTGTGGGCTGTTTAGGCCCGAATATGTTTTATAAAAAGTTATGGGCTATTTGGGCCCAAATATCACTAGAAATATAATTTAAAAAATATAACGGGCCGTTCATTTAAAACGTTGTGGGCTGTTTGGGCCCAAACATTAGAGAATTAAACTGTTTGGGCCGTCCATATATAGCGTGTGGGTTGTTTAGGCCCGAATATGTTTTATAAAACGTTGTGGGCTCTTTGGGCCCAAACACAAGAAATTTTTGTTGTGTTTGGGCTGTTTTGGCCAAAATATGTTTATAAAAATTAATGTGTAAAAAGAGTTAAAAAACTAAAATCACGGTTCACATAGACAAACGGTTAAAAGTCATACATTTAAGTTGCACGATACAACCTAAATATTACAAATTCATTTCGTGAATTACAGATAAATTTTTAAAGTTTCAAACACTGAAAGGTGTTCAAAGTCCTCGTCGTAAAGTATTGCGTAGTCGAGCAGGGCCTCTTCAACGACCTCTTTTTCTTCCATGTTCGGATTAGTTTTTTTTTAACATTTTTGCACCTTCCTAAAAAACAGTTACATTTAAAGCGTAGAAAAGCAAGACGAGTCGTCAAGGCATCGACACTTTGGGACGTCTCTTGTAGGTGAATGCAAAAGTAGTTGAAAACCTGCCCCCAGAAAGTAGTATCGGAAACTGAATAAGTGCCCAGATCACGAGCGGCAACGTACGAAACGACAGCAACAATATCTTCCTCGTTGTGAAAAGAGGAAATGATAGTACATCAGTGGACTGTCACAACATGCTAAAGAATTGGAAAGTTAAAATGTGATAAACAATCTCACTGCGGATATGCAAGTAGGTTTTTACACATTTGGTAGATTGTGTCGAGATATAAACCTAAAAATTCAAACTTGCTTATTCTGTGGGTAACAACATCTTGGATATATAGGTAACCCCTGAAATCTTGTTTGAAAGGTCCCTTATTCTGAGATACTAGATCTTTATGCTCAGTGATATCTGGGGTGTTATCCCGGGACTTCTGCTGTATGGAAATACTGACCTAGTCCCCGGATAATGCTTTCCGCAAATGTTTGAAACATAGCATCGCCCTCAGCAAGCTGATGAAACACTAAAATTGATAGTCACTGCTGTTGTAATTCAAAAGATCCTCTAAAGGGGACACACCGAAAAGTCGAAGCCGTCATCTCTTTGCGTATACGGAAGTATCGACCTGAGCTCTCACGACCCTCGCATTTAACCCCTGAACAGATATCATCTGTGGTATACTCACCTGTAAGACTGAATATTGGGATCTGGATACGGGAGTATATTCAAGTGATGGGACACACAGATAAGTTTAAGTTCTTAAAACATCAACATCGCATCTCGGATCAGTTGAACTTTGCGTGAAAATTTAAGTGGACCAGTATACTGACAATCTAAGTGAATTGTTTAAAACTTAAAATGAAATGAAGCTTAGGTGGTGATTGTTTTTTTGCCAGAAGCACTTCTGGCCACTTATGTCTGCGCCGTGCAGACGCGCGCAGAGGTTTGGAGTCCGTAGCTTGTTTGTTTTCTCGCAGACTTTTCATTAAAAAAGGTCTGCGAGACCTCTTCACCACACAGATGTGGCCTCATGTCTTCTAAGCTCTTCACAAACCTTCTCCTTCAAAAAAAGTAAACCCTAACCTCCTCTCATCCTCTCCAGCCGCAACCACTCCTCTCCCACCCTCTCCACGTTCGTTCGCTGCTTCAACTCCGGCAACATCCTCACAAAGTCGGCCACCACATCCCGTCGACCACCTCACGTAGCCGGCCACCGCAGCCCGTCGACCAACTCAGCCCCGCTTCGCCGGACACCACAATGTCGACCACCTCAGCCGGTCTCCTTTCTTTCTTGCATAAGTAAAAGGTACAACATTCAGCCCCTCTGATTTGTAAAGTAAAGCTCTGATTTTTGTATTTAAAAAGTGTACCTTTTCTGATTTGAACATAGTGATTTATCAAAAAAGTGTTCCTTTTCTGATTTGAACATTTCTGTGTTTTCAGATTTCTCAACAAGCTGTGTTTTTAGATTTGAATATGCATACATGTCTGATTTGAACGGTGGTGTAGTGGTGACGGTGGTGGCGGTGTTGAAGTGGTGACGGTGGTGGCGGTGGTGTAGTGGTGACGGTGGTGGCGGTGGTGTAGAGAGAGATGGGTGTTATGTGGGTGTTGTGTGTGTGAGAAGGGGTTTTGTAGAAGTAAAAAAAACAAACCCTCTTCTCCTTGCAGACTGCAGACCTTTAGTCCACCTCTTCTCCTGCAGATGCCTGCAGATGTGGTCCGCAGACTGCAGACCTTTTGCATCTGAAAAAACAAACACCATCTTAATGGTGTTGGTGATGTGTCTCAAAAACTGATATGATCCTCTTACACGAACTCACAAAAATATTGTTTGTAAATATTTCTTTACTGCATTTTATATTTTTTTATTTCAAAATCCAAAAGATTTTCACTGTGTTTTAGCATAAAGTTTCAGAAAACTCAAAAAGATTTTTGACAACTGATATTGGAAAGCTGATTTTCAAAATTCTGAGTGCTAAACATGATGAGTATAATTTGAGGGGGAGTTAGTTTTAACACTGATTATTTTTATCAAACCTTCAAATGGTTCATCAGATTGAAAAATCATTTTGTTTGGGTTTTGAGAGTGAGTCTGAGTCAGTGAAAGTTTATATGTTTGAAATATGTATGTGAGAGAAATTTATTTTGAGGTAGAGTTTTTGCAGGATAAGATGAGCCAAGGTATTCGTTTCCGAGATCTGAGCTAGATGAGAGCCAGGTTCCAATACCTGAGGATTCTGATTGGAGATAGCCAGACAACAATCTTGGAACATGAAGAGCCAAGCTGATTGATATTGAGAAGCTGTTAGATGGAAAGCCAGACAACGATCCTAAAGTTGATGATACTGATGGACTGAAGAAATACCAGCATATCGCAAAGGGGAGTCTGAAGACCTGCAAGAAAAGATTGAGAGAGAGAAGCCCAGAGACAGATCAAGACTGAAGATATGAAGACATGACATTGTCAAAGACACGACACTGCGACTCGTCAACATCTGAGGGGGAGTCTGTTAGTGCACTACATCTGTCGACTTCGTCTTGTATCGAGTCTTAGTTTTAGATTGTTAGATCAGGGCATGTTTTATGAGAAAATAGGATAGCATATAGGTTTAACCTGGTAGGTCCGCTTATGTGTCACTAGGAGGTCCGCTTATATGTCAGGTCCGCTTATGTGTCACTAGGAGGTCCGCTTATGTGTCAGGTCCGCTTATGTGTCCATGTACCTTGGAGGGAACCTCAACACCTATAAATAGGTGCACATAAGCGAACTACAGGAAGTAGTCTTGTAACTCGTACCGAAGTGCTGCCGGATCGAGAATTGGATGTAAACTGTCATTATTCAATACAGAAAGGTGTTTAAAGTGATTTGCAAGCTGTTTCTATGTTGATTACTTGTTTTCCGCACCTGTAATTGACGAAAACTCCTTTGAACGACTCGTTCGGGTCGAAACTCAATCCTACATTTTGTTAGTGGGAACTTTGAGATGAGAATGGGGTTAAATGGGAGGAGTAATGTATGTATTTATAGCTTTGAAATGAGAATGGGGTTAAATGGGAGGATATAATATTAAAAATTAAAACATATTAAAAAGAAGAGTTATTTTATTTAACAGCATTTGGGCGTGGCAAACACCGCCAAAAATACAGTTTATCAGCCATGAATCGTCTATATGACAAACATATTTGTTTTACGTCTCCAGTAATGTTATTGGTTTGTCCATAACGAGATGCTCCATAAGCATACACAGATAGACAGCTTCATTGCCTACGATTGACCTGTTAGAAATCACGTAGTTATCGTTTAGCTCATGAGTTATGCAGCATTCTGGTTTGCCTGTCTTTTTCCAATACTTCAAATGCACCAGCAAACCAGTTAAATACACCTTAAGCTTCGTCAACCGTGGAATAATAACTGCCCTAAATTTGTCTCCTCATCCACAAAAGTTTTCAAACGGGTACAAAACTAATTCCTGGGATACCAACTCTAATCGTACCAACATCCATTCGTTATTGTCAATCGACAGTGGGAAAAACACAAAATCCACGTCAAAAAAGGAAGGAAATGGGTTTTCTTTACCATTTCCATAACCAACCACGCTCTTAGGAATGGATTGTAGTAACGTGTCATAGAATTGAGGTGGAAGAATTGTCCACCGCAAAGTTAACGTGGGATCCCTTTGTAACTTTCTTCTTCTCCAAGCCATTAGTCGTCCAGTCCATCCCTCAATATGCTGTTTAACGAATATTATGTTAATACAAGTTACATGTAATAAACAGTAAAAATACACATTTTGTTAATAAAAAACTTCTAATGAAATTACCGTTGCTGTTAGCTAGCCATTACAACGATAGCCTAACAGAGTGCCCCCAAATTTTTTGTCCAACTCCACATAACGACTGAAAACAGCTGAATAACAGAATGGGGCGTCCCCATTACTATAAAATGTTGCAACATCTTTTGACCAATTCTTAGATTCGTCGTCTGGAATTGCCCATCTTCTGCCTCTGTTCGGGTGTAAGCTTTGACGATTAGTTACTAAGTTGTTTTCTTCCGGCACCTGCGGCACAACCGTTTCAGACGATGAAGTTTCACCCAACTGTCTGGGTGCTCTCAATTTCTTAAGAATCCACGTTGATTATTTACTAACTGGTTGAGAGCAGTATACGTCACTGTTGTTTTTGTCAGCTATTATTTGTTTCAAGGGAGTTTCAAGGCTTCTCAATGGCGTTGTAAGAATATTTTGCGATCTTATTTAACATGAAAAAAAATTGAAAAAAAATAATTTTTTAAGCGGTTTCAAAACACTCCTTTCAATAAAGCTACTGTCCGAGCCGTTTCAAGTAACTGCCCGAGCCGTTTCAAGGCACGTGCTCCAATAAAGTAAAAAGTCAAGCCTTTACCGTTTCATGCTTGTGCCATTTCAACGCACGTGCTCCAATAAAGTAAAAAGCAACTGCCCGAGCCGTTTCATGTAACTGCCCGAGCCGTTTCAGTGCACGTGCTCCAATAAAGTAAAAAGTCAAGCCTTTACCGTTTCATGCTTGTGCCGTTTCAACCGACAATCGAGCCGGGTCAACATGTTCATGCCGTTTCCGCTACATGCCCGAGCCGTTTCAGTTCAATTGTTCCGCTGTCACGTCAGTCCTTATTCGAGCCGTTTCAGATAACTGTCCAAGCCGTTTGCAGTTGCTTTTTGTGCCGTTTCCAACATATGGCCAAGCCGTTTGACTGCACGTGTTCCAATAAAGTATTGTTCCTCGTCAGACGACATTCAAGTCGGGTCAACAAGAACGAGCAGCCGTTTCCTCCCATGTGACAAACCCCAAACACTTTGAAACTTTTCTCCACTTTGGAGAAAAGCAAAGCACTTGAAGACCCAACGTTGAAGATCCGAAAGATCGTTGACCCGTCTGGGACCACTAATCACACTTCTTCGACATTAGTTGTGGCCCCCCAGTATGGACTTCAACGGACACGTGAACATGCCAAAAGACCAAGAGATGGAAGAAGCTTTCATGGACCCCCCTTCATGCCTGGTAAAATGTTTGCGGATTATTGAATAAAAGATAAGATTTTTATTTGAATTCGTATACTATTTTTATTTTTTTTTCTTCTTATATAGCAAATAACCATTAAAGTACGAGAAAAGTGGTTGGTTTTACAATCTTTGCGTGACGTGATGACTTCGACGATTGAAACAACTATTAGGCAGACGTATTTCGGTCCATATTTAGCCAATAGATGCACCATATGTGATAGCCTTCTTTTATATGGCGTTGCACAACTACAAATATCGACTCCTTTTCCCCGTCTTGGTATTTCGTATAGATTACGAGGGGAGCTATTTACATTCACCCCTAAACAATTTTGTTTAATAACGGGGCTACGTTTTGGGCACACTTCTTGGTTACCTATAGACCATCCGAACTCATTTAGGAACAGATATTTTGAACCTGGATCAACTGTTAGTTTTGGGAGAATAATGACTTTATTCGAGAACATTAGGAAGCTTAACGAAGATGACGCCACGAGGATATGTCTCCTCATGCTAATCGGTCAAGGTTTTTTGGGTTGGCAAAAAACCAATGTTGTTGATAATATGCTTTTAGACTGATGTACACAAAATGCAACATATAAATTACATCAATTGTGGCATAAAACTAACCCCTTTTTAGTATTAATGTTGGAAAAAGTGTGCTTTTGTCTTCCTTTTGTATTTTCAGGATTAAATGAGCTCAAATGAACAAAAGAAGCAAAAAGACAGCTAAATCTAACATAAATACAAGAAAAGGAACAAAAGTGGCATGCCCGACCTCCCGACAGCATCTTCCCAAGCAAAACAAAGAAGACAGAAGACTGAACATGCCCCGTGCTCAGTGAGCACGGGGCCGTGCCCAAGGGTCAGCAGAAAAGACAAAGTCATAGAAGCTTCTATTGCCCACCACGGGGCCGTGCCCAGCGGACACGGGGGCGTGGTCAACTTTCTGCAGACGCATTTATTGAAATTGCAAATTACAATTAATGAAGAAAGAGAGTCAGATCGACACGGGGCCGTGCCCAGCGGACACGGGGCCGTGCCCGAGCTTATGTTCAGCCTATAAATAGGGGTGTTTGGAGCTCTTGCAACTCATCCCTTGGCACACCACCTCTCTCACACTTCACCCACCACCCACCACCATCACAACACCATCATCCACCACCATCATCCATTGTCCATCATAGAGTGTGTGAGTCGTCTCGGGATCCAAGATTGATCGTAAGAGTTCTTGACAATAAAAGGCCATGTTTGCCTAAGTCTCTTACATCACTTGGTGAAGACAAGTGTCTAGTGTAATACTTTTTATTTTTAATCTTTTGCACTTTTTAATTGGTTTTGTATTAATGACTTTAATTACTAGTTTCTTATGTTGAAGGTGATTCTTCCTTATCGTTTGTCTGTGGTGTCTTGGCATTATTTTACTGTCTATATAAAATAAAAGATTTTCACCATTCATATCTCCACAGACTATATGGAGGTATGTTGGCTACCTGGTCGGGGGTTAAGGGAACGGTTTGGTAAGAGTCCTGCCATTGTTCAGTGTATAGATCCTGCAAAGGACCTGGGTCAAATTTAGTAGGACCTCCTTCAATACCCAAAGGTATTGGATGGCAGGGGTCCAAACTCTTTGATCCCCTCATAAGTTAAACTACTATTAAAACTTTAAACCGGCTACTTAGGACTGTATCCCTGCTGACTCAGACTACTTAGCCGAGGGTAACGTCGCCTTCAAAAGAGGGGCCTACCACATTATGCATTAATAACTTAATTAATTATCTTTCAATAATCCGACCCTTTAGGATTGTATCCTTGCTGATTCAAACTACTGGGTTGAGGGTAACGTCACCTTCAAAAGAGGGGTCTACTACAATAACTAAGATAATCTCTTAAACAAGTGCAAAAGTGCGAAAATAATCAAAGGTTACACTACACATGAGTCGGATCCAAGTGATTCATCTTGTCTATCTGTTTTATTTTTATTTTATTTTTCAGCATTTTAGTTAGTTTTATTTTCTTAGTTTAAAAACCTTTTTTTAACATTTTGATTGATTAGACGTTGAGGATAAACCGGTACTAAAAGCTCTTGTGTCCTTGGACGACCTCGGTATCTTACCAACACTATACTACGTCCACGATGGGTGCACTTGCCCATATACGTGTTTAGTGTTAGTAAATATCGTGTTTTATAAATTTAAAACTTGGCTAAAAAGTGTAAAAAGGGCTTAAAATATATACCTAAATTATATACACACTTACGCACATCAAGTTTTTGGCGCCGTTGCCGGGGACACAAGGATTTTAAGAAGGCTTAAAATCGACGACCTAATCAGTTTTTTCAAACTTTTTTCAAGACGCGCGCACATTTTTCTGCATTTTAGTTTAGTTTGCATTTACAGTAGTCTAAACACGGGGCCGTGTTCACTGAACACGGGGCCGTGCTGCATATTTTTCATAAAACACCCAGATACAGAGTCTGAACACGGAGTCGTGCTCACTTAACACGCCCCCGTGCTCAACGAGACCAGTAACTTTTATTAAAACGCCCAGATACAGACCCCGAACACGGGGCCGTGTCTACCAAAGACGGTGTCACACCCCGACCACGTAAAACATCAAATCGTGGCGGAAACGTCGGGGAGTGTTGTAACATAATTATTGTTCCACAACCAAGGTAATTTAAATAATATTTTATTCATCACCCAAAGGGTGGAATACATTGTTTCAAACGAGAACCCACAAGTTACATTGTCTTAAAATAAAAAGAAACAAATTACATAACAAGTTTTAACTAGTCTAGATCCATTTTATCGTCACTAAGGCCCAAGTCCACCCTAGTGTATCACGATCATCCTATGCATTTGCTCCTGAAACACATGTGAAAATAGGTACGTCAGCATAAAAATGCCTGTGAGATACATAGGTTTTGTGAAAATAGGATCCATGACTTAGGTTTTAGAAAAATGTTTAATGAAATGTAGTCATGAACCTTGTTGATTGTATTGTTTGTAAATCATTTGAAAAACGATGGTAGATATGTATTTTTTGAAAGAATAATGTATGGTTAAATGAATAACCAAGTAAAATAAGTTGTATAAAACAAGTTGTTTGTAAAACAATGTATTGTGAAAATATGTTATATAGCTAAACTGAAATGATCTAAACAACGCTGCGATGCGTAATATCATACAAACACTTATATATAGGAAGTACCAGCGGCGTATCCACCATGTTTGTATCATATTACACATGCCTCGTCACTCAAATCACTTACCCAAACAAACCACCAATGTAAACATGTTTATGTTTAACCAAATGTCAAAATGTTTATGCGAAAAATCATGTCTAACGTCAAGTGTAAATCATGTAATGTGTGTAACAATGTCAAAATGTCTATGTCAATGTCAATCATGTCATGTGTAAACAAAATGTCATGTATGGTAAGTGAAATATGTATCAACAAAACCATAGGTGAAAATGCACAAAACAAAGTATTGAAGTAAAACTCAGTTTAAATCAACGTTATGTTTTGTGGAGATGCATGCTATACTGAATACAAACATTTATGCGGTATTGTGAAAATGCATACATTCAAGCCTTGTGACTGTGGTGATAAACCTTTAAACAAATTAAAGGTCTATCGGATTTTATGTTTAAATCGAATTCGGTCATTCCTTTCATCCAAACATACCCAGGATGTCAGGAACGGGAGTTGTCAATTCCTATGGTACCACTACCTACTAACGAGCGGCGTGATCAAAGTTAATGAATGTATATAGTCCCACTTAAACAAACTGTTGGACCGTTCTATGACCCTAAAAGTCAGTCGAAGTAGTTCATCTTCATGTATGAAGGCGGAATCAACATATATGAAGTTACAACAGCTTATCCTTTCAATTCCTTATCTTTCTATTGCTTTCTGATGAAATTTTGGCAGAGTTTCAGCACCGTAGCACACACATACACTATTACAACATATGAACCGCTTCTACCTATATATAGAGAACCAGGGCCGCTTATGTGACATGCCATATAAGCGATCCAGCACCTTTGTCACATAAGCGATCCAAACTAATGACAAATAAGCGGTCCACATCAATACACTGACATATAAGCGATCCTAACCATGTCTAATCTAATATTTACACTTTGACCCCTATAGACCAATCTTGACTTCAGACTTTTTGTAGACGCAGTCAACAGACATTCCGTGTATCAACAGACTCCCCCTTGGATGTTGACGTAGTCTTTTAGCATCTTTAGATCTATAATCTTCAGTCTTTGTCTTTTCACCAACTCTGTCTATCTTCATCAACATTCTTCACAGGTTCCAGGACTATCTCCTAGCTTTATCTACAAGCTTCCCAATATTTGTTGATCCAAACTCCCCCTCTCACTGACTCCCCCTCTCAGTATGCTGGAATCTTGAGATATCTGGCTCAAGCTTTTGCAATTTGCCTCCGTTGGGAAATATCGTCCAAACCTGTTACTCAACCAATAACATTACAATCTATCTTTTCAAACAATAAACACTAATTCAATCAGCTTTAGAAATCCACTCAAGTTTACAAGTTCAATTTAATGACCCTGAATACTTGATTAATCTACCAAGTTCAACTTAATGATCCTGGTTGATCTTTTGACGAAAACAAACTGATTTAGTAAAAGCATTTTCCAATTTTCTTTCTGAAAATAACAAGTATCAACTTAATGAACTTGTTTGTGACTTTGAAAACAAACATATTTCCAACAATGTAAGCTCTCCTCATTCTTCAGCTCAGAATTTCCTGCATCTGCTTCATCTTTCTAGAATCCGACAATCAACTTTCCACTCTGGTTTGTCTAAAATAAAGCAGAAATAAAATCTTTTTGGATTTTAAGATGGTCTAAACTAAGAAATGAAATAACAGAAAACTTAAATTGCAGAAAATACACTATTTACAGATTTGTTTTTGGCGAGCGTGTCAGGGAATCATATCAGCTTTTCAGACAGATTACAAGTACCGTTAAGCTACATTACATACTCAGATTTAAACAATTCACCTTGATTGTCGATATACTGATCCATCTTAAATTTTCACACAAACTTCAATCTATTCAGGATACTGTTTAAGTGTTTTAAGAACATAGCTCAATTCATGTGTCCCACCTCTTGAATATACTCCCGTATCCAGAATCCCAATATTCAGTCTTACAGGCAAGAATACTACAATGATGTCTGTACATAAATTAGGGTATGCGAGAACTGAGGGATCTCAGGTCAGAACTTCCGTTCAGCAGAGAGATATCAGTTTCGACTTTGCAGTGTGTTCCCTTTAGAGAATCTTTTAGCTACAACAACTGATTATCAATTTTATTGTCTAATCAGCTGAGGGCTTTATGCTATATTTCAAGCATTTTGGAGAAAGTATTAGCCAAGGACTAGGTCAGAACCACCGTTCAGCAGAAGTCCCGGAATAATACCCCAGACATCATAGAGTATAACCACTTAGTATATCAGAATACAAGACCTTTCAAACGAGATTTCAGGGGTTACCTATATATCCAAGTAGTGTTCCCCACGAATTTCACCAGTTTGAAATTTTAGGTTTATATCCCGAATAAATCTACTAAATGTACGAAAACCTATCAACACATCGTTAGTGAGACTGTTTAACTCATTTTGTCTTTCCAAATCTTTAGCATACTGTAATTGTCTAGCTGATGTACTATCATATTCCCTATATACACAAGCTCTTTTTCAATTTTATCATGTTCTTGGATTTTTGCATTTTTTACTGTTTTTGTATTTATCTGAAAATAGACTATGTACAACTAACTATCTCCCCCTAAATACCAAAACACGTAAAAAACCGACAAACCATCGCAGATTGTTTCTCATCTTCATCCGCAACAGTACTCTCATCAACGCTCACAACCCCATCCGACATCGAAAGCAATTTCATACCATTAAGTTTTACCAAATATTGAAACCGATTTTTATCAAAAGCTTTGGTATGCAAATCATCTTTTTGTTCGTCAGTGTGGATTTTCTCAATTCGTATCAACTTTTTCTCAAAGCATTCGCGAATAAAGTGATGACGAATCTCTATATGTTTAGTTTTAGCGTGATGTACTGGATTTTTAGTTATATTAATTGCAGTCTCATTATCAACAAACAGAGGTGTGTTAAGAAACTGCAAACCGTAGTCGCGCATCTGTTGCTGTATCCACAGGATCTGAGAGCAGCAACTGCTAGCAGAAACATACTCCGCTTCACATGTAGATAGCGCCACAGATGTTTGTTTCTTACACTGCCAAGTAACCAATCTCGGACCAAAGAACTGGCATCCTGCAGTTGTTGATTTCGCGTTGATTTTGCAGCATCCGAAATCTGAATCAGAAAACCCTTCGAGTGTAAAATCGCCTTTGCGAGGATACCACAACCCCAATGTGGGTGTGCCTTTTAAGTAACGTAAAATCCTCTTCACAATAATCATGTGCGATTCTCTCGGGTTAGACTGAAATCTTGCTGCGAGGCACGTTGGGTACATTATGTCAGGACGTGAAGCAGTTAGGTACATCAAAGAACCTATCATGGATCGATAAAGTGTCTCATCAACCCTGTCTCCGGTGAGATCTGGGTGAATCCCATGATTAGTCGCAAGTGGGGTAGCAGCTGGAGTAGAACTTGACATTCCAAATTTCTCCAGAATATCATGCACGTACTTCGTTTGATGAATGAAAATCCCTTCAGGAAGTTGTTCAACTTGTAATCCCAGAAAGAATTTCATCTCCCCCATTGAAGACATTTCAAATTTCTGCTTCATCACCTGTTCGAAATCTTTGCATAATTTCTCATTTGTTGACCCAAAAATAATATCGTCTACATAAATTTGTACTATCAGAAGATGACCATCAACGACTTTAGTGAAGAGAGTGGCATCCACTTTTCCACGTATGAACTGGTTAGCGAGTAGGTGTTGAGACAAAGTCTCGTACCAGGCTCTCGGCGCCTGATGTAGACCATACAACGCTTTGTCCAGCAGATAAACTTTGTTTTTGTGGATTGGGTCAGTAAAGCCCGGTGGCTGACCAACATAAACCTCCTCTTTGACCTTCCCATAAAGAAACGCTGATTTAACATCTAACTGAAATACTTTGAAATTCTTCCAAGACGCAAATGCTAGGAAAATTCTGATAGCCTCTAGTCGTGCGACAGGAGCATAGACTTTGGTAAAATCAATCCCCTCCTGTTGACTAAAGCCCTGAACAACGAGTCGAGCTTTGTTCCTTACAACCACTCCTCTGTCGTCCCTCTTACATTTAAAAACCCATTTTGTATTGATTTTTCGTTGACCCTCCGACAAATCCACTAACTTCCACACACCTAACTTCTCAAACTGACTTAACTCTTCTTGCATTGCTATGACCCAAGAGTCTTCAGTAAGCGCCTCTTTGTAAGTCCTTGGTTCGACCTGCGAGATAAAACAACTTAATGAAAATTCAGTTTGTAAAGGTGCTACTGTAGTATAAAAACATGTTAAGCCCTGGTCAATTTGACGTCTCGTGCGAACGCCCGATTGTAATTCTCCTATTATCAACTCCTCTGGATGATACGAAAGAGTTCGCGACATCACTTCGCTTGGAACTTCTACATTTCACTCCAGATTAGTAACATTCTGCTCTGCATCTTGTTCACCAACTTGGTTTGTTTGACTTGACAACTGGATCTGCTCCCCCTCAAGATCTGAATCACCATGGTCAAAGACTGGCAAATTTTCAGCTTCTTGATCATCATTCACCTCCAACTGATTACCAGGAGCAACTTCATCATCATTTTCACCAGCATTACTAGGACCTGCTTCATCATCATTTGAAGTCTCCCGAGGTCTTCTAGAATACTCTGCTGGAAACCTGAGCGACGATTCATACTCTCGTAAAATATCCAGCTCATCAAAGAAATCTTCCTCTTCCTCTGATTCTTCTCTCATGTCAAACGATTCCCAAAGTTTTTCATAATGAAAACGCCATGAATCACCTGGATTCTGAGGCGGCATATTGTAACCCTGACATTCAACATTCGCTGCTTCAATAATACGCTTTTCACTTGGAACAAAGACACGCCGTGTAGGACCTGAATATCCAACAAATATTCCTTCAAAGTTATTTGAACCAAACTTGCCTTTAGGCTCTATCACCGTACAAGGTGACCCAAACGGTTCTAGATACTTCAAATTCGGCTTGCGTTTATTGATTAGCTCAAAACACGTCTTGTTGAACTTCTTCACAGTAAGAACTCTATTGAGAGTATAGTATGCAGCAGAAACAGCTTCAGCCCAGAAATTAATTGGTAACTTGGAATCTGCAAGCATCGTTCTGGCTGTCTCGATTAGCGTCCGGTTCTTGCGTTCTGCAACTCCATTTTGCTGAGGAGTGTACGAAGCACTAAACTCATGCAGTATACCTCTTTCATCACAGTATTCCTCCATCTTACTGTTTTTGAACTCAGTACCATTATCACTTCGAATTCTACAAATCGGTCTCTGGTACAGATTCTCAATTTTCTTAAACAATACTATCAAACTATCAAAGGTTTCGTCTTTTGTTTTCAAAAACATGACCCACGAAAATCTGGAGTAGTCATCAGTCACGACCAAACAGTAGGAATCTCCTGTTATACTCTTGACATTCACTGGACCAAACAAATCCATATGAAGTCTTTCCAAAGGTCTCGAGACTGAATTGACTTGTTTTGTAGGGTGTGACTTTTTCTTCTGTTTGCCTCTGACACAGCTTATGCACTCCCCTTCCAGATGAAAACCTTTAATATTCACTCCAGTGACCAAGTCGTTATGCACTAAGTGATTCATTTTCCTTAGGTGAATATGCCCCATCTTTCGGTGCCATAACCTTGACTCTTTTTCCGTTGCTCTGGACACAAAACAATGAGCCTGACCCGTGGTTGTAGTAGCAACGCTCATGTCCAACACGTACAGATCGTTGACTCTTGGTGCCCTCATGATGATCCACTCTTCAGGTATCACAAATCCCGGTTTCAAGATCAAACATTCTTTGTCGGTGAAATGAGTAGTATACATCCTGTCACAGATCTGGGAGATACTCAGCAGGTTGTTCTCCAGCTCAGCGATGTAGTTAACTCTCTCAAATGTGATAATACCATTTGATAATGTTCCTTCACCTATGATCCTGCCTCCTTGATTACCCGCAAAACCCACATAACCACCATTAATGTTATTCACATCATACAGCAATGCGGTCTTCCCTGTCATATGCCTTGACGCTCCACTATCCATTATCCACCTGGATACAAGTTTTGGAAGATCCTGCACATAACAAATCATCATTTAAACAACTTCAAGAAAGATGCTGATTCATGCTTCGCAATCCAGGAAGCTCCGGCAATTCAAACTGTTTAGTCAAACATGGTGTCCACCCAGGCCTCATCAGCCTTAGGTGTAACCGTGACTTTAGCAATTTGAATTTTGAAATTCTTAGACTTAAGAGGTGGATATTGTGCATCATAATCAACCGTAATTGATTCTTCAGCCTTTTTCACCTCAGAAGTTGAAACTTTCTTCTCAACTTTAGGTTTAATTTTAGGTTTCCACACCTGTTGAGCTACTGCAACCCTCTTATAAAATTTATCATTTTGATTTACGAACTTCTTTACGGGTTCAGTTTTTACTTTCAAGTTGTCAATTTGAACATTTTTCTTCCCAACAACTTTCTTCTCAACATACATCGGTGTTTTACCCTTCACGTCAACTTTCTTTTGTTGAACCTTCACAGCTTCAGTCTTAGGCTTCACATATGTACACTTTCGTGCAATATGACCAACCTGTTCACATCTAAAACAAGTACGAGTATCAGTTACCCGACTCATGCCTTCAGACTGAGCCTGTGAAGCTCTCTTCTCAAAAAATTCTTTGTTTGATTTTGTAAAAATTTCTTTTTCTTCATCAACAAGTGAACTCGAACTGTTCACAAACTTTTTCTTTTCGACAAATCTCTTGTTTGAGACATTTCTTTTCTGAAATGGTTTACCCCCCTGATAACCACCCGACCAATTGTTTCTGTTGTTATTGTAAAAACGTGGTGGATAAACAGTTTTCTTGTTGTAAACCCTCTCTTTCTTTCGACTCAGATTGTTCACTGCTGACAACTCGACTTCAACTAGTTTGAAAACATTTGTCAATTTGTTCAAATTAACATTCTCTAATGGAAACTCAGAATCCGAAAACAATTTATCCGATCCCGACATCTTGTACATGACAAGATCAGATTCATCATGTAAGTTGTTTTTAAGCTTTTGCTTCGGAATGTATTTATCTAGAAAACATCCATCCTCCTCAGAAGTGTCACAATCCGATTTAAGCACTTTGTCTACCACACTTTTCACCACATCATTTTGGACACCCTCTTCATTGGAAGACGTGAACGTGACATCAATGTTCTCAGGAAGTGTAACATCACTTTCTTCTTCAATTTCCATCAAACTAGACTGCTTTTTCGTGTAGTTGTCTAAAATTGGCGCTGGAACTTTGTGAAACCCTACACCCGTTCCATCAGAAAATACATCCTCACCAGCTTTGTTTTTCCCTATAGGTTTGGGAACAATATGCTGCAAAACAAAGCTAGCTGAGCTATAACTGTTTAATTTTAACTGAATTCTTTCATTTTCAATTTCAATTTCTTGAACCTTAAGTTTTAGTTTAGCAATTTCATCCAATTGTTTGTTAATTGATTCTTCTTTTAACCTCAAAACAGCTCTTAGATGTTCATTTTCTTTAGATGTTTTTCCATTTCGATCATCACTATCTTTGACAACGCTTTCCAATTTTTCAAATTTTTCAGAAATTTGTCGGTGCTCAAGAAATACTTTGTCATTTTCAGCTTTAATTTTCTTACATTCAGTCGTTAATTCATTTACTTGTTCAGTTGAAGCTTTTAATTTTGTGTCACGTTCAAGAATCTGATCCTCAAGCTTTCCAACTTTAGTTGTTAGATTCTTGATTTTCTCACCGTTTAGGTACGTGACAGTGCCACAAAAATTGCATTGTTTGGTGCAACTTTTGCAATCAGCATTACCCTCAACTTTTTTACCTGACACATTCGTTAACTTGTTTTGACTGACCTGATCCTTTGACTCAGTAACAGAAACAGGATCTACCTCAAGTGCTTTTGCAGCTAGCACTTTGTCAGCCATATTTCCCAGGTTCTCAGCTGTTAACTCCTGTGCAGTATCGATCAAACCGGTATCAACTTGCTTTACTTTCTCAAGTTCTTCTTTCTCTTTCATCTCTTTCTCTTTTCTCTCTTTCTCTTCTTTCTCCTTTCTCTCTTTCTCTTCTTCAATCATCTTTGATGTTGGTGTTCCCCACCACTTGTGCTGCCAATATTCATCATCTTCTTTGTACTCCTGAATGATGGCTTCGATATCTATCTTTCTGTCATCAACCGCGATGTTGCCATATCTATCAAGATAACATTCTCTGTCTGGATCCCATCTGTTTGCTCTTTTAGCTTCCAGATAAACACTAGACAGTCTGATGATTTTGGCTTCAGCAACCATCTTCCGATATTTATACTTCTGTTCTTCCGTACGATCATCCTTCCACGGAATGGGTTCATCATGACTTGCCATGAAAGCGTAACCCACCGCATCATCTTCTGGTAGAACTTCTTTACTCCAATCGTACCCTTCATCGTCATAAATCACAGCTAATGCCCTCGATTTGTCTCTATTCTCTTCCTGCTGCTTCAATCTAGGCGGCTCGGATTTATTTTGATGGTAGATTGCCTTTTTGTAATAGTCGTCACGAAACGGATTCTCAGACTCATCAACGTACGCGTTTCTACATTCACGCTTGAAGTGACCCTTCTGCTTACATTTGAAGCACGTCACTTTGGATTTATCGAACCCCAACTTTGTAGATGGACCACCGATCGTTTTTCTCCCAGTAATCTCCATGAAGCGTTGTGCACGTCGAACTGCACTTGCCATTGCCCAACGGATGTCGATCAGTTCCATTTCTTCAGGATCTATCTGATCGTAATCTTCTTTCGTCAGATTTGTGTTCCCTATCTTTCCGGCTACCAAACCTTCATAGGACTCCAACACAGATGCCAGAAAAACCATTTGTTGCTTGGCCGACTCTTCATCAAAATTCTGTGCATTTTTCAGATCTATCGCGATATTGCAGGAAAACTTCGCATCAGAACGATTTGCAGAAGATGTAGATCCACTGTGATAACCACTGTGGCTTCCGCTGCTTGAACTGCTTTGACCTTCTTTGCTTGCTGGAGAGACATTCTCAGCAGAAAATGCAGTTTTCGGAGAAGTAGCTTTTGGCATCAAGCTTTTCGGGTAATAAAGATCCAAGTTTTGCTGATAGGATGAGTGATTGACTTTGTAAGTTTTCTTCAATTCAAGCTCATGACTTTCGAGTTTCTCAATCACCAAATCTGGAGTCAGATTTGCTGGAGCAATAGTGTTCTTTAACATCAACGCATAATACCTCCAATCCATATCATCAGGTAATGAATCGAACAGTTTGTCAACTAGTTCTTCATCAGAAAACTTGATTTCATGTCTTACTAATTCCAGCTTCAGATGACCGAACCTTTCTATCATTTTACGAACCGATTCATTTTTTAGACATCCAAAAAGATCAAATTCTTTTCTAAGAAGCTTTCGTTTGTTTTTCACAATTTCCTCGCTTCCTATACATTTTGCTTTAAGTTTATCCCATAAGTCTTTAGCATTGGAATAGTCTATCAACGAAATGATATCTTCCCGCACCGATTGAAACAATAGAGCTACACATTTTTGTTCAGCTACAAAGAGATCAATTTCTTCAGAATTTCTTAAAGCTGCACCATTTTTCTTTCCCTCATCATAACCATTTTTCATACTCTTCCAACTGGGGAAAACGAATGCCATTAGCCAATCTTCGAACTTTGTTGCCCACCTGCTGTAGTCTTCTATAGCCATCAACTTAGGAGGTTTGTTAAACGTTCCAAATGCACTTTCAGACTCCCAAGCTTCCTTCTTTTTCTCTTTTGGTTGATTCTCGTTTGTATTGTTCGATGTCGAATCGTTGTTTCCTGAACTTCCCGTGAATGCGTACATATCACTAAATGGATTCAAGAACATATCATCCATCGTGAACGTACCTGCAAAATCAGACAACACTTAGAAAAATTTTGATTAAAAAACAAATAACAGAACCACAAAAGCGATCCTGTTTGTACAGCCTGACAGAAAAGCGAATCCAAAAATGTTCAAATACGCGGACCAGAAAACAATGTTCTTTTGAGCGAGTCACAAATATGTTTGAATGAGCGATCCGAGTATGATCGTTCAAGCGATCCAAGAATGATCGTTCGAGCGGTTCAGCAAATTTCGTATGAGCGGTCCAGATGTGATCGTTCGAGCGGTCCAAGATACGTCCGTTCGAGCGATCCAAACCGAATATTGTCTGAAAAAGCGATCCAAATTGGTTTCTATGAGCGATCCAAAGGATAAATTTCGAGCGATCCAAGAAACGTCCGGATAAGCGGTCCTAATGTCCGAAAAAGCGATCGACTATTTTTAACCAGTTTTTACCATTTTTAGTCCGTATTTTCACCTAATTCTTTCTAGGGTTTGTTAATAGTGTGTTTTACACGTTATACTCAAATTTCAGACAATTTTGACCGTTGGAACCACTAGAAACTGAAAAAGTATGAGAGAAAGTGAGTAGAAAAGAGAGATTTCTGCAGATCTATGCTGTCGTAGTATGAACTCCTCGTCCTGAGCTCTGATACCACTTGTTGGACCGTTCTATGACCCTAAAAGTCAGTCGAAGTAGTTCATCTTCATGTATGAAGGCGGAATCAACATATATGAAGTTACAACAGCTTATCCTTTCAATTCCTTATCTTTCTATTGCTTTCTGATGAAATTTTGGCAGAGTTTCAGCACCGTAGCACACACATACACTATTACAACATATGAACCGCTTCTACCTATATATAGAGAACCAGGGCCGCTTATGTGACATGCCATATAATCGATCCAGCACCTTTGTCACATAAGCGATCCAAACTAATGACAAATAAGCAGTCCACATCAATACACTGACATATAAGCGATCCTAACCATGTCTAATCTAATATTTACACTTTGACCCCTATAGACCAATCTTGACTTCAGACTTTTTGTAGACGCAGTCAACATACATTCCGTGTATCAACACAAACCAAATGTCATACCCAAGATGTAAGCATGTAAAAACAATGCACTAAGTATGTAATCAAATGTACACACATAGCGTGAAATGTCATGTAAACAAATGTACTAAGTATGATGAACATGCATAGCATGAAAATGGTAAATCAAATGTACTAAGTATGATGAACATACATAGCATAAAATGTCATGTAAAACAAGTGTACTAGGTATGCACACAATGGACATACATAGCAAAAACATAATGAAATCATGTACTAATAGTGTACTAATGAACATAGCAAGTATATGACATGAAAACATGGAAAGCATGAAAGTAACAAGTAGGCACATGTGTTTCACCCCAAAATGTTTGGAAAACAGTAAAAGAGGGGTACTATGTACTCACTTGAGATTGCTTAGAAGTCGTAGGATAACCACCAAGCAATGCTAGAAGATCACGGAATCAAACGGCACCTATATAGGTATCTACATTAATAAACGGACCTATCGGAGGATCGGGTAGTACGAGGTTTCGTAAACCAAATAAGTGTGGGAATTTATGTAATATGGTCTAACAAAGCCTATGTACTAAGACGAAACCTATCCTAAGTGCTCTTGACCCGTTACGACCCGCTTAGGTAGCTTATGCTACTTTAACGCGTCGTTCGCGTAAAACGCGTTTGGAATGCCTAACTAGCCCTATGATAAACAAGATATGCCTTAACATGTTCAATATTGTTGTTAAATCAGTTTAGATACCAAAAATTATGTTACATAGGCTTAAAATGAATTTTGGCGTAAAAAGGGTATTTTGGTAATTTACCTAAGGCACATACATTACCTATCATACAACTAGTTAAACGATGTGACCATAAGGTATAACCTCGGAAGGTTATTCCCTATACAACTATGGTCACCTAATATGTTTGGTCGGATCCTAAAGATCGACCAAATGGGTCGGGTTCGTAAGCATAGGCGATTGATTAGATCGCTTACCTTACGACCCTTAGACAAGCACAAAACTAGTAGCGACGAGCCAAACATGCTAGAACATGTTTAGTGAAGTTAGAAAACAGGTTTGGTATTAAAACAAACGGTTTTAATACCCTAGAGTAGTTTGGTTACAAAATACGCGAGAAAACGCATTTTGGCCGAAACTACGACTCGCCACTGAGCCTAGATAACGTGGTAATCAGTAGGTATAGTCACTAGGGACTATAACCATCGTGATTACGCTCACGTTATGAAGTTCAAACGAACTTCGCGTTGACCATAAACTGGTCAATGCAGAAATCAAACACAGTTTGACTTAAACGCTAAAACGAACAAAAAACGTTAAAGAATACTTACAGAAGGTCCCCGCAAGATTGATTTCCAAGTATTTCTCAGGTATGAAGTGGTAATCACTCCAACTTAGAGAAAATCTCAGAAAATCAAGTGAGTTGGAAGTGAATTCATGGGGGGTATTTATAGATTTCGTAGAACCGTTAGGATCGTTTCTTGAAATCCGAGCTTCGATCTCCACCCTCCATGTGTGCCCATTGTTTTAGAAAACCATGGGACATCCAAAACCAGCCCACAAGATGCAAGAAACCATGGGTAAAGGTGTGTAACAGCTGGAAATGGCTGGAAAGCATTTCTGCTGATCTGGGAGGGGCTTACGGACCGTAAGCAACACCATACGGTCCGTAAGGGACCTGCAGACCAGCTATGTTTTCATTTTGACAGTTTTGGCCCCTGTGCGCGTATAGTCGTGTTTTGGCACTTCAAACAGCCGTCAAACCCATTTTTGAGCTCTATAAGGATGTTAAAGTATAGGGAACATAAAACATGCTCAAAAATATCTCGGATGTCGGTTCGTTTGGCCGTACGATTGCGTTGTTCGGTTAATTACGACGGAAGTTGTAACGGACGCAAAAACGGTCCAAATTGCGCGACGAATGGATTTTTAACAAGACAATCATTAAAACATAATATTTTAATGATTACATAAATTTTTGGATGTCCGGATGTATTCAGAACGTAAGTTATGCGCGAAAATGCAAACTTATGCACTTTTTGACGCTTTTAGTCCCTGAATGACCCAAAAGTTTATTTTAGCACACCGAACCCCTCAAAGCCTATTTCTAAGCTATGTAAAGGATATTTAGCGTGTGTTTAACTTATGATCATGTTCCGGAATGTTCGTTATAGTTCAAATCGGGATACTTTCGCAGTTTGTCAATTTTAGTCCCTGTAAGCGAATTGACTGGATTTTGCCATACCAAAGCCTTCAAAACTTATTTCTAAGTTATGTAAAGGTTATTTAAGGTATGTTAAGCATGAATTGATGTTCTGGAGTTTTTGTTGCTTATAGCTGATTACGTTTTCGCACCAGTTTGCGTATAATTCTCTAGAAAGCGATATAGAGTTTAAAATCGAATAAAAGCCAAAACATGAAAAACATCAAACATAAACAAACAAACATAGGGATCAAATAACTTTATTTCATTAATAATTGAACTGTTTACAATGATTACAAGCACAGATGTCACAGTCTCCCCTACTTGTGGGAATTTCGTCCCGAAATTCGTTTAGAGGAAACTCGTGGGAAAAGATGTGGATACTTCGCCTTCATTTGATCTTCACGTTCCCAAGTAAACTCAGGTCCCTGTTTAGATTCCCAGCGAACTTTAACCAAAGGAATGCGCTTGCGTTTAAGCCATTTGACTTCACGATCCATAATTTCCACAGGTTTCTCAACAAAATGAAGTGTTTTATCGACACGGATTTCGTCAAGTGGTATGTGGAGGTTCTCATCAGCTAAACACTTTTTGAGATTGGATACGTGGAAGGTTGGATGAACATTTCCAAGTTCGGGAGGTAATGCAAGTCTGTAGGCTACCTTACCGATTCTTTCGACGATCTTGAATGGTCCAACATATCTAGGTGCAAGTTTTCCTTTCTTTCCAAATCTGATCACACCTTTCCAAGGTGAGACCTTAAGTAATACCTTATCACCGACTTGGAATTCTAAGGGCTTGCGTCGTTGGTCCGCGTAACTCTTTTGACGGCTTCGAGCTGCCTGTAAGTTATCACGAACCTTCTTAACCTTGTCGGTTGTCTTTAGAATGAGGTCGGGTCCAGTAAGCTGAGCCTCACCGATCTCATTCCAGCAGACTGGTGAACGACATTTTCGACCATAGAGAGCCTCGAAAGGAGCCATGTTGATGCTGGAGTGATAACTATTGTTGCAGGAGAATTCAATCAATGGAAGATGTGAATCCCAACTACCACCAAAATCGATCACCCAAGCTCTAAGCATATCCTCCAGTGTCTGGATTGTTCTTTCAGTTTGGCCATCTGTTTGTGGATGATATGCCGTGCTCAGATTGAGTTGGGTCCCCATAGCAGATTGCATGGTTCTCCAAAAACGAGAAGAGAAACGAGCATCTCTATCAGAAATAATGTTTAGGGGAACACCATGTCGAGATACGATTTCATCCACATAGATTTTAGCCAGATCTTCAGCAGATAGATTCTCACGGATCGGCAGGAAATGCGCTGACTTTGTAAGACGATCAACAACTACCCAGATGGCATCATGACCTTTCTTAGTGCGCGGGAGTTTGGTAATGAGATCCATAGCAATGTTTTCCCATTTCCAAACTGGGATCTCAGGTTGCTCCAAAAGACCATAAGGATGCTGGTGTTCAGCCTTGACCTTGAGACAAGTAAGGCACTTTGAAACGTACAAGGCAATGTCTTTCTTCATACCAGGCCACCAATACTGAGTACGAAGATCCTTATACATTTTGTCTGAGCCGGGATGAACAGAATAACGAGACTTATGGGCTTCATCCATAAGCAAAGTGCGAAGATCATCTTGGCTTGGGACCCACAAACGGTCCATGAAATAATATGATCCATCTTCCTTCAGCACAAGATCAGGCTTAATGTGATAGGGTAATTCCTTACCCATCAAGTCTTGTGAAACACAAGCCTGTTGAGCCTGAGTAATGCGTGCTTGGATATCAGATCGAGCTTGAACAGCAGATTGAACATGAACACAATGAAGCATAGTACGTTCCTTACGACTTAATGCGTCAGCCACAACATTCGCTTTACCAGGATGGTAGCGAATTTCGCAATCATAGTCGTTTAGGAGTTCGACCCAACGTCTTTGCCTCATGTTGAGTTCTTTCTGATTGAAGATATGCTGAAGACTTTTGTGGTCAGTGAAAACCACGCATTTTGTACCGTACAAATAGTGTCTCCAGATTTTGAGAGCGAAGACAACTGCACGCAACTCAAGATCATGAGTGGTGTAGTTTCTCTCATGTATCTTCAATTGTCTAGATGCGTAGGCTATGACTTTATTCCTTTGCATCAGAACACAGCCAAGACCCAATTTCGATGCATCACAGTAGGCAACAAAATCATCATTGCCTTCAGGCAAAGTTAGAATAGGTGCATCACAAAGCTTCTGCTTCAAGGTCTGAAATGCTTCTTCTTGCTTAGAACCCCATTCAAAGGGTTTATTCTTCTGAGTTAGGGCAGTTAGAGGAACTGCAATCTTCGAGAAGTTCTCGATGAAGCGGCGGTAATAACCCGCAAGACCAAGAAAAGAACGAACCTCAGTAGGAGTAGTAGGCGTATCCCAATCCTTAATCGCACTGATCTTGGAGGGATCTACATGTATACCTTGTTCGTTGACAATATGTCCTAAAAATTGAACTTCCTTAAGCCAAAATTCACATTTGGAGAACTTGGCAAAAAGTTGCTCTTTCTTTAGGAGTTCCAGAGTTAGACGAAGATGGCGCTCGTGATCAGCTTGCGTCTTAGAATAAATTAAGATGTCATCAATAAAAACAATGATAAACTTATCCAAATAAGGCTTACAAACCCTATTCATTAAGTCCATGAAAACAGCAGGAGCATTGGTCAACCCGAATGGCATGACTGTGAACTCATAATGCCCATATCGAGTGCGGAAAGCTGTTTTGGGAATATCCTATTCATGCACACGAAGTTGATGATACCCAGAACGAAGGTCGATCTTCGAAAAGCAAGTAGCACCCTGTAACTGGTCAAAGAGATCATCAATGCGAGGTAGGGGATATCGATTCTTGATAGTAAGCTTATTCAGCTCACGATAATCGATACACATTCTGAAGGATCCATCCTTTTTCTTGACAAAAAGAACGGGAGCACCCCAAGGTGAAAAGCTAGGACGAATAAAACCTTTGTCAGAAAGCTCTTGAAGCTGCTTAGACAGTTCTTGCATCTCAGATGGTGCAAGACGATATGGAGCTCTGGCAATAGGATTTGCACCAGGTACAAGATCAATACGGAATTCGACTTGGCGTGCTGGGGGTAGACCAGGTAACTCTTCAGGAAACAGCTCCGGATAATCCCGAACAACATGGATATCTTGAATAGACTTACCTTGGCCTTTATCTGCCGTAACATGTGCCAGGAAGGCCACATAGTTCTTTCGCAGATACTTCCGAGCTTGAAAACAAGACATAAGCTTGAGGCTACTAGCAGGTTTTTCACCACGAACCTGTAGTATCTCACCTGACGAAAGCGGCACACGAACGATCTTCTCAAAACAAACTACCTCTGCGCGATGCTTGGCTAACCAATCCATACCCACAATGATGTCAAAGCTTCCAAGTTGCATAGGCGTGAGGTCAATAGGAAAAAGATGGTTGTTGAGGTTCAACTGGCAGTTGCGAAGAACAGAATTAAGAACAATGGGTTCACCATTCGCAACTTCAACAGTCAAAGGCTTACCTAGTTTCGTTCTAGACACGCGAAGCAAGGGTTCAAAAGATAACGACACAAAACTCTTATCGGCCCCTGAATCAAAAAGAACAGATGCAGGTTGATTATTAACTAAGAACGTACCGTTCACCACCTCGTTGTCTGCTTGCGCCTCAACAACATTCATATTAAAAGCTCGTCCACGAGCCTGAGCATGAACTGGATTTGCATTAACCAGCCTTGGACACTGGTTTCGATAATGGGTCAGGTCTCCGCAATTAAAGCACGAGCCAGGAGGATAGTGAGGTCGTGCAGCTTGTGCTTGCTGTTGAACAGGTAGTTGAGCTCCCTGTTGGGCCGGATTTCTAGCAGAACGCCAAACCTCTGCAAGATGACCCGATTTTCCACAGTTGGTACAGAAACGACACGGGAGTTGCTGTTGATGGTGACTATTGCACCTATTGCACAAAGGTGCATTCCCTTCATATCGCTTCTTTGCGGGAGGCTGCGCTGGCTGATTGGGAGCCGCTTGGTTCTGTTGGGCAGTGATGGCAAAATTTTGGGAAGCCTTTCGCTTCCTGGAGCCCTTTGATGAGCCAGAATCCTTCCCCTTCTTACCTTTCTTGCTATCCCCTTTGTCAGACGCCTGGTTCTTGCCCTTGTCACCCTTCCTATGCAATTTACCCTTTCTGATCTGCGATTCTGTCAACGTCGCAGATAGTTCGATTGCCTGACGAACAGTGGTAGGTTTACTACCAGTAACGATGTCTTGCACAGAGTCAGGTAGACCATCGATGTATCTTTCGATAGCCTTGTCAAGTGGGGTGACCATTGTTGGGCATAACAAACTCAACTCTTCATATCTATCAGTATACGCCCGGTGCTCACCACTAACCTGTTTCAGATCGTCAAACTCCCTTTCCAACTTTCGTAGCTCATGACGAGGACAGAACTCACTCATCATGAGAGTCCTCAATTCAGCCCATGTTTGCGCTAAAGCGACTTCAGCACCTCGATCTCTCATAACCCCGTTCCACCATGTTAACGCCCTCTTCTGAAAAACACTTGAAGCAAACTTAACTTTGCGATTATCAGGACACTGAACATGACAGAAAGTATTCTCAATGCTCTCAAACCATTGAAGGAGCCCAGTTGCCCCCTCAGTACCACTGAACTTGAGTGGTTTAGCCGAATTGAAGCTCTTGAAGTTACAAGGAGCGTTCTGATTGATGTTGGCTTGGTTAAACTGAGCAATAAGATTCGGGAACGCAACAGCCATATGCTGTGCGATGATTTCTGACAGTTCGGCATTGGGTAGCTGATTTTCGCGTCGAGGAGGCATGCTAAAAAGAGGAAAACATGAGAGGAAACGAGTGAGATGATTAGATGAAAAGAACGAGACGAAACAAAATCAACAAAGCAAGGATGGTGGTCATTTGTCCGTATCACAAAGCAAACAAACGACACACAGTGACTAATCAAAGTAAATGGGCTCATAAATAATGCTTAGCGAAGACATGCTCGCCTATAAGTGAACACTCACCCCAGGAGTTCCCAGGTAAGAGTGACTGGTCCGATTATGTGGATTTGTACGAACACTCTAGCCTTAGACAGAAAACCCAGGGTACAGGCATTCACCCTTCCAGTTTGCACGTGTTCACACTATTTAGAACCCAAAACTTTGACGAGATTTTGAAAACTTGGAAGGCACAAGGCCAAAAGAATCATTCAAAAACAAATGATAAAGTTTCAAAATCAAATTGAAAAACCAAAAAGGGTTCAAAACCATATAATAAATCATTTGAAAACAGAAGATTGTTTTTCAAAAATCGTTTTAGAAAACTGGGTTCTTGTTTTGGTGATCACCTAAGGATAGGTGAAGTGCATGTTTTAAAATCTAAACACAAGACAACTTGTGTTGGGGCCCTAGAAAGGTTATAGTCTAGGTCAAAGCATTACTAATAACCTAATTCCCTACAACCATTGGCTCTGATACCAACTCTTCTGTCACACCTCGACCACGTAAAACATCAAATCGTGGCGGAAACGTCGGGGAGTGTTGTAACAGAATTATTGTTCCACAACCAAGGTAATTTAAATAATATTTTATTCATCACCCAAAGGGTGGAATACATTGTTTCAAAAGAGAACCCACAAGTTACATTGTCTTAAAATAAAAAGAAACAAAGTACATAACAAGTTTTAACTAGTCTAGATCCATTTTATCGTCACTAAGGCCCAAGTCCACCCTAGTGTATCACGATCATCCTATGCATTTGCTCCTGAAACACATGTGAAAATAGGTACGTCAGCATAAAAATGCCTGTGAGATACATAGGTTTTGTGAAAATAGGATCCATGACTTAGGTTTTAGAAAAATGTTTAATGAAATGTAGTCATGAACCTTGTTGATTGTATTGTTTGTAAATCATTTGAAAAACGATGGTAGATATGTATTTTTTGAAAGAATAATGTATGGTTAAATGAATAACCAAGTAAAATAAGTTGTATAAAACAAGTTGTTTGTAAAACAATGTATTGTGAAAATATGTTATATAGCTAAACTGAAATGATCTAAACAACGCTGCGATGCGTAATATCATACAAACACTTATATATAGGAAGTACCAGCGGCGTATCCACCATGTTTGTATCATATTACACACGCCTCGTCACTCAAATCACTTACCCAAACAAACCACCAATGTAAACATGTTTATGTTTAACCAAATGTCAAAATGTTTATGCGAAAAATCATGTCTAACGTCAAGTGTAAATCATGTAATGTGTGTAACAATGTCAAAATGTCTATGTCAATGTCAATCATGTCATGTGTAAACAAAATGTCATGTATGGTAAGTGAAATATGTATCAACTAAACCATAGGTGAAAATGCACAAAACAAAGTATTGAAGTAAAACTCAGTTTAAATCAACGTTATGTTTTATGGAGATGCATGCTATACTGAATACAAACATTTATGCGGTATTGTGAAAATGCATACATTCAAGCCTTGTGACTGTGGTGATAAACCTTTAAACAAATTAAAGGTCTATCGGATTTTATGTTTAAATCGAATTCGGTCATTCCTTTCATCCAAACATACCCAGGATGTCAGGAACGGGAGTTGTCAATTCCTATGGTACCACTACCTACTAACGAGCGGCGTGATCAAAGTTAATGAATGTATATGGTCCCACTTAAACAAACCAAATGTCATACCCAAGATGTAAGCATGTAAAAACAATGCACTAAGTATGTAATCAAATGTACACACATAGCGTGAAATGTCATGTAAACAAATGTACTAAGTATGATGAACATGCATAGCATGAAAATGGTAAATCAAATGTACTAAGTATGATGAACATACATAGCATAAAATGTCATGTAAAACAAGTGTACTAGGTATGCACACAATGGACATACATAGCAAAAACATAATGAAATCATGTACTAATAGTGTACTAATGAACATAGCAAGTATATGACATGAAAACATGGAAAGCATGAAAGTAACAAGTAGGCACATGTGTTTCACCCCAAAATGTTTGGAAAACAGTAAAAGAGGGGTACTATGTACTCACTTGAGATTGCTTAGAAGTCGTAGGATAACCACCAAGCAATGCTAGAAGATCACGGAATCAAACGGCACCTATATAGGTATCTACATTAATAAACGGACCTATCGGAGGATCGGGTAGTACGAGGTTTCGTAAACCAAATAAGTGTGGGAACTTATGTAATATGGTCTAACAAAGCCTATGTACTAAGACGAAACCTATCCTAAGTGCTCTTGACCCGTTACGACCCGCTTAGGTAGCTTATGCTACTTTAACGCGTCGTTCGCGTAAAACGCGTTTGGAATGCCTAACTAGCCCTATGATAAACAAGATATGCCTTAACATGTTCAATATTGTTGTTAAATCAGTTTAGATACCAAAAATTATGTTACATAGGCTTAAAATGAATTTTGGCGTAAAAAGGGTATTTTGGTAATTTACCTAAGGCACATACATTACCTATCATACAACTAGTTAAACGATGTGACCATAAGGTATAACCTCGGAAGGTTATTCCCTATACAACTATGGTCACCTAATATGTTTGGTCGGATCCTAAAGATCGACCAAATGGGTCGGGTTCGTAAGCATAGGCGATTGATTAGATCGCTTACCTTACGACCCTTAGACAAGCACAAAACTAGTAGCGACGAGCTAAACATGCTAGAACATGTTTAGTGAAGTTAGAAAACAGGTTTGGTATTAAAACAAACGGTTTTAATACCCTAGAGTAGTTTGGTTACAAAATACGCGAGAAAACGCATTTTGGCCGAAACTACGACTCGCCACTGAGCCTAGATAAAGTGGTAATCAGTAGGTATAGTCACTAGGGACTATAACCATCGTGATTACGCTCACGTTATGAAGTTCAAACAAACTTCGCGTTGACCATAAACTGGTCAATGCAGAAAGTCAAACACAGTTTGACTTAAACGCTAAAACGAACGAAAAACGCAAAAGAATACTTACAGAAGGTCCCCGCAAGATTGATTTCCAAGTATTTCTCAGGTATGAAGTGGTAATCACTCCAACTTAGAGAAAATCTCAGAAAATCAAGTGAGTTGGAAGTGAATTCATGGGGGGTATTTATAGATTTCGTAGAACCGTTAGGATCATTTCTTGAAATCCGAGCTTCGATCTCCACCCTCCATGTGTGCCCATTGTTTTAGAAAACCATGGGACATCCAAAACCAGCCCACAAGATGCAAGAAACCATGGGTAAAGGTGTGTAACAGCTGGAAGTGGCTGGAAAGCATTTCTGCTGATCTGGGAGGGGCTTACGGACCGTAAGCAACACCATACGGTCCGTAAGGGACCTGCAGACCAGCTATGTTTTCATTTTGACAGTTTTGGCCCCTGTGCGCGTATAGTCGTGTTTTGGCACTTCTAACACCCGTCAAACCCATTTTTGAGCTCTATAAGGATGTTAAAGTATAGGGAACATAAAACATGCTCAAAAATATCTCGGATGTCGGTTCGTTTGGCCGTACGATTGCGTTGTTCGGTTAATTACGACGGAAGTTGTAACGGACGCAAAAACGGTCCAAATTGCGCGACGAATGGATTTTTAACAAGCCAATCATTAAAACATAATATTTTAATGATTACATAAATTTTTGGATGTCCGGATGTATTCAGAACGTAAGTTATGCGCGAAAATGCAAACTTATGCACTTTTTGACGCTTTTAGTCCCTGAATGACCCAAAAGTTTATTTTAGCACACCGAACCCCTCAAAGCCTATTTCTAAGCTATGTAAAGGATATTTAGGGTGTGTTTAACTTATGATCATGTTCCGGAATGTTCGTTATAGTTCAAATCGGCATACTTTCACAGTTTGTCAATTTTAGTCCCTGTAAGCGAATTGACTGGATTTTGCCATACCAAAGCCTTCAAAACTTATTTCTAAGTTATGTAAAGGTTATTTAAGGTATGTTAAGCATGAATTGATGTTCCGGAGTTTTTGTTGCTTATAACTGATTACGTTTTCGCACCAGTTTGCGTATAATTCTCTAGAAAGCGATATAGAGTTTAAAATCGAATAAAAGCCAAAACATGAAAAACATCAAACATAAACAAACAAACATAGGGATCAAATAACTTTATTTCATTGATAATTGAACTGTTTACAATGATTACAAGCACAGATGTCACAGACGGGGCCGTGTCCAGCCTCTGTTTTCACCTTTATTTTTGTTTTCTGGTCCTGAGACTCAGTTGTGGTCTGTTGAGTAATCCCTATGGATCAATACTCAGGAGGCTACAACTACACCTATGAGGAGGATGATTACATGAGAGACTATTGCACTAATTGTGGTAACCCGCACTCAGTACAATGTTGTAACTTATTTCAACCATCCAATTCATACAACTATTATGAGGAGCCCAGGTACGAGCCATCGACTTCATACACATCCTATGAAGACCAAAGGTATGAACCTTCCCCCTCATACTCATATTTTGATGAACCAAGGTATGAACCTTCATACTTATACTTTGAGGAGTCAAGATATGAGCCACCACCTTCATACTCTTATTATGACGAACCATGGCGTGAACAACCCACCTCATATGAGTACTATGAAGCATAAAATCACGACCCTTATCCATCATATGCTTACAATGAAGAAAAATGGTATGAACCATCTACTTCATATGAGTACTATGAGGAACCAAGGATCAAACAACCGGATTCAAGCTTTGAGGATCCCGATCCTTTCTCTATCACCGAAGTGGCCGATAGGATAATAGAAAAACTTAAAACTATCGAACGATACATAAAAGAATCTCGCGTAAGGGAAGAGGAGTCCCGCAAGAGAAGAATTAAATAAAAAAACGATAGTTGAAGAGTTAAAAATGGAAGAACAAATAAGTGAAAAACCAACACATGAGTTAAACAACGAAAGAGGTGAGGCCGATAACGTTAAACTTCATGAAGAGTCTAATTTTGAGGAAATTAATCTCTTGTCACCTTCTTTTGAAAATCATTGTTTAGTGTCAACTCATGCTAAGTTTTTAAAAGAGTTAAACACTAACGCAAAAATTGAGGAAATGGTAAGTGTTAAGTTAACTAATGATCAAACTTCGCTAATAAAAGAAGACCCTTTTGAAATTAACATTACACCGGTTCCATGTTTTTTTCAAAATTCATTTATTAGTAATGTCACCATTGATAAAGATCTTTGTGTTAGCATAATGCCTAACAACATTTTCGAAAAATTGAGTATTAGTGACTTTGCTCCACTTCAAATACCCATTTTTCTATCCAATCGGAGAGTAATAAAATCAATCGGTGTAGTTGAGGATTGGTTCAAACAACTCAAGTGGTAATCTCAACCGACTTTGTCATCCTCGATGACGCTCCTCTAGTGTTGGGAAGACCTTTTGTAAAAACCGACGAAGCTTTGAAAAACCGGAAGTTTAATAATCTACCTCTTCAATTAGGGGCATTCAAAAGGAGCATAGATCTTGAGCGTTCAATGAAATATCCTTTTAGCAACAATGACCCCCTAATTGAAGATGAAGATGAGCCACCCGATACAAGTGAAAAGATTGAGCACTTTGTTGAAGAAGAGGTCGCCATAGAACAAACCTTTAAAGTTCTTGATCAAAATGAGCCCCAACATAAGGAGTCTCCTGAAGACCCGCCCCTTGAGCTCAAAGAACTTCCGAAAGGTTTGGAATATGCTTTTCTAGACAAAGATGGTAATTCACCTGTAATTATTTCGTATAAACTAAGTAGTGTAGAAAAAGAAAAATTAATTAAACTTTTGAAAAAACATAAAAATGTGATCGCTTGGAAGCTTGTAGATATAAAAGGAATAAGCCCTTCCATGTGCACGCACAAAATTCTAATGAACGATGACTACAAATCAGTAATACAACCACAACGAAGAGTAAATCCAAATGTCCAAGAAGTGGTTAAAAATGAGGTCATCAAACTACTTGACGCCGGGCTTATTTATCCTATCTCCGATAGTCCTTGGGTGAGTCCCGTCCAAGTAGTCCCAAAAAAGGGAGGTATGACGGTAATAACTAACGAAAAGAATGAATTAATACCAACAAGGACCGTCACAGGATGGAGAGTATGTATAGACTATAGACGATTAAATGAAGCAACAAGGAAAGACCACTTTCCTTTGCCCTTCATTGATCAAATGTTAGAACGATTATCCGGTCATAAATTTTATTGCTTCTTGGATGGTTTTTCAGGTTACTTTCAAATTCCGATAGCGCATGAAGACCAAGAAAAGACAACTTTAACATGTCCCTACAGAACTTTTGCTTATCGACGCATGCCATTCGGTCTATGTAATGCCCCCGCAACATTCCAACGTTGCATGGTGGCCATATTCCATGACATGATAGAAAAAACAATGGAAGTCTTCATGGATGACTTTTCTATCTTTGGAGATTCATACGACCAATGCCTCGATAACCTTGAACGAATGCTACCCGATGTGAGGAAACTAACCTCACCCTTAACTGGGAAAAATGCCATTTCATGGTAACAGAGGGAATAGTACTCGGTCACAAGATCTCGAGCGAAGGAATGGAAGTTGATCGAGCAAAAATAGACACAATTTCTCGATTACCTCCACCATCCTCCGTTAGAGCAATCAGAAGTTTCTTAGGGCATGCCGGATTTTATAGACGGTTTATCAAAGACTTTTCTAAAATTTCAAGACCTCTAACAAAATTACTTGAAAAAGATGCGCCTTTCATCTTTGACAAGGATTGCAATCAAGCATTTCTAACCCTCAAGGAAATGCTAGTCAATGCACCTATCGTGATAGCGCCTGATTGGAAATTACCTTTCGAAATCATGTGTGATGCAAGTGACTTTGCCGTTGGAGCAGTCTTGGGACAAAGAAAAGAAAAGCATTTCCACCCAATTTATTATGCTAGTAAAACACTTAACGATGCACAAGAGAATTACACAACCACTGAAAAAGAATTACTAGCTGTGGTATTTGCTTTTGATAAATTTCGTTCTTACCTTGTTCTTTCTAAAACTGTAGTCTATACAGATCATGTAGCCATCCGATACCTTTTCAAGAAACAAGACGCAAAACCCCATTTGATCAGGTGGATTCTACTCCTACAAGAAATTGATATTGAAATCAAAGACAAAAGAGGAGCAGAAAACACAGCAGCAGATCATCTTTCATGTTTAGAAGACCCAGCTTTGGAGGCAACCAGGGACGAGCAAATCAACGAAAAATTTCCAACAGAGTCCCTGGAAATGGCGGAACATAAACAAGAGCCTTGGTATGCCGACTATGCTAACTACTTAGCTAGCAGTATAGTCACCAAGGGATGGCCACATCACCAAAGAAAGAAATTCTTTGCTGATGTAAAGCATTACTTTTGGGAAGATCCTTATCTTTTCAGAATGTGTGCCGAACAACTCATCCGAAGATGTGTACATGGCTACGAAGCACGAAGGATTCTCCGCCATTGTCATGAAGGTCCATATGGAGGACATCATGGTGACGCTAGTACCGCACGAAAGGTATTTGATTCAGGATTTTATTGGCCGACCATTTACAAAGATGCGCAAAGTCTTGTCAAGACATGTGATGCCTGCCAAAGATCAGGTAATATTTCTTCCAAAAATGAAATGCCACAAAAGGCATTCTCGTTTGTGAAATTTTTGATGTGTGGGGCTCGATTTCATGGGACCTTTCCCACCGTCAAAAGGAAACAAATATATACTTGTGGCAGTCGATTACTTGTCTAAATGGGCCGAGGCCGAGGCACTTCCAACAAATGATGGAAGAGTCGTGGTAAGATTTCTGAAAAAATTATTCTCTCGTTTTGGAACACCTAAAGCATTAATAAGTGATAGAGGTACCCATTTTTGTAATCATCAACTCGAAAAAATCTTAACAAGGTATGGGGTCTATCAACGGGTTTCAACAGCATATCACCCTCAAACAAACGGACAAGCCGAAGTGACTAATAGATGTTTAAAACGAATACTTGAAAAAACCGTAGGTTTAAATAAAAAGGAATGGGCCGATAAATTAGATAATGCTTTATGGGCTTTTCAAACTTCTTATAAAACAACTATAGGCACAACCCCATATAAGCTCGTCTATGGAAAAAGTTGTCATTTGCCGGTAGAAATAGCTCACAAGGCCTACTGGGCAATAAAAAATGTAAACTTGGATTTAGAAATTGCAGGTAAAAATCGATTTTGTCAAATAAATGAATTAGACGAATTAAGGAATTATGCATACTCTAACTCTGAAATTTATAAGGAAAGAATGAAAAATTTACACGACAAACACATTAAACCTAATAAATTTCGAGTAGGAGATCAAGTTCTATTGTTTAATTCATGACTTCGATTATTTCCGGGTAAACTAAAATCTAGGTGGTCAGGACCTTTTTCCATCACCCATATTTTTCCTCACGGTGCAGTAGAAATTAAATCTCGGAATGGAATTCCATTCAAAGTCAATGGCCAATGGCTGAAACTCTATCAAGGATCCATTGAGGATGAGGAGGAAGAGATCTCGCTTCAAACGGACGACAAGAAAAGGCATCAACATCATACCTGGTACGTTACGAACAAGCAGGTAAACATCGAAACCGGTAAGTCTTCTAACCAAGTTTTTGGGAAAACAGGGCACTCACACGGGCACTAAAAAAAATTCAAAACTTTGCTCGGCACGGGGCCGTGTCCGTTGGACACGGGGCCGTGTCCCGCAACTGTCGGGATAAAACCCCTTTTTCATATTAGTTACATCATTCCACACGCCCCGTTTCCCCGAAAAACGCTCTGGTCCAAGCGATTTCTGCAGATTTTCGACGTCTCCTCTCATTCTAACAACATCAAGGTATGATTCTATCATCATTAGTAGTTAGATTATTTACTTGCATGTAGTTAAAACATCAAAAATTTGGGGAAAAATCTAGGTTCTTGAAGTTCATCCGGATCAAACCTCAAATTTTTGCTTAAATCTGTTAGCATTAGTTTAGATTACTGTTATGGGAAGTAAACCCACTTGTATTGTTGATAGATTTGCCCGATTTCTCACAAAAACCCCGAACCCTTGTTTTTTAACCGAAAAAGATAAAATTGAAGGGGTAAACGGTTTGTTTTGGGAAAACGGCACTTGGGGTTTCATTTTCGGGGGAAACCACACCTACTTGGCCAAAAATTTTCATATTTTCGGGACCAGGTCGAAAAATGGAATTTTTGAGTAACAGACGCCTGGACACGGGGTCGTGCCCGCTGAGCACGGGGCCGTGTCCAGCCCACTGTTTGCAGTTTTTTCCGAAAATCTCATTGTTTCGTGCTAACGTTTGGTGTATTCTTGCAGATGTCGAAGAAATTTAAAAGATTCAACGCAAATGAGCTCGATGCTAGGGCCAGATATGACACACTTCAAACAAGACCCGAAGAATACCCAAGATAACCATGCACGGACCTCTTAGCCATGGTGAACCAATGTAACACCCCTAAAACGGGTTTGGTAATCATACTCCGTTAATACTAAAAGACGGGTAAAGTACCGTTAGCAGTAAAGATAACCCGGTAAATATTTGGATTTAATAAGAAATCCTAATAATTTAAATACAAGCGAATCAAAGAATTAAGGAATTGAGTTTATAAGAACCCGAGTCAACGGGACTTAAAATAAAACGAGTTTTTAGCTCCCGGAACCCACCAAGTAACTAGGAGTATTAACCTAGTTAGTTAATGTCTTGACAAAATAGAACTAATGTGGTTAAGCTACCCTTTAAATAACTTGTGTAAAGTAAAGGGACTAGACATGGACAATTGAATTAAAGTTTCAATTAAACAAATTAATAAACAAAACACACACATACGTGTGTGTGTGTCTGCGACTTCAACCAGAGCCAAGAAGGGCTCTCTTGCTCAAAACCCTAATCCCTCAAGAATCTCTCAAATTGAAGCCCAAATCAAGAGCCAAATCATTGCATGAACACAAATTCGTGATCACCTAGTCATGGGGATTACAAGGTATGTTAAAAATTATGATTTGGTGATACTTTGAGATTATGCTGAATAATCATAATCGAAATTCTGGAATGAATATTGATTCTATGAGTGTTATTATGATTATATCTTGGTTTAGAAACAAACCCTAGTAGAAAATTTGATGAATTGTTGTCAAAACTAGGGATTTGATAATTACCCTATTATGTGCTAAATGGGTTTTTGTATGTTATGATGAATACTCGGATTGGAGTGTTAATTTGATGAATATTGATTGTTATGATATAAGTTCTTGATGTAGTTCATGAACACTAGATATAGAGGGTTGAAATTTGATGTTAATCTTGTTAAAAATGACTAATTACGGACTAGTTAGCAAAAGTGTAGAATGATGCCCATTAGGTGTTTGTTAAAATGCCTAAATGAGAAGTAAAGTGTTGAAATTCAAGGGAAATGCGTAATTGACAAGCTTGACTAATTACATGAGACATGGGATAAAAAGGGTTCTAATCATAATGTTGATTTGCCTTAATCGTGCATATTATATGATTAAATGTAGTTGACTTTAGAAAGTCAAACTAACTACTGATGAGGTCGAATAAGTGGTTTCGGCTAAGAAAATAAGTAAAGTGGTATAGTCGTGATTGTTAATGACTAATCTAACCACCTTGTAAATGATGAACAATAGTTGGCGCTTAAACAAGCTAGGTGAAGCTTGGAGTGAAAGCGGGTCAAACGAGTCAAGCATAGAAGAAAAGCGTAGCTCGGATGCAAGGTAAGTGTAATTTACACACTTATGTAGAATGCTTGTTATTTCGATACTTATGAACGTGAAAACAATAATATTGGAAATTTGGAAAATTGTCAAGTGTTGACTTATGTAAATCATGGTTAAAAGGATACCCATGGCGTAAGCCGAAATGGGTTGAAACTGCAAGAAAAGAGTGTAAAAGAAAAAGGGTATGGTTATAAAACCTGGGATGGGATGATGTACAAACTGGAAATAAAAAAAACAGTGTTTTGATTTAAATAGACAATGTTGGGCATATAGTCCAAACGGGTCGAATGGTGGTGATAACACCATTTGACAATATCAACTAATGTGGTCGTCAAGTCTTATGTTAACAGGACTAATTAGCAAATCGGATAGTTGCGTCATCATTGATGGTGTGATAATAAAAGCGAGGCATAAATCGGGTCTATTCGTTGATCCGAGCCAGGTACGCATATTTATGTTGTAGTTAAAAGTGATATTTTGGTCTAATATTTGGGAAGAGTCCTTCCTTGTAAAAGAAGGACTAAAATCGACCAAAACGCCCTTGTAGGCTAATTTGAACAAACGACCCTTAGAGGTTGTTTGAAAACGAGTCTTATGATTAAACAAAAGCTTAGAACGAGTATGAGTAGTGAAAGATGTAATTCTTGGGCCGAAGGACTCCATATGAGTCTTTGTCGTAAAAGGATACTCCAAAGGGTATAATTCGGAACATATAGATATCTATCTTAAATCCAACACGCAATTAGTTGTGGTAGAAGATCTTTTGTTAAGAAATGTGGATATATGTATTTAGAAATGAATGAAAGCAATTGGTGCTTAAAATATGCTTGAATACCTCAAACGGGTCAAAATAAGCATATGGGTGAAAATGGGTTAAAGAATGTATATAATTCTATAATTAGAACCCAATATGTTAGACATCTTTGAATTTAATAGGTTTATGAGAAATAAGGGTCAAACAAACTTGTATGTTTGATAAAATCATGAACGGGTCAAATTTTGGTAAAAGAGTAATAAGCCGAAGACTTAAAAGTCTTGAATTTTATCAAGCCGAATGTCGGATTTTAACTCCATATGATGGAGAATCAAATTACAAACATGTAGGAAGAAACGGTAGGTCAAACGGATAAGCGGTTTGAAAGATACGGAAGATTTCGTGTCAAACTACGGCAAAATGGAAAGGCTGAACCCAGGGTCCACCGTAATTTACGGTCCCACCGTAATTTACGGTGGAGATGATTTATTTACGGTGGTGGCCCACTGTTTTACGGTAGAAAAGCTTGAACCCAGGTGCCACCGTAAATTACGGTCCCACCGTAATTTACGGTGGAGATTTTTATATATTTTGTTTTTTTTTTAAATTGAAAAATCAATTGTTTCTCGGACATCGTTCGGACATGATTTAAACCCCGTATGACTAAAGCATTTCATGTTATTGAAATGTAGGTACTTTTGGATGCCGAAAGACGATCAAGCTCAGTGAAGAACCGAACACGATAAAGACACACGCTTCCGCACTTTGACACATAGTAAATTTTAAACAACGAATTTAATCACGTTATGTAGAATAACTTATGATTTGTAAAAGTTTTTAATAAACCCATATTTCCAAATGTTTATGTAATCTTAATTACATGATTGTTTTACGTAAAAAATTTACGTTAAACCTTGAATAATAAGAACGGGTGTTACAAGTTGGTATCAGAGCCTTGGTTTAAGAGATTCGAGTATGGTGGGGAGGAACCATGCTTGGACTTAAACCTTATGCTCTTGACAAAGAATAGTGTTCGGTTCGAGGCTTGATCGCAAATCCGGTAAGTACAAGTACGTTAATAGTTAGTATGCTAAAGTCTTGTAAACAACACATAGGGCTATCGTGTGGTATATGTTACCCCAATTTAAATGATTGATATGGTTGACGAAAATACGCGCGTTGACGCGTATAGTAGAAAAAGCCTTGTATTATAATACGGGCGATTATTGAAGTTGACATTACTAACTCTTGTGAATGTTTTAATTGAAGGACACTCGCGTCTGAAGATGACGGGAGTTGAACGAATTATGGATATGATGATGGAACGGTTCGAGGTATGATAGGAAGAGCATACTCATCAAGGACCAAAATCGCGCAACGGTCGCGAACAAGACTAATGACAAGAGAAGCCCATTAGGGCAAGCATTACCAGGTGCACACTTTTAAATTTAATCGTACGAGTCGTTATATGCAACAAACACGTAAGTAATAACGGTTGCATACACATATGATAGAACTTGGAAAACCTGATTTCCAAGAGAAATTTAATAGGAAATGTGTTATTCACAATGATGAATAAAAAATGAATAACAAGACTTGTTTATATAGAAACTTGGACAAGAGTGATCATCCAAGTAAATATTCTCAATATAAATCCTATTGAGAAAAGTAATGATCACATCAATGAATGTGAATAAACGTTTATAAAAAGGGACATTGTACATGTTCAAGGAATGAACGACTAAAACTAATAATTGTTAACTAACAATTAAATAAAGTTTTACCAAATGAAACCATAAACATGGAGATAAATTGAGGAGTTACTTACATGGGACGTGATGTGGTAATTATAATAAGGTCACGCGTACCACGTGTTGATCGCTTACTCTGGCCAAGTAAGTAGTGAACACATGATAGCATGAGCTTCTTATAATGAGCGCAGTTATGTCCGATGTAGTAAGGTCAAGAAGAATGAAATTTAAAGGATCCTTAGGGTCAAGAAATCTCATGGGCATACTCGTATAAATGGTTTTCGCGGGAACCATAAAAACGATGTATGGCTCACTTAGAAATAAAAGACCCAAGGAAATTCGTGACATAAGTCATTTTTGACGAAACAACCATGGTAGACAAAAAGGGCATTGTAAAACCACAGTATAAATGACCCGCGGGGCCATAGAAACAAAGGTATTGCCCACATGGGAAAAACCGATCAAAAACCATGGTAGACAAAAAAAAAGGGGCATTGTAAAACCAAAGTATAAATGACCCGCGGGGTCATAGAAACAAAGGTATTGCCCACACGAGAAAAACGATCAAAATCGTTGACTTTGGTCGTAGTAAAGAAATGATGACGATGATAATCATCATTTATAGTTTAAAGGACTGTCAAGGATGGTCAAATAAAGAATAAAGGTTTGGTTGAATAAAAGCGAGGGCTTCCGCTAAGAGAACCAAACAAATTAAAACGAAAACTTGATGTATACCGGAATGCTTGCACTAATAATGACTTCGGTAAAGTACCCGGTTGATGGGTAAGGATTTAAACACATGCGTAAACCGAGAAACGGGAACACGAATTTAAAGTCAAAAGACTCGGATTACGAGTTATGACTATAAAATCTCGTAAATAGAAATTGTGAGTAAATATGTTCAACTATTCGAAGTCGAATGGGTTGAATAAAGAATAAAGTTGATTATTATAAGTGATGGATTTCACATTAATAGGTCAAACAAGTTGAATACAATATAACGCCGAATGGCACTAATGAACGTTAGCCAGATAAAGGTAGCGTTCAATGCAAGAGAATAATAAGCCCGGTAATGGGATATAACCAAATAAGAATATATGCAAATCAAATAACAATAAGCATAAGAACAAACTGACGCGTAAATAACGTCAAAAGTCATAAAGTCGGAAGGATTAGTCCGGAAGTAAACAAATGAAACCTTAGACTACGGTCAAGGTCAATTGAAGTTCAAGGGTGAAAATAAACGATTCCAAACATAATAAGAAATGCCTGGAAGCTATATGTGTATATATGCATTTGAATATAGACAAGAATAAAAGACGATCTACGGGATCATCATAACCTACGGGATTAAACACAGTGTTAAGGTCTACGGACAAAAAAAAAAAAAAAAAAAAAGAGACCCTCGGGTCATAAAGAGAGGGAAACGAGTTGTTAATATCTCACCTTAAGAAGGTGAAAAACTTAAAGAAATAGCCTATGGGGCTAAGTGAAAGAATCTACGGGTTAATAGTGTAAAGTAAGGGGAACTAGTTGTGATTCCCCGCATAAGACTAAGACTGTAAAAGAATAAATTATGGACTGTCAATATCCTGGTATGAACAATGAACAAAGGTTAATGAGAAGATCCTAAAACTAAAACTTCGGTTTTAGTAAGAAATAACGTTTTACAAACATAAATTCTGATAGTAATTTAAATAATAAGCATGAAAAATACAAGTCTTGACACTGATAGGCGCAAGACGACATATTCGAAAAGTGTTATTTTCGAAAAAAAAGGGTTGATGAAAACTAAACGCGATGTGACACGATCATGGTTAGGAAATGTAATGTGAAGTAAAATCACATTATGACCAAGCGAGCGATAAAAGTAACTGAACTAATAAGACTAGTTAATGAGACCGGTTAAGGTCACCAAATCAAATCAAGAAATTTGGTTTGCTAGTAAGCGGTAGATTCGGTATAGCTGAACCGAATCAATAAATTTGAAAACAAAAGAAATAGTTGCTAAAAGTGAAATATTTCACTAAAGACCCTTAAACGGGTCAAAGTAACGGATTCATAAGGAATTCGATAGTATATGAAAGCGATGGATATCGCTAAGTTAACTAAACTAGTGGAAAGAACGAGATTATGTTATTTCGAAGTTACACTATGTCACATGAGATATGTAGACAATTAGTAACCAAAAAGATGTTATCGTACTTTTCGGTAATACTAACGATTGGTTAAAAAAATAAATAAAAAAAAATAACAGATATTGATTAAAAGACTTATTGGCTCAAATACATTGAGTCTAAACTCAATGAATTATGTAATAAAAGGTTTCGAGGACGAAACCTCTCTAAGGGGGGTAGACTTGTAACACCCCTAAAACGGGTTTGGTAATCATACTCCGTTAATACTAAAAGACGGGTAAAGTACCGTTAGCAGTAAAGATAACCCGGTAAATATTTGGATTTAATAAGAAATCCTAATAATTTAAATACAAGCGAGTCAAAGAATTAAGGAATTGAGTTTATAAGAACCCGAGTCAACGGGACTTAAAATAAAACGGGTTTTTAGCTCCCGGAACCCACCAAGTAACTAGGAGTATTAACCTAGTTAGTTAATGTCTTGACAAAATAGAACTAATGTGGTTAAGCTACCCTTTAAATAACTTGTGTAAAGTAAAGGGACTAGACATGGACAATTGAATTAAAGTTTCAATTAAACAAATTAATAAACAAAACACACACATACGTGTGTGTGTGTCTGCGACTTCAACCAGAGCCAAGAAGGGCTCTCTTGCTCAAAACCCTAATCCCTCAAGAATCTCTCAAATTGAAGCCCAAATCAAGAGCCAAATCATTGCATGAACACAAATTCGTGATCACCTAGTCATGGGGATTACAAGGTATGTTAAAAATTATGATTTGGTGATACTTTGAGATTATGATGAATAATCATAATCGAAATTCTGGAATGAATATTGATTCTATGAGTGTTATTATGATTATATCTTGGTTTAGAAACAAACCCTAATAGAAAATTTGATGAATTGTTGTCAAAACTAGGGATTTGATAATTACCCTATTATGTGCTAAATGGGTTTTTGTATGTTATGATGAATACTCGGATTGGAGTGTTAATTTGATGAATATTGATTGTTATGATATAAGTTCTTGATGTAGTTCATGAACACTAGATATAGAGGGTTGAAATTTGATGTTAATCTTGTTAAAAATGACTAATTACGGACTAGTTAGCAAAAGTGTAGAATGATGCCCATTAGGTGTTTGTTAAAATGCCTAAATGAGAAGTAAAGTGTTGGAATTCAAGGGAAACGCGTAATTGACAAGCTTGACTAATTACATGAGACATGGGATAAAACGGGTTCTAATCATAATGTTGATTTGCCTTAATCGTGCATATTATATGATTAAATGTAGTTGACTTTAGAAAGTCAAACTAACTAGTGATGAGGTCGAATAAGTGGTTTCGGCTAAGAAAATAAGTAAAGTGGTATAGTCGTGATTGTTAATGACTAATCTAACCACCTTGTAAATGATGAACAATAGTTGGCGCTTAAACAAGCTAGGTGAAGCTTGGAGTGAAAGCGGGTCAAACAAGTCAAGCATAGAAGAAAAGCGTAGCTCGGATGAAAGGTAAGTGTAATTTACACACTTATGTAGAATGCTTGTTATTTCGATACTTATGAACGTGAAAACAATAATATTGGAAATTTGGAAAATTGTCAAGTGTTGACTTATGTAAATCATGGTTAAAAGGATACCCATGGCGTAAGCCGAAATGGGTTGAAACTGCAAGAAAAGAGTGTAAAAGAAAAAGGGTATGGTTATAAAACCTGGGATGGGATGATGTACAAATTGGAAATAAAAAAAAAACGGTGTTTTGATTTAAATAGACAATGTTGGGCATATAGTCCAAACGGGTCGAATGGTGGTGATAACACCATTTGACAATATCGACTAATGTGGTCGTCAAGTCTTATGTTAACAGGACTAATTAGCAAATCGGATAGTTGCGTCATCATTGATGGTGTGATAATAAAAGCGAGGCATAAATCGGGTCTATTCGTTGATACGAGCCAGGTACGCATATTTATGTTGTAGTTAAAAGTGATATTTTGGTCGAATATTTGGGAAGAGTCCTTCCTTGTAAAAGAAGGACTAAAATCGACCAAAACGCCCTTGTAGGCTAATTTGAACAAACGACCCTTAGAGGTTGTTTGAAAACGAGTCTTATGATTAAACAAAAGCTTAGAACGAGTATGAGTAGTGAAAGATGTAATTCTTGGGCCGAAGGACTCCATATGAGTCTTTGTCGTAAAAGGATATTCCAAAGGGTATAATTCGGAACATATAGATATCTATCTTAAATCCAACACGCAATTAGTTGTGGTGGAAGATCTTTTGTTAAGAAATGTGGATATATGTATTTAGAAATGAATGAAAGCAATTGGTGCTTAAAATATGCTTGAATACCTCAAACGGGTCAAAATAAGCATATGGGTGAAAATGGGTTAAAGAATGTATATAATTCTATAATTAGAACCCAATATGTTAGACATCTTTGAATTTAATAGGTTTATGAGAAATAAGGGTCAAACAAACTTGTATGTTTGATAAAATCACGAACGGGTCAAATTTTGGTAAAAGAGTAATAAGCCAAAGACTTAAAAGTCTTGAATTTTATCAAGCCAAATGTCGGATTTTAACTCCATATGATGGAGAATCAAATTACAAACATGTAGGAAGAAACGGTAGGTCAAACGGATAAGCGGTTTGAAAGATACGGAAGATTTCGTGTCAAACTACGGCAAAATGGAAAGGCTGAACCCAGGGTCCACCGTAATTTACGGTCCCACCGTAATTTACGGTGGAGATGATTTATTTACGGTGGTGGCCCACTGTTTTACGGTAGAAAAGCTTGAACCCAGGTGCCACCGTAAATTACGGTCCCACCGTAATTTACGGTGGAGATTTTTATATATTTTGTTTTTTTTTTTAAATTGAAAAATCAATTGTTTCTCGGACATCGTTCGGACATGATTTAAACCCCGTATGACTAAAGCATTTCATGTTATTGAAATGTAGGTACTTTTGGATGCCGGAAGACGATCAAGCTCAGTGAAGAACCGAACACGATAAAGACACACGCTTCCGCACTTTGACACATAGTAAATTTTAAACAACGAATTTAATCACGTTATGTAGAATAACTTATGATTTGTAAAAGTTTTTAATAAACCCATATTTCCAAATGTTTATGTAATCTTAATTACATGATTGTTTTACGTAAAAAATTTACGTTAAACCTTGAATAATAAGAACGGGTGTTACAACCAACTTGATCGGTTTAACAACCTCGTTACCGGCCCACTAAGGGTTGCCCTAACCACTCGACTTCGATCGGTACACGAGTGAACTTTGGAGTTCTACAGCACCTTCACTTTCAATTCAAGGTGCGACCCTTTCGACAATAATGGGGTTGCATTTCGGTGTGGTAGAACTAGGTACTCGATTTCTATGGCACAATTCGGGGCAATAGTTGGGCTGTATATGGAGGAGGATTCGGGAAGTGAAGAAAACACCGGAGGAATGCGAGAGTTGGATGAAAACGAACGCCAAGCCGCATGGGCTCAGATTGGTGATGGGTTCTACAATCCGAGCAGCACTAAGAGCACTAAGCTGAGGGACCCGCTTTATCGCTATATTCATAGGCTCCTCGCTTACTCTCTTAGTCAAAGACATGTCAGCAGCGGCGTTGTTGGGTTGAGAGATTTGGTAGTCCTTCACTGCATTCACACCCGAAGACCCCTCGATGTTCCATTTCTCCTACTCCGGAACATGCATCTGAACCGGCTTGCTCATGCACCAACCCCTATTTTCTTCGGGGGATGGGTGTACCGCCTCTTCAAGCACTTCGCGAACATACCTAGATCTTTCGAAAGGAGCCCATGGTCAGGACGGGTCGATGTACACATTTGTCGCTCCATGAACCTAATCTATGAGGCGGAAGACGGGTCGGTAAACCTTCAGAGGATGCAAGGTCATGCATGGAACCCGCAAGAGGCGCTAGTCCTTCACGCTCCACCTCCCCAATACCAGTACCAACCCCACGGTGAACCGGGCCCGTCCTCCTCACAAGGAGGTGGTTTTCCTAACTTTCAGAGTTTACATGATTTTTTGCAGGAAAACCTTATGTGCACCAGGAACACCCAACCTCGCCAACAGCACATACCCCCGGGTCGGAGCCATTGAAAGAAACATCTCCGATATCCAAGATGACATCGGAAGCATCCGGGAGTACATGGCGGGGCATGGGGGAGGAGGTGATGACAGTGATGAAGACATGGATTAGGCGGGTGGAGCAGGAGTAGGAGCGGCTGGTTGGTGATCCTACAGGTTAAATTCTCTTTCTATCGAACAATTTCCAGCCTGCGTGCCGAAGTGTTGAACAATTAACTTTTCCTAACTTATTTTTAATTTCTGCTTTTGTTTTTATCTTTAACTTGATGGACTGGATGCTTAACTTGGTAATCTAGGACGTTTGGTATTGTTTGGTGTGGTATTTATTGATAAAACAGGTACATACGAGGCTTAGAGTACTAAACATTAGTACTACTAAAGCCAGGTGATGTCTGTCGTTAGTGACATGCAAAAACCTAATTAACCTAGGTAGCTAGGGTAAGCAGGGTATCGAATCCAGAGGAGTCTGTGGTTAATGCTAATTATTATTTGTTTGTAAATTTTACTAAACTAACTGATGATTATAAAACTGATATGGAATTAAAAACACATGAAACAAGTTGCAGTTAAGAAAAAGATTGAGTCGTAATAAACAATGATGAGAAAAGGTGAGCACTCCGGGATTCAGATTCTGTAATTACTAATAACCTAGTTCTGATTTTATTGGATGCTATTGATTGAATAGTAAACCTGTCACATCTACCAATTACCTATGCAGTTCAAAATCTTAATATTAATTGATCAGATAAATATTAAAACAAACATACATAGGAATCATTCAATCAACAAAAGCATAATTGGATTCAACACATAATTATAACTCTGACTGTCACTCAGGATTTGTCTGTCACACAAATAATATAATCATGTAGATAGTCGGCTGTCACCCGACTACAAATCCAAATCTCAATACAAAACAGAAACTAGAATTAAAAGTGTCTAACAAGAATCATTCACCCGAAGTGTCCACGAGAGAATTAGCTGCTCATGATACTCGTTCGATCTTCAAAGGCTTGAATAATAATTAAAAACATCATCTTATTGTATATAAATAGTGATGACGAAATTAATATATCCAACTTCAGTGTTGCCGTCGATGTGTGTATCGATATTGATGATGGAATCCCCTTTTCGAAAACCCAAAACCTCCTCATGAAGTCCACGTTCCTACCTCTTCTTTCGTGGACCCTCTCAAAAGTCCAACTATGGCTGCCACTATCCATAGAGTTCGGCCCATGTGCCAATTATTCCAAGGCAGCCCAATCAACAGTCCCCTTCCTCTTTTGCGTTTGTAATTAATGAAGTCAATATGCGGCCCACTATTGATGATGATTTATTCTTTTTAGAATTTAAGTGATGTCACGAGATGATGATGATGTTGTCTAGTCTGCCAAAAGATCACGTGATGTGTTGATGTTTGATGATGTCAAAAATGTGATTGACTTTTTGTGATTGACACGTTAGGTGATCTCTAAATGGCGGCTACCCCTCAAGTCTTCAAGCCCATGTGCTTTCTTTTGTGTTGGCTACCTTTTGTATGCAACCGTAGCCTACGGTTATTACCGTAGGTTACGGTTTTAATATTCTGTTTCTTTGATTATTCATACTGTAGGTTATGTTTTTCTGACCGTAAGCTACGGTTGACTGCTGGAACCATTTTGACTTACTTTCAACTTCCATTTAATTACCAATCAACCCCTGGACTGCATTCCTTCTCATTCCTTGTTCTTTTGAGCTATCTTTTGATCTAAACGAGTTCCCGTTTACGTGATATCTCTTTAATAATCATCCGTGCTTTTTTCTGTTTCATCACTAACCACTTTAAATTCACCGAATTACGCGATTGACCTGTAAAATCACGAATCTTCGTAGTTAACACATTCGAGGCGAATAATCACATAAAACGCATTAAAACACATAATAAAATACACTTTAAGGCAAGGGTTTCACACTCTCCATCACATCCCCACACTTAACATTGCTTGTCCTCAAGCAACCGTCACAAACATTACTCACCATATTAACAATTCACCATTGAATCCCTTACTGAATTAGCAACACAAGGTCCCAAGTCATACCCGTCCCATAGACTGACACAATCGAGATTGACAATCTGACGAATATATAAAATTTAAGACTTGCTTAACTAAAACTAACATGCTTATATTAATACACACATGCCACACGCCCCTCACAATAATCACTCCTCTCGGTTTTATTAAGACTAGCGTGTAATGTGCTAGTATGTAATTCGCTCAAAACCAAATATGCTACCTTGCAATCATAAGCTTGTATAGCAATCACACCTCCACTGTATCAAATAACGTAACACATATCAAAAGGACTTTTCTGGGTTTTGGGTTAAAGGTAAAGGTAGGGAAGTATTTTTTTTATATTTATATGGCGAATACAAACGAATACCAAACCATGACAACTTTATTCACAATAACTACTAACACATGGGTTATTCTTCGACCCATTTATTTAACACGAACATAACAAAGATTTTTGCTTTTCTTTTTCTTTATTTTTCCTCTTTTTTTTCTTTTATTTTATTTTATTTTTTTTCTTTTTTCTTTTTTTAATAACATACTAACACAGTTGTCATTCATGATTGGTATTCAAACGGGTCAAACAAGGTGTAACAAACGAAAGGTGAAAGGCTCAACATGGTTAACTAAGGTGGGTGGATAAACAATCAACAAATAGAACAATGAATAGATCCTAATGCCTTTATCATCTATGTGTATACGCTAAATCACAGTCTCGGCACGTATCAAACCACACAAGTTCTAACACAAAGCAACATATGGCCTACTCTCAACAAATGAACATTTATTGTAATTCAACTATCAATCTAGTAGGCTCAAATATCTCACCGAATAGAAGGAATATGGGTTACCGACACGTAGCACGTGTAATTTCTAAAGCATGTTACCCCTAGTTAGGCATCTCTTCTCAACTATTCTCTAAAAATATGTCAGAAATACTCTCATGAAACTTAAAGGGACAACCACGACTAGGGATCTAAGTTAGCTTAATATCAGCAAGGAACCCATTAGCAATTGAAAATGTTGGTTTTCATGTAGTTCAAGCATATTTGAGACAAAAATTTTCAAAATTTTTCAATTTTTAGCACAATTTCAACCAATTCAAGCATTTAAGATCAACAATCTTACCAACCCTCTCTCGAGTTACCGCATCCCCACACTTGGGATACATTGTCCCCAATGTATGGTGCAATTACAGTCTAAACTCGAGATATACCACCTAACAAACCATGAATGGCTAACACCTAAACAACTCAACACAAAGAAACCACTCCCGACACAAAAATTTCACACCACCAAGAACACAAAAACAAATAAAACACAAGATAGATAAACACATGCACCTGATCAGAAAACAAGTGAGTGTCTGTGTTGGTGTAGCTGCTGTGATCTAACCAGAACATACGCCCCTCATAGATTCTTTGAGATCTCCTCGGGGATCTTGCCAAACATCCCCACACTTGAATTGTTGCATCCGTGAAGATAGAACGTAGAAACCTGTCAAAACACAAACACACCAAAATGAGACCAAACCAAAATACAATACAATACTCTACATCCTCGGGCTGCCTCCCGAGAGCGCTAAGTTTAAAGGTCTTTAGCCAGACCGTACCTGATTAAGCTCATGGTGGTTCAAATGGCATCTCTCGTGCAAAGAACACTTGTGCTGGTGGATGGTTAGTATCCCACTGCCATCCATCACTCCAGATGGCATCCAAATGATCCGGGTTATCGAAATCTATCGACTGGTTATCGGAATCTATCGACTGTGAGAATTCACCCTTAATTTTCCTCGCGGGCTTCTTCTTTTCCTTCAACTGTGAGAACTCACCCATATTCACCTCAAGTGGTCTCTTCTTGGATTTGGTTGCATCCTTTGGTGACTCCTTTTCTAACTTGACTGATCTCTTTTTGTTTCTCATCTTGAGCCACCACGGTGATTTGACCACTTTATCCTTCACGACCTTTTCATCCTTCGATCTGTCAATCACAACAACACTTTCTTTTGGGCCATCCTCATTAATTGGAGGATGACACTTATTAGCAATATTAGAATAAGCACAAGTGTGAGACATAAAGTTTAAGGAAAACTTACGTGACCCGAAGACCATACTCACAGTATTAGCATTGCAATCAATGGTAGCCTTCGCGATTTTCAAGAATGGTCGGCCTAAGATAACCGGCGGTTGTCCTTCAACATTGGACGGCGTGTGGTCCACAACTAGGAAATCTTCGGGGTAATAACAATCCCCTACTCTTACAGCAATTCCTCTCAACATCCCCCTAGATGGTTTCCTTGAACCGTCTGCAAGCACAACCGTGGTGTCCACCTTTTCAAGCTCACCAAAATCATATTCATCAAACACTCGACCCGCCAATATGCTTATGCTTGCCCCATGATCCACCAATGCCCTCTCAGTCTTGAACTCACCCAACTGGACTGGGATCATAGGCACATTCTCCTCTTCATCTTCAACACTTGCAACCAAACGGATTGCACCAATGGTCATATTTAAACGGACGGGTGAATCATTATCATCAACTATTACCCGTACAGGAGTCACTGCCTCTACATCTGGTTCTTCAATACAAACCTCATCTTGGGAATCCGCGATTGACTCAGATATTTGAGATTGTGAGTCCACTTGATTGTTGCTTCCTAACCTCTCGGACTCTCTTTTAACCCGCTCATTGCATAGTGCATTTATGAATTCACCTAGCTTGACTACATCTTTATAAATCTGATATATATCAGGGATTTCTTGGGCGTAACTTGATGAGTCATATTCATTAAAATGACCATTGCCTCCATAACCAGAGTCCTCAAAATATTCTGATTTTCCATTACAACCCCAATCTGGCTTGCACCGGTGACCATCATCCATCTCATAACCACTGGACTCCCAATTTGGATCATGATGGTAGTCCATATCATCGATCTCTTCTTGATATCTATGTTGATAAGAATAACCCTGGTAACCCTTATCTTTTTGTTTTTGCATGCGTTGGGACCATACCCACTCATCAAGTTCAGTCTTACTCTCGAACATTGGGCATATGAATGCCCAATGTCCTTGGCACCCACACCTTGTGCATGTAACATATTTTTTATATTCACAGCTCATATTTCCTGCACAAGTAGCAAACGAAAAGCAGTACCGAACAAAAAGAAAACAAAGACAAAAGTGAAAGAAAAAAAAAACAAACTAACTAGAAAAGGCAAATACTTTTTAGATTTTTTTAGTTTTTTTTTTAAGTAAAACGAAAGCAAACAAACAAAACTAAACTAAACTAACACTAAGCGCACGACTCCCCGGCAGCGGCGCCATTTTGATGTCTGTCGTTAGTGACATGCAAAAACCTAATTAACCTAGGTAGCTAGGGTAAGCAGGGTATCGAATCCAGAGGAGTCTGTGGTTAATGCTAATTATTATTTGTTTGTAAATTTTACTAAACTAACTGATGATTATAAAACTGATATGGAATTAAAAACACATGAAACAAGTTCCAATTAAGAAAAAGATTGAGTCGTAATAAACAATGATGAGAAAAGGTGAGCACTCCGGGATTCAGATTCTGTAATTACTAATAACCTAGTTCTGATTTTATTGGATGCTATTGATTGAATAGTAAACCTGTCACATCTACCAATTACCTATGCAGTTCAAAATCTTAATATTAATTGATCAGATAAATATTAAAACAAACATACATAGGAATCATTCAATCAACAAAAGCATAATTGGATTCAACACATAATTATAACTCTGACTGTCACTCAGGATTTATCTGTCACACAAATAATATAATCATGTAGATAGTTGGCTGTCACCCGACTACAAATCCAAATCTCAATACAAAACAGAAACTAGAATTAAAAGTGTCTAACAAGAATCATTCACCCGAAGTGTCCACGAGAGAATTAGCTGCTCATGATACTCGTCCGATCTTCAAAGGCTTGAATAATAATTAAAAACATCATCTTATTGTATATAAATAGTGATGACGAAATTAATATATCCAACTTCAGTGTTGCCGTCGATGTGTGTATCGATATTGATGATGGAATCCCCTTTTCGAAAACCCAAAACCTCCTCATGAAGTCCACGTTCCTACCTCTTCTTTCGTGGACCCTCTCAAAAGTCCAACTATGGCTGCCACTATCCATAGAGTTTGGCCCATGTGCCAATTATTCCAAGGCAGCCCAATCAACAGTCCCCTTCCTCTTTTGCGTTTGTAATTAATGAAGTCAATATGCGGCCCACTATTGATGATGATTTATTCTTTTTAGAATTTAAGTGATGTCATGAGATGATGATGATGTTGTCTAGTCTGCCAAAAGATCACGTGATGTGTTGATGTTTGATGATGTCAAAAAGGGGAAATCACGAAAATAGCCAAGTCAGCGCTGTTTTTTTCAATTTTGGCCAACTGACACGGCTCCCCAAGCCTTTACACGAATTCCAACCCGGCTTAAAAGATCTTTCCTCACGCCCAATGACCTTCTGCCACGTGTGCAGCTGCATTTTTTCTGCACCTCTGTCCATTCAGTCCCCTCTCTCTCTCTGTCATCTCCCTGTTTATTGTAAACTTCAAAGAAAGTCTGTCATCCACTTTGTTTGACCCAATTCAGTAGAGTTCTTCTTCACCAAGCATCACCACCACCCTCAACGAGCACCACCACCCTCAACGAGCACCACCACCCTGCAACCAACCACCACCCTCACCGAGCACCACCACCCTGACCGAGCACCACCACCACCCTAATTGTATTATACATACAATACAATCCAACCGTCACCCACAACGAGCACCACCACCCTGCAACCAACCACCACCCTCACCGAGCACCACCACCCTGACCGAGCACCACCACCACCTGCCTTCTTCTTAACTTTGGCCATCGCAGCAACCGGTTTCGCCATCGAAACCACCTTGTAGTTGGGAGACGGTGATTGCTCCGACAAAAGAAACGACGATTCGGCGGCTTTCTTGGTCGTCTTCTTCCGCCTGGTTATGCTGCTGCTGCTCCGGCGAAACGAGAAGGGGTTCGTTTTGCCCATTGTTGATGTTATCGAAATGATGAGTTGAAAAGGATGTTTGTTTCCATAATCGGTTATTGTTTCCAAGTTTACTTTGTTTGCCTTGTCATTAAATTTAAGGAAATATGATCAACATATATGAAATTTATTCAAGGAAAAATATGCAGGTGGTAGAAGGGCAGAAAGAGCATGGGAGGGGTGATAGGCTGTTCAAATAGGAGAGAGAGAAAGAGGAAAGAGATGATAGCTGTTCTTGCATTTAATGAAAAAAAAAGTGGAGAGAGAAAGGGTAAAGGCTGCAACAGGAATGAGTGGCACTGCACCATGAGAGGTGTCAAAAGGTGAGTGGCAATTGAGAAAAGTTCTCAACTTTTAACTTGAGCCGGGTTGGAATACGTGTAACGGCTTGGGGAGCCGTGTCAGTTGGCCAAAATTGAAAAAACGGCGCTGACTTGGCTATTTTCGTGATTTCCCCTGTCAAAAATGTGCTTGACTTTTTGTGATTGACACGTTAGGTGATCTCTAAATGGCGGCTACCCCTCAAGTCTTCAAGCCCATGTGCTTTCTTTTGTGTTGGCTACCTTTTGTATGCAACCGTAGCCTACGGTTATTACCGTAGGTTACGGTTTTAATATTCTGTTTCTTTGATTATTCATACTGTAGGTTATGTTTTTCTGACCGTAAGCTACGGTTGACTGCTGGAACCATTTTGACCTACTTTCAACTTCCATTTAATTACCAATCAACCCCTGGACTGCATTCCTTCTCATTCCTTGTTCTTTTGAGCTATCTTTTGATCCAAACGAGTTCCCGTTTACGTGATATCTCTTTAATAATCATCCGTGCTTTTTTCTGTTTCATCACTAACCACTTTAAATTCACCGAATTACGCGATTGACCTGTAAAATCACGAATCTTCGTGGTTAACACATTCGAGGCGAATAATCACATAAAACGCATTAAAACACATAATAAAATACACTTTAAGGCAAGGGTTTCACACTCTCCATCACCAAGGCAGAAAAACCGGAGAAAGAAACCTGTTTTTCAACTTTTGCAGATTGTCCCCACCTCCCAGAACTTCTGTTTGTCTAATTTCTGCAGATTTTTGTCAGACACGGGGTCGTGCCCAGCCAACACATTCCCGTGTCCACCTTCTGTAAGTTTTCGTTACTGGCAGTTGAACACGGGGTCGTGTCCATCCGACACGGGGCCGTGTCCAGGATGCCAGTAACATAAAATTTTGCTTTTAACACCCTTTTTACACATTCAATCAACCTAAAAACTTATTTTTGGGACACATTGAGGACAATGTGTAATTTTAGTGTGGGGGTGGGGAGATGATAAAACCTTGAATCTTGCAAGTCCTATTAACAAGCCTTACACAAAACTCTATTGGAACCGCTAATCACCCAAAATTTTTCAAAAATTTTCATTTTCTTTTTACTTGTCCAAGTTTAAGTTGGGAATTCAAGTTCTAACAAGGTTATATTTTTACAAGTTTACAACCGATAGCGTCGTGATAAAAAGAACCAACATAAGAAGATTATGAAACGGCATGACAAACTTAGTTAAAATTTGATTATATATACTTGATCACATAAAAACCCTTTCCCACAAAAGTGAGTTTTGAGCCTTTATTGAACATACAAATACATATCTTTACACTAAACGCTCATTTTTCGTTTCTTGTGTGAATAGCCGCTTGGTTCGTACGACTCTAGAACTTGCCACAACAATACATTCCCGGTCCTTACTAACTTAAACCCAAGTAAGTAAATGATGGAGGCATTAGGACTAACCCTTTTTCTTTCTACACCATTATTTTTCATTTTTTTACCACCTATCCAAAATCCCCCTAGTTAACCCCTTTGAGCCTAAACCTTTTCATTTCTTAACCCAAAACAAATCACCCTTTTACCCACCTAAACCTTTTTATTTTAACCCTTTCTTTTAGTAATAACGTTCGGTTTTCTTATGACTTGAAAAAAAAATATGTATTTTGATGAAACCAAATAAACAAACAAGTCCATCAAAAATAATTTTGTTTGAAACAAATGGTTCATCAAAATGAAATAAAATTGTGAAAAATAAAAAAGTCTTTCAAAAAAACCGACGTTCGTTACGCTTTTCGCCCTTTTACTAACCACTAACCCAACCACCCACCTTTAGCCCAAGCCTAACCCTTCACCCAAAAAAAAAGTCCTCTTGATATTTACAAAGGTATATAGTTAAAAAGGAGGAGGATTGATTGCTTGGCAAGCTTATGGTAGGAGTATGTTCCATGCCGCTCTCGAGTGATTCACTAAAAAAATATACCTTCGGCCGAGTGTTGACTGATCCCCCGTGAGGTATGTGAACTTGTATATAAATGGAATTTTAAAAAGGCATGTTATGCCCTAATAAATAATTTATCTTAGGAAACGTTTTTAATAAATCATGACGAATAGGATTGTAAATAAACAAAAATAAAACTTAAATAAAGAATCTTGGAAATCCCGACACTCTATGACAAGCCCAAAAACCTTCTCTTCTACCCATTCCATTTGGGTGTGTAAGCCACATAATAAAGAGTTTTGCTTGAGGACAAGCAAAGATTCAAGTGTGGGGGTATTTGATGTACACAAAATGCAACATATAAATTACATCAATTGTGGCATAAAACTAACCCTTTTTTAGTACTAATGTTGGAAAAATATGCTTTTGTCTTCCTTTTGTATTTTCAGGATTAAATGAGCTCAAATGAACAAAAGAAGCAAAAAGACAGCTAAATCTAACATAAATACAAGAAAAGGAACAAAAGTGGCATGCCCGACCTCCCGACAGCATCTTCCCAAGCAAAACAAAGAAGACAGAAGACTGAACACGCCCCGTGCTCAGTGAGCACGGGGCCGTGCCCAAGGGTCAGCAGAAAAGACAAAGTCATAGAAGCGTCTATTGCCCACCACGGGGCCGTGCCCAGCAGACACGGGGGCGTGGTCAACTTTCTGCAGACGCATTTATTGAAATTGCGAATTGCAATTAATGAAGAAAGAGAGTCAGATGGACACGGGGCCGTGCCCAGCGGACACGGGGTCGTGCCCGAGCTTCTATTCAGCCTATAAATAGGGGTGTTTGGAGCTCTTGCAACTCATCCCTTGGCACACCACCTCTCTCACACTTCACCCACCACCCACCACCATCACAACACCATCATCCACCACCATTATCCATTGTCCATCATAGAGTGTGTGAGTCGTCTCGGGATCCAAGATTGATCGTAAGAGTTCTTGACAATCAAAGGCCATGTTTGCCTAAGTCTCTTACATCACTTGGTGAAGATAAGTGTCTAGTGTAATACTTTTTATTTTTAATCTTTTGCACTTTTTAATTAGTTTTGTATTAATGACTTTAATTACTAATTTTTTATGTTGAAGGTGATTCTTCCTTATCGTTTGTCCGTGGTGTCTTGGCATTATTTTACTGTCTATATAAAATAAAAGATTTTCACCATTCATATCTCCACGGTCTATATGGAGGTATGTTGGCTACCTGGTCGGGGGTTAAGGGAACGGTTTGGTAAGAGTCTTGCCATTGTTCAGTGCATAGATCCTGCAAAGGACATGTGTCAAATTTAGTAGGACCTCCTTCAATACCCAAAGGTATTGGATGACAGGGGTCCAAACTCTTTGATCCCCTCATAAGTTAAACTACTATTAAAACTTTAACCCGGCTACTTAGGACTGTATCCCTGCTGACTCAGACTACTTAGCCGAGGGTAACGTCGCCTTCAAAAGAGGGGCCTACCACATTATGCATTAATAACTTAATTAATTATCTTTCAATAATCCGATCCTTTAGGATTGTATCCTTGCTGACTCAAACTACTGGGTTGAGGGTAACGTCACATTCAAAAGAGAGGACTACTACAATAACTAAGATAATCTCTTAAACAAGTGCAAAAGTGCGAAAATAATGAAAGGTTACACTACACATGAGTCGGATCCAAGTGATTCATCTTGTCTATCTGTTTTATTTTTATTTTATTTTTCAGCATTTTAGATAGTTTTATTTTCTTAGTTTAAAAACCTTTTTCTAACATTTTGATTGATTAGACGTTGAGGATAAACCGGTACTAAAAGCTCTTGTGTCCTTGGACGACCTCGGTATCTTACCAACACTATACTACGTCCACTATGGGTGCACTTGCCCATATGTGTGTTAGTGTTAGTAAATATCGTGTTTTATAAATTTAAAACTTAGCTAAAAAGTATAAAAAGGGCTTAAAATATATACCTAAATTATATACACACTTATGCACATCAAGACCTTGTGGATAATTTAGAAGAATTCAGATAATATCCATGGGGTAATTATTTTTGGGAAAGTACTTATAGTGCCATATACAATTTGCACAATCGATAAAAAGAAGACGCTAAAGGTTTTTCTTTGGCTGGATTTGTCTGGCCCTTCAAGGTACCCGTGAATGTCAATTAATATAGTTATTTCGAAAACCATATAAAATTTCAATAAATTCTCTTGTGTAGATGTGGGTGTTGGAGATTTTTCCTCAATTTAAGAATTCAAGGGAATGGTTTCAAGGTGAGACGATTCCAAGATTTTTGGGATGGAAAGAAGGCAAGAAGTTTATGAGGGGCACTGTGGACGGATTGCTTCAACTAGCTGCAAAGGTAAAAATCTTTATCTTTAAATATAGATAATTCCGTATATTATATTTTAAAGTATAATGGGTGGGTTGTTTAGGGTGTTCATATTCCGTTAACAGGAAACCAAAAAAAATAAAATTGAACTATTTATGGTGTTAAACTTATAAAATTTAAAATTTTACTGTTTTTAATTTTTAATTTTTTTTATTATTTTTAGTAGCTTTTTATATCCAAAGTTATAAAGTTTAAAAAATAAACATAAACATTTTTATTGTTTATATTAATAAGAGTAAACTGCCATTTTGCAAAAAAATTGAGTTTTGGACTAAAGTTGCAAAATTGACCAAACCACAGGGACCAAAATGGCAGAGAGAGATATTAATATTTTATTAATGTTTTTTTTTGTTTTAACATTGCAGAAACGTGAATTTAGGCCGTCTTTGGTTATATTGCCCACTGAAAATGAGTTGCAAAGTGCGTGGTATTTGTCTAGTTCAGATTATTTAGACGCTGAATGTCGGATGTATGCCAGTGCAATGCCGGGCGAGAATCCGTATCAAATGGCCACGGAAATACCCATTCAAATGCCCACAGGGTTCACGGGTCCAATTCAACCAGAAATGCAGGCTGCCCCCGGTGTCGTCACACAAGAACATATAGCGTCTGTAATGAACACTTTGTTTGGTGACGATGTGGCGAATGAAGGTTATAATCGGGCACTGGATCGACAGGAGATTCCACAACAGAATTTTGTTCCCCCTCCCACCTCGTTTTGATCAAATTACGAGAATAAGCTGATTTCACAATTTAAATCACTCTTGGACGAGAAGCTGCACGAGAACAACCGGAGACTGACCGATATGTTCATGTCAGAGTTATCGCAAACATATCGCTGTTCCCCAAAACAAAAAACTGTCAGGACTCCGGCAACCGTACGAACGCCAAAAGAACAGGCACACACTCAGAGTGATAATGTAATGTGCTTTGTGAATAATTTTTTTTATAATAACAATATCTACTAATAACCGTTAATTTAACCGTCATGCTTTCTTGTAGGCTGTTGCTGATTCATTTATTAACTACGATAATGCCGATAATGCCTACCACGTCTCTATGAGCCCGATGGTGAATGTAGATTTTGTAAGTTTTTCCATTTTATATATTTTAATTACTGGTCATATTTTTTTATTACCACTATAAATATATAAAAATTCAGTATGATTTAATTGTGTAAAAGAAAGTTAATGAAAATATATTTTAGAAAGTGAAATTAATACATATATACAATATTTGTAGAATGAGGATCCTGAAATAATCAAATTGAGACGATCCAAAAGGCTTGTAAAGCCCGCATCAGCTTTGCTATCCCCGTATGTGGCTTACAAAAGATTGAAAAATAAACAAGCCAAAAAGTTAAGGAATGAGGATAGCGGCAGTAAACATCTTTCCCTAATAGTGGGGAATTTTGTCGGTCCAAATTTTTGGGAGTCATTGCTGGGCGAGGACGGTCGCGGCTGGTTAAGCAATGATGTAAGTAATGGCGTCTGTATGTAACAACCATAAAATAAATAAATTTATATTTTTTTGTATATTGTTTTCAAACTAACTTTAGAATGTTAACATCATATATTTGGGTGGATGATCCACTTGTATCATTCAAGAAATGAAAGTGATCGCTGGAGTATTCTACCCCCATATTTTCATAATTATTTTCGATCGCGGGCTGTCGATCAGAACTTCAAAGGTTACTTCACAGGGCAGGTTGAACCTTTTCCATCAATACATACTCTTGACGAGGTAATGTGGAACGAACGTATTAATTACTGGATAAATGTATTTCGTATTGAATTAATTTAATATTTTGCGTAATAATTATATAGGTTTACATACTGTTGTATATACAAGGCCTTCACTGGTTTTTAGGCGTTTTCAACCTTGTCGATTACACGCTGACGATATACGACAGGTATTAGCCTGATTTAACTGATTAGTACTCCAAAATACATGTTGCTAACTGTGTTAATTTGTTGTTGTTTTAGCCTTTTAAATGCTATGGAAAAGGAAAGAACGGATGTGGTGTGTCATATAAATTTTGTGTTTGACCATTGGCTACGAATTCATGGTTATAATGCCCACATACCATTACCGTTATATTACCCCATCGAAGTTATTTATGCAACCGATGCTCCTCAGCAGTCCGGACCTTTGGGAGACTGTGGAGTTTGGGTTTGCATATTTCTTGACAGGTTGATAAATAAAAAACCGTTGAACGATGGTGAAGATACTCAGAAAAAAGCGGAACGAATGAGACGTCAACTAGCTTTACTATTTTATGATTCCGTGTTACCCGATAGTACAAGTGACAACGTCTTTGATGATGATGATCCCGTAATTGTAGGATAATTGTATTGTTTTGGTTTAAAAAAACTAAATACATTTGTACTGCTCTGTATGTGTATATATATGGGTGTTCCACCTTTATACAAAGACATATGTGTTAAAACATTACCAATGACAAGCATTTCTCCTTCCGTACAAAACACAGTTTGGATCAATCAACAGGATCGGGATCGCCAGTGGTCTCCAAATGTTCTTGAATTTTACTACGACGCGGATAATCCTACTTGCTATTCTTCATACACGGTGATAACACCACTAGGAAAAGCTTGGTGGGGGGGGGGGGACTGCTTGGATTTACTAGAGCGGGTTTTATTCAAAAACCGGTACCTTAATAATAAATATTTTCGTAATAAAAACCAGTTTCATTATTTTTGTAATAAATAAATTACCGTTATTTTTTAGCGCGTAAAAGCATGGTGTAACAAACTCATGTATGAACGAGAGATTGAAATAAATGCAAGGACGCTGTCGTCAAACGATTATCGTTAGACAATTCTACCGCCAAATTTCTTCGACATGTTAAATGAACAAGATATTGATGCAACCAGATACGCAGATGGTTCTACAGCAACATATCCTCCATTCTGGGAAATTGATACGGTAGGCTTAATCAATTTTTTTATTTTATTATATTCGTTTTTTATTAAGATTTTATATTTACTGTTGTTTTACCTTGTAAATACTTATACCATATATACCGAAGCACGACTCTCATTCTTACTCCACACCTATTTAAACACATGTTGGTCCACTACTCAACTGGCATCCCCCTTTTTTCTACCTCATGGTGAATCAAGAACACAACATTCATCTACACATTCATATCAACGTCAACATTTCCCAACCGGTTAACCACCCAAACCCACCCTCAGATAACCCCGAACCAAACAATTCCCAAACTCGTAACCCCCCAAACCCGGTGCAACAGCCAACACGTGAAGCACTATTTAGCGGTTCAGGTCAGTGTCAGGCGCTTGTGTCGTTACCTAACACCGATGAACGACAACGTCCTTTGGACCAGATTATGGCCCAGATTATTCCACAAGAATATTTGACGGTTACTGCTGACGAAGACTCAGACGAGAAATTGGATTTCGAAAGACTGTACGATGAAGTGCGTTTTGAAGCTTATCGTGCGGAAATGGAAGAAGGAGTAGAGTATGATTCTGAAGCGGAAGACCATTCCGGTTATTAGTTAAATGTCAAGGTTTTTTTGGAATAAGAACTTAAACGTGTTTGATGTAATATTTTTTTTGCTAAGAATTTTTGTTTTTTATTTACAACATTGATTTAGAACCTAAGATTATTCACTTTTTGCAGGTATACATTCCTATACCGGACAAGGAACAAAATTGGTTACTTTTTAAAATAAATCTAAAGTCACTAGAATTAAGATTTTTTTTGCCAATACTTGTGACACGATTAATTGTGGAGATTCATTTTGCGTACACAGAAGAGTACATCAAATTGTGCTAGAATTTGAGTCTCTATTTTTGTGGTTTCTCGGACGTATATCGTACTGGCAACACTCAGAAATATATGAGACGCGTGCCATGCAAATAGTAGGGGATTTCGTGTGGCCTGATCAAACAGATCGTATTGGCAGAAATTCAGGAGTCATCATATGTATGCTAATGGAAAAACTTATTCGGGATCGTTCTTTAACATGGAACGAAGGAAACCTTCAGGATGCTTGTTTCAGATACAGACGGTACATGGCAGATGAACTCTACGCCGGGCGCTTCACACCTGTTAATGTTTAATGGTTCTATGTATGCATGTAATATAAAAAAAATAATAACATATTGTAATGAAATGATTTTCAATATTAATTATTTGCAACTAAATAGACTTACTACGTTATTTGAGAAATTAACATACACAAAATAAATTATAGTACTAAAAGTCTCCCAAGTTAAAAGACGGATACATCTAATTAGACGGAGATTGTGTAAAATGATCAGGATCATCGGTTTCTTTCCCTTTCCCTTTGTCTGGGCCTTTGCGAGTACGAATTTCTGACGGCATGGGCTGCCGACAGACATCCCGATGATGACCGTATGAGTTACACCGGGAACAATACAGGGGAGTAGGTTCTTCCCCGCGGGATAAGATCCGGTGGTTTTCTCGAGGACGACCGGCCTGGCGTTTTGTCATATGCGGCGGTTGAAGATTAATAAGGTCTTCTGGAGTCTCCCATTCAGATCTATGAGGAAGAGGATTAATCGCTTCTTCATAAGTTTTTTTTATAGACTTCGTTTGAGTAACACGTGAAGCAATACTTACTGCAATCGGTTTCACCTAAAAATTTTGACACGACAATAACATGCCCTCACGGTAAACCAGAAACCTGCCAAACTCGGCAACTACAGCTTCCATTAACAAAGTCAACTAAACCCCCCTTTCCACTGTCTGCGACAGAATAACTGTTTAACCCAATCCCAGCAACCGTCCAGGTTCTAGACCCTTCAATTTTTTAAAAAATTTCTTCTGTGTCCATTGTGTAAGTAAATGTTTTTCATGAATACCTTGCAAACGGTGATCGTAAAACCATTTCTGTACAGATTGCCGGAAGAACTCTAAGAGTTGCGTTACCGGCATTTTACACGAGTGTCTAGATAAAGCTTTAGTAGACTTCGCGCTGTTAGATGTCATATAATGTCACACCCCAACCAATGGCGGAAACATCGGGATGAGACGAAGTGTGAAGATTGCTAGAGACATCATAACGCTATTTGTGACAATATTTAGAAATTCCAAATTTCATTTCATTTCATAACTTCAAATAGTCAACATTACAAGAAATTCAAATACAACAAGTTTAACATAACAACATGATAACATAACAAAATTTGATACAACATATTAAACCCTAACGTCTATATGTGTATCTAGGCATCAACGCTACTTCTTTTCTTAGCATCGTCCTCATCAACCTGTAACATGTTTAAAATAAAGTTCAATGCAAAAGCAAAGGCGAGTATACAAGTTTGATACGTACATAGCAAAAGATAAGTTTGAACAATTCCTCATAGCAAGCATGTGATTCAAGATAAACATTTAAACATGGCATGTGTCTAACATATCAAACCAAGAAAACGCAACTTGCTCATGACATAACCAAAGTTTCAGTAGAGGCGGGTCGTTAATCCTATAGCGCTACATATGTCAAGGTTTGGCTCGTACGAAGTTAATGATAAGTTCAACACATAAGAATCACCCAAATTTAAAGTATCAAGCCATCACATATACAAGCATGTTATCGGAATGTTCATGTGTTTAGACAAAAGTTCATGTGTAGGTTTCAATAGGTAAACATGTTACACCCCAAAAGTGGTAAAAGTAAAAAGGGGAAAAAATACGAGTATACTCACAAAGTTTGCATATGTTTTCCGGTTATCCAATTGTTGACGAGTAGAGATTTAGAGTCCGAATGTATAAGGGTTAAGGTTCAAGTATGTTTAGAGTCGAGATTCGGTGTTTAAAACAACATAAAAATAAGATATGAGAATAACATGGAAAATAATCATTTAGTACATATGATGCTTGTTTTTGACACTAGGAAACTCGAAGGAGTTTAGATGTTTTCATGGAACAAGATTCCATTAGAATCGTGACAAGTTATCATAGTCTAGGATGATGTAATCTAGTACCCCGACATATGAACACTAGTTCATCATCAAAGATTCGATTATTCGAATAATATATTTAGGTTATATAATATATGTCCAATAGTTCAAGCATGAGGTAGAAGATTAAAATCTTCATTTTGGTACCTCTAAATGTCATAGAAGTCATGTAGGAGGTAGGAAGATCAAGTCTTCCATTTAGGCACCTCTATGTGTTCACCACTACACTTGATGTAAAAAAAAAACAACCAAGGAGGGTCATGAACATACAATAAAGAATAAGAAATATACACACTAACTAAGAGAAATCATCAAATCATGTGAGGATTGTATGTTTGGACAACCCAAGTTGTTCCATAATCACTCATGTATCAAAGACAAAGTTTGACATGACTTGTGGGTTAAAAACCCTAAACAAAACACCAAGTTTATGAGGTTTAATCCTCTGATTTTAAATGTCTCAACCTTGTTTTTAAGCTTAACCAACCATGGGATAAGTTGTAAGCATTAGGACATAGGTATGAGATGTGTTAGACACAAGTTGCATAGGTTTAAACAAGTTTTTGATGAACATAAAAACAAACAGAAAGTTTATGGACTATTTCGGGGCATTTCCAGGTCTGATTTCTCCAAGGAGAAGTCTAGGAATCGAACCCCATGATTATACAAGGAAGTAGGAAAAAGAATCGAGTGAATGCGATAAGAATTGAGTGAGTTATGCTCATTTTCGTGAAGGGGTGTCAATCTACTCGAACCCTTGCTTTCAGCTACGGTTTGGTGGATGTTTTGTGAGTTTTTAGGGTTGCAAAAGTGGTAGGGAGGCTGGTTATAAGTGGTATTTATAGGGGGAAGGATTAGGGTTTCAATGGGTTGGGCTTTGGAAGTGTTTAGAAGGGGTTACACCTTGAAACTAGCCCACAAAACCCAACTATATGGGGCTGAATTTTGCTGAATTGGGCTGCCATATTTCTTTATTTTTTTTTATTTTTTAAAACATTATAATGAGTAATTTTGTTAATTAAGTTGTGTAATAATATGCAACAATGTTTCCCCTAACTTGTAACAAGGTGAAATATGAAATAAAACATGATTTAACTAGGTAAAAAGTGTAATGTACAAGTTTTATTTACGAAGCAAGTTCCGTATTTTACAACGATTACGATGAAAGAATGGTTATAAGAACACAAGATTTCCAAAGATAGAATTTCACGTAAGGTTTCTAAATGTAGGATGTTTGAAAACGCAGGGCGTTACAGTCTCCCCTCCTTTAGGAAATTTCGTCCCGAAATTTATTCAAGAGGAAGGCTTGAAAGAATTTTTGGCATAAAGGTGATCATTAAGAATTGAAACTTGGGAAGTTTGAAAGTTTTGAAAAGTACCAAATTTTGGAGAACGTCAAGGTAGATTTGCAAGGGGAAGTTCTTAAGGATAGTATAAAAAAATCATACTTTCGTAAAACCTGTTTATTGAGAGGAACGAAAAGGTTTGTTAATTTAAATAAAGCAATAGAGGTATACTAAGTATAGTTTCACAAGAATCAAGAATAGGGAGGCTATTTTATAGGTAACGAGGTAAGTTAGGACTCAAATGTTTAAACAAGCTGGATTGCGAACGAGTTTTGTATAAAATAATACGAGTATAGAATGAACGAATGACTCTTAAAGAGTACAAGTATGTGAATAGCATAAGTGTTGGATAGATGAACGTAGTGTGTTAAGGATGAAGTCTCGTCATGAATAATCGGATATAATGCGTTTGTGAGTTGCGTGAAGTTGTATTAGGTCCAAAAGGTCTGCAACACACTGAATTTCTCATGGCACGTTTTACGAAAGTTTGGTAACATGGTGAAAACACTTATATATAGGAAGTACCAGCGGCGTATCCACCATGTTTTAACCACATTACGTCCGTTTCGTTACTTGGGGTCATGTTACGTTCCGTGTCTTACCATACACAGTAGTACACTCTATGGTTCTCATACGCCTATCACTATAATCCCGTGTGCACCCGCGATTATACTGATTGTCGCATGATCCACATAGCTTGTACTAGTTATGTATGAATCAAGGTATACATGAATTTGAAAATAAGAATGTGTACGTAGAATGTCGTATGTAAGCATGTTTATGTTTAAGCATGTATGGGACCCACGTAAGCGAATCCCTCGGATTACGCTCGCGTATAGGTACGAATGTACGAATCATGAGTAAGGATGAAAGTATGAGCATAAGTTTAAGTATGAATACGCATGTATGTATGAGCATAAACATAAAACGTGTAAGTAGTATGTGTATAAGCAGAAGCGTAAAACGTATAAGTAGTATGTGTATGAGTACAAGCATAAAACGTATGAACATAGGTGTAGGTATGAAAAATAAATATTGCGTATATGGTGTACGTTGAGACATTGTAGAGAAAAAAAAAGGTTAAGTATGTAGATACGAACGATATAAATGATGTTATCGCGAGATATCGACTAAAATGTGTATGATGATGTGCATGTATAGTTGTTTAAACAAAACGTTGAGTTTGTCGAATCAAAATTAGATTGAGCTTGGTTTGAAAGGTAGAATATAGTTTGTATATGCAAAGGAACATAAAGTACTCATTGGTCATGCTTAACGTATTTTGTAATGATTGAAATGCTACTTTTGTTTAAAAAAAAGGAGTTCACGTATGTTGAAAATTGTCGGTCCCCATGAAGTCTTCTAGCCCACGTGTTTTGAAATTTGGATGACGAGTTAAGCGTTGTAGAGAAGGTTTTTTTTTTTTTTTTTTTTTTTAAATAACGGGTTTGTTTCATTTGCATCAAAACATGAAAATTTTGGACTTTGAAAGTTCTTGTGAAAACGTCGACCCTTAGAAAAGAAAAGAAATTTAGTAAAAGAACTTAGTGATTGTTTAAAAATAATTTTAACAAAGGATTTATTGATGTTGGAAAGAGTATTTGGTAAACGGTCATATAACATCTATGAGGTCTTATAAGTAATTGAGAAAGGTTAGTTTGATTTCGATTAAGAGTGGAAGTCTCTAGTATGATGATATAATGTGAACGTGTTTCAGTTAATAAATCAGATGTGAAGTTCATGGGCAAGAGATTCGTTAGACCGATTAAATTGATAGGTAGCATTTCGTAAGGTTTGGAAATTCGTGTAGTAAAACGGTAAAGACATGATTAAGAATCTCGTGTATATGATTTGAGTGAAAATGGATGGTAGAATAAGAAGTACGTTTGATAAACAATGTATTTTGAAATCGGTATAAGTAGGTATTTTGAATAATGATAAATGATTTAGGTATAAAACATGATCGGGTTTGCATAATAAAATATTTTGAAAGATAAGTTTTGGGTAACGGTCACCTAAGTAAGGGAATCACCCCTAACTCGTTGGTGAAGTCGTTTTAAGGGAAGAGGGGTGGAGTCAATCGTCAAGGTAAGGAAGTCACTCCAATCTCGATGATACATCTCCACTAGTTGTTACAAGGAATATGAATTTAAATTATATGAAAATCATGCGTATATAAGTGTATCGAAAAGGTTCGATATGTTGTGCGTGTGAAAAGAGAAATCAAAGGTAAACTCGAGGTTGAAAGATTGCATCGTATAAAATGAACAATAGAAACACATGTTTGACCAAAGTTTGGAGTGTTCCAAAACGGAACTTTGACTAACCAAAGTGGTCGAAAAGTCTTTTGAATTTGAGGAGCATGTTTTGGCCTAATAGGTCAAATACTCTCGCCGACAAGTCGGTTAACGGTATTTACCCTTCCGGTTACTACATGTCCCAAATCAATCGAAATTTCGAGACTTGGCGGGATTTATGAAAAAATGCCAAGGAGTGGAACTAGTCGACAAGGTGCGGGTTTGTCACACCCCGATTTCCACGTGTCTCACCGGTGGGCCCGGTGGGGGATTACCGTGACGATGTTGGCAACAATATAGTCAAACCACACAATTATATAATGCACAGCGGAAGCATAAGATAAATATATAAATTTCAACCTCTGACCATAATATCAATGTATTACAGAAGTTGAATATCCACAGTGGATCGAAAATAAAAGTAAGGTATTGTTCCATTAGATACTGCATTCAAGCTTGCGAGGCTTATCCCGACGCTAGGGAGCTAATACCAGCCAATTACGTTTAGGTACCTGCACTTAATCTTTTTGGGGAAAATACGTCAGTTTACACTGGTAAATACATTCAACTGACACATTTGAAAATGTTTATTAAAATTGATTTGAATGCACAAGGCACAAACTCTTTTATAACTTGGGAAAATTCATAATGATCTTGTGAACGTTTTACATGTTCTTTTATGCGTTCAGTAGCCCGGGTCGTGCCGGGTTAAAGATTTATAGACACACCACGTTTGCGTAAAACCGTAGTACAGAAACCAACGGCTACGTCTTTTTAGTTTTAATGTCGACACTTTATACCGGGTGTACGCCTACACCGGGATGTCGATGGTCGTGGCCATTTCGTAAAATGATGCCGAGGATATCCGGGACAACGGTCATTAAACCCCCCAAAGGCTTATAAGCAACAAAACTGTTTAAATGAGCCAATCATATTATTTAGTTATCCACCTAAGCGGTGGACGAATATAGTGCTCAATCAAGCGGTATTAATATACCGTAACCCAAGCCCATATAGGGGAAATAAGTCAAAAGTATTTACCTTTGCAAGTATTAATCCTTAATTTAGATCAAGTCACCGATAGCTTTTACTGGGGCTCCTAATCTGGAACGAAGGTTTTAATTAACCTCTTAGAATCCTAACGGTCCTTGTATTAGCCGTAGCTTAAACCGGTTGATTCCGATATATAGATATGGTTAATTCGCACGAAAAGGCGAAAACCGAGAATGGAGTATGATTTGGACCCAACAAGTTCAGTGACTTGTTTTGTATGGGTTTATAGTTCATACTCTGGATTTTAGGGGTTCAAATAATATAGTTTGACTCGTATCGGCTATTGCACGAAAACTAGTTTCATGAGCCGTACCGTGTGCGCAAATAGGCGAAACGGTTAACCATAAGAGTCGTACGCTTATTTCCTAAGTCAATATGCCTTAAAAGTATTCTGGTATCAGTAGGATACCTTCCGTAATGCCCGTAACGAGTTTAAGTTAATATTATGCCCCGTAGGGGCTTTTCGGTCATTTTAAAGACTTTAGAAGAGCTTTTCGGGTTCTACAGGAAATCTGAGTTTCCCGAACAGTTTATAAAGTTTAAAATACTTTATTTATTATTTAAAATCAGTAGCAACTAGAATCGGGTCAAAAGACCTTGTAGAACTCCCGTTTTGGCCAAAAAGGGCATATTCAGTATTAACCGAACCGTAGCCATAACCGCAGGTTATGAGCAAGGTAAAAATTATTAAAAATCTTTAAAATTCCCAAAATATTAATTTATAATAGTGAGTGAAAGATTTGGTGACGAAATCTTGGCTTAGATAGGCGTTATGCTAATTGCGCCGTTAATTACAAAAGTTTCTTAAAAATGCGCCTTTTAGCATAACTCTCATTCTAGACCTCGGATTGACGTGAAACTTTAAGGACATGCTTATAATTTAACAAGCAAGGTTTTGGTCCGTTCACGTGTCCGAAATACTCGTTTAAATTTTAAAAGGTCGTTACGGTCAACTTTTAGGCGAATGACGGAAATGCGCTAAAGACTCGGATAACTCATGAACCGACCACAGAGGCTTATACCAACATGTGACCTGGTCCTAAGAGAGTCCTAAGGTATATTTATACCTCACTAAAACGGGTCAGAACTGAAGTCAAAGCAAAAGTCAAACTTTTGCGACTTTCGGCTCCGAACCGGTTCTATACAGTAAATGATCGATTCAAACGAGCGCAAACATGTTCATATACTTATTATCATGTTTTATGATTATCAAAACAGGTTCCATAACATATATATTACAGATTATGCATAAATCGCCAAAATAGCTTTCTGTTGACTTTTTAATCGCACGTTTGACTCGATATTTGACATAGTTAGAGTGGTGATCAGGGGGAACCATTTCAGAGGTTTAATACCCACATAAATACCATCTCATAACCATTTTTGATTCGTCATAAGACTGAACCATTTGCAAGATATTGCAATGACAACCGTTAGTTACGACGGTTGCGTTTATAGGCTATAACTATGGAAATGTGAAACCAAAATGGTTATGAACGACTTACAGAAGTTAACTCTTGATGAGAGAACAGAAGGGAAAGCTAGAGAGCTCTTGAATGATCAGATATAAGTGTTTTTGAGTTGTGTGAATTGTTATGCTTAAGGCATGCTATTTATAGCCAATGCCAAGCTTTGTTGATCATTGCAAGCACTACCATCTGACCAGAGGTAATGGTAGGTGTCCCCTAAGTGATATGGGTTGAGCATAGGGTGCCCATGCCCCATAATTATGTGCATGATCGTTCACAAGTTCCAAAAGCCAAGTAGTTACCATATTTCTGCATCTGGGCACTTTACGCGGCCCGCATGGGAGTTCCCATGTGTTTTAATGCGGGTCGCCTAAAGATCAAACATCAGACGCGAAATAGAGGGGGCTCGCGGCCCGCCTCAACTTATGTTGAAACCTTACGCGGGTCGCCTAAGGTTAATATTTCAGGATTTTTAAATCTTTTGTCATGATTATCAGAATCGGGCCATTAATAACGAAATCTTTCGTAATGATTTGCCTGACCTTTCGGATTTGAAGGGGTAACTTTGCGGTTTGGCCCTCGGTTATTTACCGATAGGGGCCTCGTGTTAATTACCCGCATTATTAAGTCCCCGGTTTATTTATTATTTATATTGGAAAGCCTTAGCTTTCACTGTTGACGCTTTTAACCCTTCTTCTACGAATTCGATCGTATCTTTCTCGTTTCATATCGAAACTTCGCGAAATTCATATATATTATTTTAGTGAGGGTATAATACCGTTACAAAGTCTTTGGGACGTTAAAGGGTCACTCAGAGGTATTATTAAACATGTTGACACAGTTAACCCCTGTAGTTTGTAATCTCTCACTTTCTTCCGCGTTTTATTTTTGTACGATCTATAAATTATTCGTTTGAAGGTTTAAGCATTATTTAGGGATACTATACAGTATATTTACCCTTGTTGACTTTTATAACCCTCGAATTTATATACTTTCAAGGTTTGTCAAAATTAGTCCTTTATTTATTATAGATGCCACGTGTAAACAAATGACACGTGTTAACACATCATTGGACACAAAATTTCGAGGTGTTACATCCTCACCCCCTTAAAATAAATCTCGACCCGAGATTTACTCAAATAAATAGGGGTATTTTTCTTTCATTGTAGCTTCGACTTCCCACGTATATTCAGGACCCCTTCGAGCATCCCATTTGACTTTAACAATCGGTACGTGCTTTCTGCGAAGCTTCTTTACCTGTCGATCTTCAATCGACAAAGGTTTTTCTATAAACTTTAAGCTCTCATCTATATGCACATCTGTGTGTGGAATCACCAACGATTCGTCGGCGAAGCACTTCTTGAGATTGCAGATGTGGAACACATTGTGAATTCCATTGAGCTCTTCAGGCAAGTTTAGTCTATAGGCAACTGATCCGACTCGTTCAGTGACCTCAAAAGGCCCTATGTATCTCGGACTCAGCTTGCCCTTCTTGCCGAAACGCATCACCCCCTTCCAGGGTGACACCTTAAGTAATACTTTTTCACCCACTTCAAAGTGAAAATCCTTACGCTTTGGATCAGCGTAGCTCTTCTGCCTATCGCGGGCAGCCTTGAGACGTTCCCGGATCTGGACAATCTTGTCCGTCGTCTGGAAAACAATCTCTGGTCCCGATAATTGGACCTCTCCTACTTCCGCCCAACAAACAGGCGATCTGCATTTCCTACCATATAATGCCTCAAAAGGCGCAGCCTTTATGCTGGTGTGGTAGCTATTATTGTAGGAGAATTCGATCAGGGGTAGGTTTTTATCCCAGTTACCACCTAAATCGATCGCACATGCACGAAGCATGTCTTCTAGCGTTTGGATAGCACGCTCACTTTGACCGTCCGTCTGTGGATGGTAAGCCGTACTAAAGTTTAAACGCGTGCCCAAAGATTGCTGGAATCTCTTCCAGAAGTGAGATGTGTATCTAGTATCTCTGTCGGAGATAATAGACACAGGTATGCCGTGTAAGGCTACAATCTTATCAACATATAGTTGGGCTAACATATCGGAGCTATACGTCTCCTTGATGGGTAGAAAATGAGCTGATTTAGTCAGCCTATCGACTATGACCCATATTGTATCGTTTCCTTTCCTGGTTTTGGGTAACTTGGTTATGAAGTCCATAGTTACGCATTCCCACTTCCACTCGGGAAGCTCAGGCTGTTGTAGCAAGCCAGACGGCTTTTGGTGCTCGGCTTTGACTTGAGCACAAGTCAAGCACTTTGCTACATGGGCGGCTACAGACTTTTTCAAGCCTATCCACCAATAATTTGCCTTTAAGTCTTGGTACATTTTATCAGCACCAGGATGGACTGAGTATTTGGAACTATGGGCTTCCTGGAGAACAACATCTCGTAGTCCTCCATATATCGGAACCCATATACGTCCATTCAGCCTAAGAATTCCATCCTTGCTAAGAGTCAACTGCTCTTCAGTTACTCCCAGCTTTTCATTTGGATAATTAGCTCCCAATACAGCCTCACGCTACGCAGCTAATATCCTTTCCATTAAATTATTTTTAACTTCAATGCTCTTGGCATTGATTCGAATGGGTTTTACCCTTTCCTTTCTGCTCAATGCATCGGCGACTACATTCGCCTTGCCGGGATGGTACCTGATTTCACAGTCATAATCATTCAGGGTTTCCATCCAACGGCGTTGTCTCATGTTCAACTCTTTCTGGTTGAACAGGTGCTGGAGGCTTTTGTGATCAGAATAAATCACAAATTTAATGCCATAAAGGTAATGCCTCCACAACTTCAGTGCAAATACAACGGCACCCAACTCCAAATCATGGGTGGTGTAATTCTTTTCATGCACCTTTAATTGCCTTGAAGCATAGGCAATCACCTTGCCCTTCTGCATAAGCACACACCCCATGCCTGTATGTGATGCATCGCAGTAAACTACGAATTCATCTGTACCTTCCGGTAATGTCAACACAGGTGCGTTGCTTAGCTTTTGCTTCAGTATTTCAAAGGACTCTTGCTGCTTCGGGCCCCAAATGTACTTTTCTTTCTTCTTGGTCAAGGAAGTCAAGGGCGCAGCAATCCTTGAAAAATTCTCAATAAATCTCCGGTAATATCCTGCTAATCCCAGGAAACTACGAATTTCGGTAGGCGTCTTTGGCTCTTGCCAGTTCATGACCGCCTCTACCTTAGCGGGATCCACTTGGATACCACGCTTACTCACAACGTGACCTAAAAACTGAACTTCTCTTAGCCAGAATTCACATTTCGAGAATTTGGCGTAGAGTTTCTCACGCTGTAGTAATTCGAGAATGCAACGGAGATGCTTCTCGTGGTCAGCTTGATTCTTGGAATAGATAAGGATATCGTCGATGAAGACTATGACGAATTTGTCCAAGTATGGCTTGCAAACGCGATTCATGAGATCCATGAACGCAGCCGGTGCATTTGTGAGCCCAAAAGGCATCACTAGGAACTCGTAATGACCATAGCGAGTCCTGAATGCAGTCTTGTGTACATCTTCATCTCTGACCCTTAGTTGATGATAGCCCGACCTTAAGTCGATCTTGGAGAAGTAGCTTGCTCCTTGCAGCTGGTCGAACAGATCATCGATCCTTGGTAAAGGATATCTGTTCTTTATGGTAACTTTATTCAGCTCTCTATAGTCGATGCACAACCGCATCGATCCGTCCTTCTTCTTTACAAATAGGACAGGAGCTCCCCAGGGAGATGAACTAGGTCTGATAAAACCTTTCGCCAGCAGTTCATCCAACTGGGCCCTCAGTTCTTTCATTTCCGTTGGCGCTAATCTGTAAGGTGCTCTGGCTATCGGAGCTGCTCCCAGAATGATGTCAATTCTGAACTCCACTTGTCTATCTGGTGGCAAACCAGGTAGTTCTTCAGGAAAAACCTCGGGGTATTCAGAAATGACAGGAAGATCCTCGATCTTCGGCTTTGGTTCTTCAATTATCACCTGAGCCATGTAAATTACACAGCCTCTGTTCAAACACCTTGAAGCTTTCAGCATAGATACGTCTTCGGGCAATCCGTAATGCGTATCCCCTCGAATGGTAAGAGATTCACCACTCGGTGTCTTTAAAACTATCTGCCTCTTGCCGCAGATGATTTGGGCCTGATTACGGGATAACCAGTCCATGCCTAGCACGATGTCAAAACCCGCAAGTTTGAAAGGAAGTAGAGATAAAGGAAAAGAATGGTTCCTAATGGATATCTCACATCCTTCTAGAACGGTAGAGACGGTTTCTATCGTGCCGTCTGCCAACTCTACTTCGTATTTTACGTCTAGGGTTTTGATTGGCATATTTAGTAGTTGGCAAAATTTCTGGTCTACAAAGGACTTATCAGCGCCAGAATCGAACAGTACTCTTGCAAATATATTATTTACGAGAAAAGTACCTGTAAGCACAGTGTCGTCCTTAACCGCTTCCTTTGCATCCAGGCGAAAAATTCTCGCATTTGATTTCTTCGTTTCTTCCGCCTTCTTGGCATACTTCGGGCAATTACTCTTTATGTGCCCCTTTTCATTACAATTATAGCAGGTTGCGTCCTTTATCTTTTTTCACTCCACTGTCTTATGCTCCTTGGACTTGCATAGCCCACAGGGTGGAGTCCTTTGTTGCGACTGTGAACCAGACGCAAACCTACACTTTCCGGAGTGAGGTTTCTTGCAGACCTTGCAGTAAGGTCTTCCATCAGCTTGCCCCTCCTTCCTTGCCTCCGACCCTTTCTTGCCCTCACCATTTCCACGGTGCTTTTTACCGGACTTTCGTGAGGTATCATCCTCACGCTTTCGCTTCTCAGCCTCCTTGCTCCTTTGTGCCCTCAGACGGACAGCATCAAGTGTAAGAGACAAGGAGAGGTCAGTAACTGACCTGAAGGTCGTTGGCCTAGAGGCTTTTACGCTGGCCTTGATCGCCGGCTCTAAGCCCCCAATGAATCGGGCAATCCTTCGTGGTTCTGGTGTCACAAGATATGGCACCAGGCGTGACATAGTGTTAAAGCTTGTCAGATAAGCTTGACAATCCAGGTTTGTCATCACTAGTGAGACAAAATCAGCCTCAATCTTCTCAACCTCGTGCTGAGGGCAGTAGTTTTCTTTTATGAGGGTAATAAACTCCCCCCATGACATCTTGTACAAGGCAGACTTACCTGAAGCCTGCACCAGAGCTCTCCACCACGCCAGGGCCTCGCCCTTGAAAGACTGGGACACAAACTTAACCACGTCCCTCTCAGCGCACCCGCTGATGTCCACAATCGTGTCCATCTCGTCCAGCCAGGTGATACAGTCAACCGCACCTTTCTCCCCTGTAAATTCACGGGGCTTACATGATACAAAGTATTTGTAGGTGCAACCCTTAGCACTAGACGCATCAGTATATTCTCTATCGCGGTGAACGCTGTGCTCAGTAGACGAATGCTTGTCGTCATCTTTCTTGGGTTCAGAGGGTGGTTTGGAGTGTGTCTTTGGTTTAGAGAGTGGCTTTGACACAGATCTGCCTTGAGACTCAGTATTTTGACGATCAATCGCTGCCTGGACAGCATTGTTGATCAGAGCCTTTAGTTGCGCGCCTGTCAAATGTACTGACGCATTGTCATAGTCATCTTCGTTTGTGTGGCTGTTCTCTCCATTGGGATCCGCCATTGTAACTTGAATCTGTTACAGAAGATAACAAAATTTTAATTTAGGAGATTATTATATGATTGTCTTTTATGACAATTTGTCAACCATGGTACAGAGACCATATCTGGTTAACTTATTATTTCATTATATATTAGGATCTGAATATCTCCTATTTCAACTATATAAATAGCATTGGCGGCATAAAGCCTAATCATGATGATGTTTTATAATGTTAGCCGAGATTTCAGAGAATCAAAGGCATAGAGAGTTGAACCGTAGTTCTTTTATCTCTTTCTGACAGAGAGTCATAGACTACTACTGCCTTTTGTCTTATAAGACAATTATTATGGCCCATAGGCACTACACCTCTAATGGATGTTTTGATAATACTGGCCCGTAGGCACTACATCACTAATGGATGTTTTAATAATTCTGGCCCGTAGGCACTGCATCACTAATGGATGTTTTAATAATACTGGCCCGTAGGCACTGCATCACTAATGGATGTTTTTATAATATTGGCCCGTAGGCACTGCATCACTAATGGATGTCTTTATAATACTGGCCCGTAGGCATTGCATCACTAAATGGATGTCTTTATAATACTGGCCCGTAGGCATTGCATCACTAAATGGATGTCTTTATAATATTGATCACCTTCATTGGTGATTTAACCCACGATCTATATATCATTTAGTTGGGTTTTGAAATCCTCAAAGGATTATTGTATAAGAATGACGTGCGTGATTATAACGAATCACATCTGCCATGAATGTTAACATGCGTACAGAGGTTAACAGGGAATCAGAATCTTTTCAGCTAGGTCGTACCATCTTGACTGATCTTAAAAGACCCCAAGCTAGGTTTCACCCCCTTAAGATTCTTTACTAGGCAGATCAATATAAAAGGAATGGTTTTGATTTATGTATATATATATTAAAACAAAACTCATAACATACATTCCAAATCTTAAATACAATTACATATTGCCCTAAACGGGTCTTTCAAACAATACATACCTCCATAGAGGCTTTAAAATAAGTGACAAGTCCACGCAGGGACTTATTTCAAAGTAGAAATTACATTCGTACTACTATTAAGGGCTAGTGGTCACGCTTCTTCTTTTTGCCCTTTAGTAGGTTCGCCAAGCCCTTGAGAAATCCTCGGTGGCTTTTCTTTTCTTCCTCGAACTCTCTCTCCACACGATCTAGTCGATGGAGTATTTCTTCCTGTTCAGGAGGAGAAAATCGTGGTTGTGGCGCTTGATGCGGAACTGGAGGTCTGGGAGGTATTGGATACCCATGAGCTGAGTAGTCCGGTGGTCCCATGTTTCCATGTGCTCCGTCAGGGTAGCGCGCATTATATCTAGCCGACACCACATATGGGTCGCGCTCATAGCCGTAGTTGTATTGTGCTTGTGACGGTTCAAACGGGTTGTAAGCCGTTGGACCTGTGTAAGCTGGTATGGGTTGGTCATACCCAAATGGTGGCGAATTTCGTGCAGTAGGTGCGGAGTTCGCTTCTTGTATAGGACTTGAAGGTCCTTCTTCTTGTAGCGGCGGATAGTGGCTGCTACTTGAATGTCGAGGAGTGCTGAAGTGGTTACCCCCTCCTCCTCGTGTAGACATACGAGCATTGGTCCTCCTACGCCTCGGCGGATCAGGTATTACTGGTTGTGCCGGTGGCGGAGGTGGTGGCGTAACCGCCTCAAAGCGTGAATCCTCAGATGGATCCTGTGGATGTCTCGGTTGCGATGTCTGATGAGATGGTGTGTTGTGCCACTCATGTCGGTCAAACAAGGCCATAAAGCTGTCTGGGCCTTGATACTGCGGACCATGATATGAAGATCCATCAGATACTTCTATCGGATGCGTGGGCGTACCACGAGCTGGTTCAGTTGGATCCTCATCTTCCTCCATGGGATCTTCAGAAAAGTGGTCTTGTGGCCCTAGTGGAACAAAACCTGAAGGTTCCTGTATGTAGTCAGCCGGATTAAACTGAGCTACGTAGTATGGACTAGGGTCGTCATAATTCCGGTGCGAAACCGAACGTTGTAGAGGTATGAAGGAAGGTTGTGGGTTGTTGGGATTATTTTCTGAATCTGGCCCAAAGGAGTGCCGGTAGGATGGCGTCGAGCTGTGCGAAGTGGAATGCCTCGCAGGTTCGTAAAGATCTCTTCGTCGTTGTGGCTCTTCGCTCCGTGTCATCGAAGGATGTCTTGTACCAGATGGTCCAGCTTCTTGATCGTGATGTGTCACGATTTCTCCTCGGCCTCTTCGTCCCCTTCCTCTTCCTCGAAATATAACAGGTGGCATTTTCCTGCTCCAAAATTTATTAAAAATCAAATCGAAAAATAAAGACAAAAAGGAGTATAAATCCGAATTTGTCCTAAGTTCTTGTCTAGACTCAAGTATGTGCAATTGTGTCACTGAGATTAAACACATTAGGATAGTGTTTAATTCACTCAATGTTGGCTCTGATACCAACCTGTCACACCCCGATTTCCACGTGTCTCACCGGTGGGCCCGGTGGGGGATTACCGTGACGATGTTGGCAACAATATAGTCAAACCACACAATTATATAATGCACAGCGGAAGCATAAGATAAATATATAAATTTCAACCTCTGACCATAATATCAATGTATTACAGAAATTGAATATCCACAGTGGATCGAAAATAAAAGTAAGGTATTGTTCCATTAGATACTGCATTCAAGCTTGCGAGGCTTATCCCGACGCTAGGGAGCTAATACCAGCCAATTACGTTTAGGTACCTGCACTTAATCTTTTTGGGGAAAATACGTCAGTTTACACTGGTAAATACATTCAACTGACACATTTGAAAATGTTTATTAAAATTGATTTGAATGCACAAGGCACAAACTCTTTTATAACTTGGGAAAATTCATAATGATCTTGTGAACGTTTTACATGTTCTTTTATGCGTTCAGTAGCCCGGGTCGTGCCGGGTTAAAGATTTATAGACACACCACGTTTGCGTAAAACCGTAGTACAGAAACCAACGGCTACGTCTTTTTAGTTTTAATGTCGACACTTTATACCGGGTGTACGCCTACACCGGGATGTCGATGGTCGTGGCCATTTCGTAAAATGATGCCGAGGATATCCGGGACAACGGTCATTAAACCCCCCAAAGGCTTATAAGCAACAAAACTGTTTAAATGAGCCAATCATATTATTTAGTTATCCACCTAAGCGGTGGACGAATATAGTGCTCAATCAAGCGGTATTAATATACCGTAACCCAAGCCCATATAGGGGAAATAAGTCAAAAGTATTTACCTTTGCAAGTATTAATCCTTAATTTAGATCAAGTCACCGATAGCTTTTACTGGGGCTCCTAATCTGGAACGAAGGTTTTAATTAACCTCTTAGAATCCTAACGGTCCTTGTATTAGCCGTAGCTTAAACCGGTTGATTCCGATATATAGATATGGTTAATTCGCACGAAAAGGCGAAAACCGAGAATGGAGTATGATTTGGACCCAACAAGTTCAGTGACTTGTTTTGTATGGGTTTATAGTTCATACTCTGGATTTTAGGGGTTCAAATAATATAGTTTGACTCGTATCGGCTATTGCACGAAAACTAGTTTCATGAGCCGTACCGTGTGCGCAAATAGGCGAAACGGTTAACCATAAGAGTCGTACGCTTATTTCCTAAGTCAATATGCCTTAAAAGTATTCTGGTATCAGTAGGATACCTTCCGTAATGCCCGTAACGAGTTTAAGTTAATATTATGCCCCGTAGGGGCTTTTCGGTCATTTTAAAGACTTTAGAAGAGCTTTTCGGGTTCTACAGGAAATCTGAGTTTCCCGAACAGTTTATAAAGTTTAAAATACTTTATTTATTATTTAAAATCAGTAGCAACTGGAATCGGGTCAAAAGACCTTGTAGAACTCCCGTTTTGGCCAAAAAGGGCATATTCGGTATTAACCGAACCGTAGCCATAACCGCAGGTTATGAGCAAGGTAAAAATTATTAAAAATCTTTAAAATTCCCAAAATATTAATTTATAATAGTGAGTGAAAGATTTGGTGACGAAATCTTGGCTTAGATAGGCGTTATGCTAATTGCGCCGTTAATTACAAAAGTTTCTTAAAAATGCGCCTTTTAGCATAACTCTCATTCTAGACCTCGGATTGACGTGAAACTTTAAGGACATGCTTATAATTTAACAAGCAAGGTTTTGGTCCGTTCACGTGTCCGAAATACTCGTTTAAATTTTAAAAGGTCGTTACGGTCAACTTTTAGGCGAATGACGGAAATGCGCTAAAGACTCGGATAATTCATGAACCGACCACAGAGGCTTATACCAACATGTGACCTGGTCCTAAGAGAGTCCTAAGGTATATTTATACCTCACTAAAACGGGTCAGAACTGAAGTCAAAGCAAAAGTCAAACTTTTGCGACTTTCGGCTCCGAACCGATTCTATACAGTAAATGATCGATTCAAACGAGCGCAAACATGTTCATATACTTATTATCATGTTTTATGATTATCAAAACAGGTTCCATAACATATATATTACAGATTATGCATAAATCGCCAAAATAGCTTTCTGTTGACTTTTTAATCGCACGTTTGACTCGATATTTGACATAGTTAGAGTGGTGATCAGGGGGAACCATTTCAGAGGTTTAATACCCACATAAATACCATCTCATAACCATTTTTGATTCGTCATAAGACTGAACCATTTGCAAGATATTGCAATGACAACCGTTAGTTACGACGGTTGCGTTTATAGGCTATAACTATGGAAATGTGAAACCAAAATGGTTATGAACGACTTACAGAAGTTAACTCTTGATGAGAGAACAGAAGGGAAAGCTAGAGAGCTCTTGAATGATCAGATATAAGTGTTTTTGAGTTGTGTGAATTGTTATGCTTAAGGCATGCTATTTATAGCCAATGCCAAGCTTTGTTGATCATTGCAAGCACTACCATCTGACCAGAGGTAATGGTAGGTGTCCCCTAAGTGATATGGGTTGAGCATAGGGTGCCCATGCCCCATAATTATGTGCATGATCGTTCACAAGTTCCAAAAGCCAAGTAGTTACCATATTTCTGCATCTGGGCACTTTACGCGGCCCGCATGGGAGTTCCCATGTGTTTTAATGCGGGTCGCCTAAAGATCAAACATCAGACGCGAAATAGAGGGGGCTCGCGGCCCGCCTCAACTTATGTTGAAACCTTACGCGGGTCGCCTAAGGTTAATATTTCAGGATTTTTAAATCTTTTGTCATGATTATCAGAATCGGGCCATTAATAACGAAATCTTTCGTAATGATTTGCCTGACCTTTCGGATTTGAAGGGGTAACTTTGCGGTTTGGCCCTCGGTTATTTACCGATAGGGGCCTCGTGTTAATTACCCGCATTATTAAGTCCCCGGTTTATTTATTATTTATATTGGAAAGCCTTAGCTTTCACTGTTGACGCTTTTAACCCTTCTTCTACGAATTCGATCGTATCTTTCTCGTTTCATATCGAAACTTCGCGAAATTCATATATATTATTTTAGTGAGGGTATAATACCGTTACAAAGTCTTTGGGACGTTAAAGGGTCACTCAGAGGTATTATTAAACATGTTGACACAGTTAACCCCTGTAGTTTGTAATCTCTCACTTTCTTCCGCGTTTTATTTTTGTACGATCTATAAATTATTCGTTTGAAGGTTTAAGCATTATTTAGGGATACTATACAGTATATTTACCCTTGTTGACTTTTATAACCCTCGAATTTATATACTTTCAAGGTTTGTCAAAATTAGTCCTTTATTTATTATAGATGCCACGTGTAAACAAATGACACGTGTTAACACATCATTGGACACAAAATTTCGAGGTGTTACAGGGTTTCACCCCTAACTTGACGATTTCGTATCCTAAGTGTGGTTGGTACTCGTCGGGTCAAAATTTAATTTCGACGTGTTGACGAGGGTCCACTAGAACTTGAAATTTGAGATTTACCATTAAGATGTGGATTTCACTCCTAGCTTAATCGCGATATCTCGTGTAAAAAAAAAAGAATAGGTAGATTGAGAGTCGTTCACCAAATTGTGGGTTTCACGCCTATTTTGGTGAATTCGTCTCATTTGTACAATATGAGTGTTGTCGGATTTAGAATAATCGAGTAAAATGCATGAGGGAAGTGTATGTCGAAGGAGATACACAAACAAGTATAAACACATAAGAAAGCATATCAAGGATGATACTTAAATAATGAAATAAAACAAGTATTAACACATAGAGAAATATGTCAAGAATAACACATAAAGAATCGAACAACGAAACAAGTGTTAACACATAATAAAACAAGCATTAATGCGTAAGAATAACATGTCGAATATTACACATGAGTAACATACATGTTTAAAAGAGCATAAATAAGTAACAAATAAAGTATCATGTAGTAGTCCAAGCAAAGCATACGAATAAGGTTCTAAAACTATAGACTAGGCTAAAGCATTCCTACTTTCCTAATTCCCTATAGTTATGGCTCTGATACCAATCTGTCACACCCCAACCAATGGCGGAAACATCGGGATGAGACGAAGTGTGAAGATTGCTAGAGACATCATAACGCTATTTGTGACAATATTTAGAAATTCCAAATTTCATTTCATTTCATAACTTCAAATAGTCAACATTACAAGAAATTCAAATACAACAAGTTTAACATAACAACATGATAACATAACAAAATTTGATACAACATATTAAACCCTAACGTCTATATGTGTATCTAGGCATCAACGCTACTTCTTTTCTTAGCATCGTCCTCATCAACCTGTAACATGTTTAAAATAAAGTTCAATGCAAAAGCAAAGGCGAGTATACAAGTTTGATACGTACATAGCAAAAGATAAGTTTGAACAATTCCTCATAGCAAGCATGTGATTCAAGATAAACATTTAAACATGGCATGTGTCTAACATATCAAACCAAGAAAACGCAACTTGCTCATGACATAACCAAAGTTTCAGTAGAGGCGGGTCGTTAATCCTATAGCGCTACATATGTCAAGGTTTGGCTCGTACGAAGTTAATGATAAGTTCAACACATAAGAATCACCCAAATTTAAAGTATCAAGCCATCACATATACAAGCATGTTATCGGAATGTTCATGTGTTTAGACAAAAGTTCATGTGTAGGTTTCAATAGGTAAACATGTTACACCCCAAAAGTGGTAAAAGTAAAAAGGGGAAAAAATACGAGTATACTCACAAAGTTTGCATATGTTTTCCGATTATCCAATTGTTGACGAGTAGAGATTTAGAGTCCGAATGTATAAGGGTTAAGGTTCAAGTATGTTTAGAGTCGAGATTCGGTGTTTAAAACAACATAAAAATAAGATATGAGAATAACATGGAAAATAATCATTTAGTACATATGATGCTTGTTTTTGACACTAGGAAACTCGAAGGAGTTTAGATGTTTTCATGGAACAAGGTTCCATTAGAATCGTGACAAGTTATCATAGTCTAGGATGATGTAATCTAGTACCCCGACATATGAACACTAGTTCATCATCAAAGATTCGATTATTCGAATAATATATTTAGGTTATATAATATATGTCCAATAGTTCAAGCATGAGGTAGAAGATTAAAATCTTCATTTTGGTACCTCTAAATGTCATAGAAGTCATGTAGGAGGTAGGAAGATCAAGTCTTCCATTTAGGCACCTCTATGTGTTCACCACTACACTTGATGTAAAAAAAAAAACAACCAAGGAGGGTCATGAACATACAATAAAGAATAAGAAATATACACACTAACTAAGAGAAATCATCAAATCATGTGAGGATTGTATGTTTGGACAACCCAAGTTGTTCCATAATCACTCATGTATCAAAGACAAAGTTTGACATGACTTGTGGGTTAAAAACCCTAAACAAAACACCAAGTTTATGAGGTTTAATCCTCTGATTTTAAATGTCTCAACCTTGTTTTTAAGCTTAACCAACCATGGGATAAGTTGTAAGCATTAGGACATAGGTATGAGATGTGTTAGACACAAGTTGCATAGGTTTAAACAAGTTTTTGATGAACATAAAAACAAACAGAAAGTTTATGGACTATTTCGGGGCATTTCCAGGTCTGATTTCTCCAAGGAGAAGTCTAGGAATCGAACCCCATGATTATACAAGGAAGTAGGAAAAAGAATCGAGTGAATGCGATAAGAATTGAGTGAGTTATGCTCATTTTCGTGAAGGGGTGTCAATCTACTCGAACCCTTGCTTTCAGCTACGGTTTGGTGGATGTTTTGTGAGTTTTTAGGGTTGCAAAAGTGGTAGGGAGGCTGGTTATAAGTGGTATTTATAGGGGGAAGGATTAGGGTTTCAATGGGTTGGGCTTTGGAAGTGTTTAGAAGGGGTTACACCTTGAAACTAGCCCACAAAACCCAACTATATGGGGCTGAATTTTGCTGAATTGGGCTGCCATATTTCTTTATTTTTTTTTATTTTTTAAAACATTATAATGAGTAATTTTGTTAATTAAGTTGTGTAATAATATGCAACAATGTTTCCCCTAACTTGTAACAAGGTGAAATATGAAATAAAACATGATTTAACTAGGTAAAAAGTGTAATGTACAAGTTTTATTTACGAAGCAAGTTCCGTATTTTACAACGATTACGATGAAAGAATGGTTATAAGAACACAAGATTTCCAAAGATAGAATTTCACGTAAGGTTTCTAAATGTAGGATGTTTGAAAACGCAGGGCGTTACATATAATGATATCAATTGCCTGGACAATGCGCCCTTGCCCATCTACCGAACCCAATACTTGTTAGAGTGTGACGTACTCTAGGAACGGCAAGACAAAGAACATTGAATGACTCGTTAAAATTAGACAATCGGTACGATTTACATGTCTTCCACCACAGCTTCTCATTTTCTTTTTTTTTTATCAGAGGGTAAACGTAGGTTCATCACTAAATGACGACAGCATAACCCATGATAAGCATGTGGAAAGACGTTTCTAACAGCTAGGTGTATAGAATTCGCTCTATCCGATATTATCGCCATGTCAGGTATTTCACCGATACATTCTTTAAGCTTTGACAGAAACCATGTCCAAGATTCACCATCCTCTGATTTTCCTATTCCATAGGAAATTGGTAAAATTTGGTTGTTTCCATCCATCCCGACTGCTAAAAATAACGTCCCTTTAAATTCACCCTTTAGGTGTGTAGCATCAATGATCACCACCGGTCTTAGATTACAGATAAAGGTACGAATCTAAAACAAAATTATTTAAAAAACGTCAACAAGATGTAGTTTGACGAAAAAAAACAGAGACTGCTGTAACTTACCGCAGCACCAATCGCGACAAAGACCATTTCAAACCGACGCTCGTCATCAGTCTTGATATGAGTGACAGAACCAGGATTTGCCCGCTCTAGATTGTAACAGTAAAATGGTAGTTCTGCAAACGAATCTCTGCTTGTTCCTTGTAAAAGCTCTAGTGCCAGACTTTTTCCACGCCAAGCTTGACTAGTGGTTATCTCAACTTGGAATCTTTGTCTAAAATCTTTCACTATTTCATTACAACGATATATTCTACCACTGTCTTTTAAAGGTTCTTTTAAATAGTGAGCAACAACCTTTGGGTTTGCCTGACTAAGATGTGGGTACGTTAGCGTCTTCGAGCACGTGTGTTTATCGTTAAAACTCTTAACAAAAAACACCCCACTATCCCCAAAACTGTATGCATGAAAACGCCAAACGCAACCGTGCACCAAACATGACACTTCGTACCGAGTTTTAGAAGATCTATCTACTTTAAACTCAAAGTGTTCTAACGAACATTTTTTTCCCAACTCAAGTTTCATGTCTTCTTTGTTATTAAATACGTGCCCTGGTTCAAAAGTAATTGATGAAGATGGCAAACAATTTTCAAATGAATTATCAGGATTTGGCTGGTAGTCGTTTAAAACATCATAATTTTCTTCATCAGTACAGAAATTCAAATCAGGAACTTTAAATTTTTTTGGAGGTGAAAAACTACATGACCCAACACAAAACCCTTCAACGACATATAATTTATAAATTTCAAAAATATTTTCATAGCAAAATTATAAAACATTGCAAGATCTTCATCGTTTATTATATCGATTGGATCACTAAAGGAAGACAACCGATACGATAACTTCGTAATGTTTGTAGAACTACACATGTTTGACACTTTACTTAGAAGAGCAGGGTATGAAAGGTTGGGTTCAATTTCTAAACCATGTCTACTTGAATCAGCATCAGCAACATACTCCAACTTTCCGTTAACGATTTCCCACTTTCCGCTGCTGTATACAACCAAACGAATTTTCATAATTTTAAGTTGATAAGTTCCTTCTACAAAAGCTAAATGTTTTGATAACTTTAGATGAATATGTTGCACAAACACACAGAAAAAACAGACAAATATAAATCTATAAACTAAAGCATTGAAACGGCTCGGAGCCAGCGGAAACGGCTCGAACCATATATTGAAACGACATTAGACAGCTGTACCGGCTCGGAGCCAGCTTAAACGGCTCGGAGCAGTTGAGACGGCACAAACAATGGGGCGAAACGGCTCGGAGCCAGCTGAAACGGCTTGGCTGGCAGCAGTGGGGTCCACGTGTGTACGGTAACGGCTCGGCTACAACCTAAGCACACGGCTTGGCTCATTGAAGGAACTCGGCTAAGATCTTTCAACAGGAGCCGATTGTAACGGCTTGGCTAAGATCTTTCAACATTGGTCGGACACGTGGCGTGGACTGCAGCATCCTCAAGCCGTTACAGGCTTTGTTGGACACGTGGCACTCAACGGTTGGCTGGCCGCTAAAAGAAAATCTTATGTCGTTTCAACATGCTCGGTGAGGGGTGTCCATTGACCAAAATGGAAAAAACGACGTTAATTTGGCTATTTTCGTGATTTTCCCAAAAATATTACTTTACTTTCATAATTTCTTTACAAATATCGTGTGACGTATGAAAAGTTCACTTTTATCATGTTGCTTACTGACCCGTCATCAACTTTTGCGTGAATATATTATCTTTTCTCCATTAAATTATACTTTGATTACGACCTATAACCGTAACAAAATAAAAAATAAAAAATAAAAAATTAAAAGATACTTGACAAGGCCTAGAATCTAGTCATCCACATAAATCATCGCCACGACTCTTCAATTTTTGTTTACGCTTGATTGAAATTTTCATATATAATAAAGGCATAATTACAAAAAAAAAAAAAAGTCATTGGTGTTCAAAATGTTTCCAACATATTTCAAAGTAATTAATCTCATTTTCACTAATCAATAGATGCCATGTTAGTTACGTAGGCTGGGACGGCTAGGATTTTGCCTATACTTTAAACATGACGGCTGAGACCACTATAATTTAGGCTACAACTTTTTCTAGACGACTGAATGGCTGAGCTTTGATGGTTGTCGTTAGGGTCAATCAAAAACCTAAATAAACTGTGTAGATAGTGTAAGTATGATATCGTATCCACGGTGAATCTGTGGTTAATGTTCAGTTTTAACTACGATCTAATCTATTCTAAATTTGGTGGTTTTGATGATTGTTTGAAAGAACACGAAAATTGTTGAGAAAAGTGTTATCAATAAGAGAAAAAGTAACCTCCAACTGGAATTCCAATTACCCGTTTTTAACACAAACACCTGTTTACTGATTCAAAACACCACATAGACATGATAATATTGGATTAATAATTTTGGTTAATTGTTAGGGATAGTTTTTAAGATTTGCCGAAGAAATCGACTTACGATACATAAACAAAGATTAAACAACTGGGGCCCCTCTTCAAAATGTGCAATGTGCAATCACCCACCTCACAACCCACATGGACGGGACTTGTATTTCTATACAATGAAATGTTGCACCTATTCAAGTTCTCTTAGAATTAATAGTAGACATTTATTTCTACAACTGAAGATATTAAAGTGAAATCCATAGATTTTTTTTCCGGTTCTTTTAGACTGAGGATACACGGTATGGGGACGTTCCCACACCGTCGCACTCCGGCGCCGCACTAAACACCGTGCCGCCTCCGGCACGTCGTGGCTTGACCGTCTGTTCTTCGCCGTTGGAGACGGACCAAAAAAATGGGGCCACATTAATTATTCGACCGTTAAAAAAATAAAAAAAAAAAAAAGAATTTCCATATTTTGAATAAATCCAAACGGTCAAATTTTTTAAATATATATATTTACCTTCCATTTTCACTTTCAATCACCAAATTAACCCCAAAATTTCATCTCTTTCTCACATAATTTTTATAAACCTTCTTCCACTATTTTATAAACCTTCTTCCACTATAAACCTTTTTACACTATTTCATGGATCCGTTCAACAACCCGGACAACCCGAACACTCCGAACAACCCGAATACTCCCAACAATCCGACCCAACCTAATGTTTTCTCGGTTCCGGGATATTATCCGACGCTAGAACCGAACCAATTCTCGCAATATTCATCGAACGCGTTTGCTTCATTCCAACACTCGCCAAACCAATTCGCTCAAATCTCCCAAAATCAAGCCCTTCAACAAATGATGATGCGGGGTGCTTGGAACTTCCCACCCGTTCAACCTCAACCGATCCCCACACCACCCGTTCAACCTCAACCGATCCCGACCCAATCCGAACCCGAAGACGATGTGGAGATTGTTCCTGAAACCCAACCGCCTAAAGGGAAAGGAAAACGAAACAAAGGCAAGCAAGTGGTGGGTGATCAACCGTCGAAACCGAAGGCGACTAAGTGGACACCAATCGAAGAAGAAGCCTTAGCCAAGGCTTTCATTGGCACTTCTGACAACCCGATAAAAGGTTCGTATTTTTTTTTTAAGTTTACATTTTTTAAAGTTTACATTTTTTAAAGTTTACATTTTTTAAAGTTTAAATTTTTAAAAGTTTTAATTTTTTTCTTAGCCGACAGTTTGTTATTTTTTAAAAGTTTATTTTTTTTTTTGTTAACAGTTGATTTTTAGGTTTATTAGTTTTAAAGTTTATTTTTTTTTTGTTAACAGTGGGTTTTTATGTTTATTAGTTTTAAAGTTTATTTTTTTTGTTAACAGTAGGTTTTTTGTTAAAGTTTTAATTTTTTTTTTGTTAAAGTTTTTTTTTTGTTTATTATTATGTTAACACTTTATATATTTTGTTTGTTTTTTATAGGTAATAACCAATTGGGTGAGGGGTTTTGGTCTAAGGTATTGGCCAAGTTTCTCGCCTTGATGGGCCAAGGCCCGTATCGAGATCTCGACTCGGTTTCCTCAAAGTGGCGGAAAATGAACTCGTCCATCAATAGGTTTTGCGAGGAATATAATAAATTATATACAAGTGACCGTCGTAGCGGGTGGAACGACGAGGATGTGTTCAAAATGGCGTTGGAAAAGTATAAGGACAAGAATGGTAATACCAACTTTCCTCACGTTCGCGCGTGGATCGTTGTAAAAGACGAATCAAAATATAGGCCTATTCCCAACGAGGTGGCGATAGCGAAACGCCAAAAAACATCGGAAACGGATAGTTTTAGCGCCGGTGGATCGGATGCGAGGTGTCACATAAACTTAAATGACGACGCCGACTTTGACGAAGACGAGTACAACGTACGTGAACCGGAGCGTCCAACGGGCCGAGACAAAACAAAGAAGGAGCGGGCCAAGGGAAAAGAAAAGGAAAAGGTGGACCCGAACATGGTTGAGTTTATGGAACACCTAAAAATGTACAACGACGTCACGGCCCAAAAGACGAAGGCGAAGGAGCGGGGCGTCGAAGAAAAAAGTCGTGCATCGGAAGAAAAGTTACGCGAGAAGGTCCGTTTGGCGAATGAGAAAATCCGAATTTCCGATGAAAAAATTCGGCTCAAGGAATGGGAAATAATGACGATGAATGTCGAGGACGAACCCGAGCCGAAACGTTCGATGTTGAAAAAATTACAACACGACATCATGAAAAAACATCAAATTATTTAACTCTATGTTTATTTTTATTAAGTCTTTGGTTTTTTTTTCAAGTTTATGTTTTTTTTTTATGTTTATGTAATGTGGGTTTAATATTAATGAAAATATTTTGTTAGTATATTTGTTAAATGTTAAAAAAAATAGAGTACTAAAAAAAATAAAAAAAACATAAAAAGTGGTGGAGGACTATGACTAGGACCATCCTACCATGCCCTCTAGTTTTGGAGGATGGATCATCTTTGGGAGGAATATGACGTGGCACCTATGTGGCGGATCATCCTCCAAGGATGGTCCATCACCATACCTTGTAGTCTGAAATACATGCAATTATACTTTTTAAAGTACAATTACATGTTCAGTTGCTTTGTGTGTGTTTGAACTCTAAAGTGAATATTTTGGTCTTCTTGTAAGCGAGTAAGACTTAGAATAAATAATGGATATATCAAAATGTGTTAATGAGTAGTGATCACGTCAAATATGCTAGTAAACACATCACCCTGTGCTAGGGAACATGTCAAAACCGCAAAAAATGCGTAATAATAATCAAGGAAGAAAAAGAAGTTCACAAAGCTCAAAACCGCAAATAATGCGCAATAATAATCAAGGTGGGACATGTTAAGGTTGTTTAGGATCCAACCTTGGGGTCCATTCCTCTTTGTAATATTAGCTACGGTAGATAAGATGAATCTGCTAAGAAAATATCCTATGCCAAAAACTGGTCATGATGTAAGCCGTCTTAAGACTTTTCATTCCTTTGCGCGCTTGATTGTAGAAAAACTCGAATTTTGCTACTTCCACAAAACAATCACCAACACCCATCAACACGAATTGGGGGAGGAGAATGTATATTCTTAGAGGCACAATTTTCCCGGGTTTATATATACCATGATCTTTAGCGACGCTTAGTCGATATCTTTCTGCAAGACAAACGACAATCATGGTGATGATATGGATTATTAACCCAACTATCATTTGTTGTAACATAGTGATACCTCTCGGGTTCTTTGTGTATTTTCGAACAAAGGGAACAAAGAGGCGGTCATAAATAGCAAGGCTAATAAGCATGGAGATTGTACGAAAAACAGATAAAGAAGTTGGTGGGATTTCAAAATTCGGGCCCATGGACCAAACCAAAATGGTGCCTTGTTTGATGAAAGCGTGTTGGTTTGGGCTAGTAGTGTGCTACGAATGAATGTTGGGCACAAGATCGGGATCATTTTGATCATTTGCTTTGTCTGCTCGACTTGTGTTACTGGACATAGCTTCCATTCAGAACCTGGTTCTTCAACCCTCACCGTGGCTTTGTCGAGAAACCTATATTATAAAGAGATTACACATTCATATTAATCAAGATACGTATAAATACTAAATGATCGATATGGCCTTACCTTAACAAAAGATGAGTGGTCAATTCTATACTTTCGAGGACTAGCATAATGGCCTAAAGACAACTCATAAAGCTCATTTGGGTCAACGGGTACACTTGTGTTCCACTTTCTTGTAGTCGTGACTAGTACCTTCACCATTCGAGTAAGCGGGCGTTCGGCTCTTGGTTTGTGTATATAAATCAGTCTTCCAAACAAAAATGCTATTATGGTCATAAGTAGAGTGAGTGTAAGGATACCGTACCCTAAAAGCCAATCCACGGTATCTTCAATGTACACTAGGAACGTATCTGAGAAAAGGGTGCCAAAGAAAATACTAAACACCCACCAATTGAAGAAAGTGAGCTTATGGGTCCTTTCATTGGGCTCAAAATCGCCAAACTGATGTGCACCCATTGTGGAGATATTGGGCTTGGTTCCACCTGTCCCTATTGCAATAATGTATAGTGCACAATAGAATATACCAACTTGGAACGAAGAGGCCCTTTTTGTCACAGTCTAGGTAACTCACATTTTTACCACATGTTGGTGTCTTTATGGATGGTAATTGTTGATGCAACAAATACTAGACCAATGGTAGTAGCTGATTTGGTTAGGCAAAAGGGTTGGAGGGTTCAAACTTGCCTAACGCAGGTCGTGGGGTCCCCCCACGTTTGCAAGACGTGGAGAGAGGTTCACTAGTTAGATTTTGTTGTTTGCTCAAGATCCCCCACTGAAGTGTGTTCAGCTTCGGATGTAGGAGCAATGGAAATGTGTGTGTTGAATGTAAGGAAGAGTGACTTGCATGGAACAAGCACTCAAGAGCAAAGACCAAAGATCCCAATGGAATCAGGGCTGATCCGAATGTCCTCAGTCACTAAATGAAGTGTCAATTTATAGGGAAGGACATCGCCCAAAGAAGAAACCATTGACTAGTGAAGCAAGCTTGCAGTGAGGGACTTACCCTTTTTGGGGTTGAAGCGTTTGGACCTGCGGGTAAAAGACTACACTCTATGCACATGTCTTCTTTTACGGCTGTGAGAGACTGAGCAAGCAATCAGTGAAGTGATGTTTTACTGTTCACATCCTTTTTGCTGCTCACCTGAGTTCGCGAGATTTGAACCTTTTAACCCTTTAACCTTTTAAGCGTTCTTATGTCTAAGTCATTTTATTTGGTCTTGGGCTACCCCCGTCATCAGCCCCCCAAGTCAGGGGTTTTTGGGAAATAAGCTCAAAGACTTCTGACTTTTGCATATTTGTTTGTATTGCTTAAACGATTCAAGGCTTGAAGGCTTTGTTACAGTTGAGTTTTTTGAAATTTGAATTTTGACAAGACAGTTGATTTGATTGACGGCGGTTTCTGCAGAGGGCAGGTTAATTAACTGCCGTATACTCATAACCTCTATTGGTTTTTATTTTTCATTTATTATTCAAGGCAACCAATAATCTTTCTCCATTTTCTCTCAAGTTTCCTTCCATATTCTCCTTTTCCTTACCCAGGTTAGTTCCGATTTCTTCGTGTTTTTTTATTTGTTCTTTACTTTGATCATGGGTGCACGGAAAGATCTTTCCGTTAGTTTTTCACGCCTTACACAAGAGAAAGTGGAGGATTTTTGTGTTGAATGGGGCATTGGTCTTAAGTTTAATCCGGTTGCACCGAGTTGTGATAAATCCGTGGATCAATGTCCTCCTGGTTCAGTTGCTTTGTACTGTCGTCACTTTGAATTTTCCAACCTTCGTCATCCTTTTTCTCTCTTTGTATTGAACGTTTTGGAGTACTATCGAATTCCCTTTGGTCAAATTCATCCGCCAAAATTTGACGTGATGTCGTGGTCACAATCAAATTTAATCCAATTACTACTAAATAAATAGTGGCAAGTGGGTATCGAACACAGGGAGTTTGTGGAATATGTGTTATTTGAAGATTTATCTAAGTTAACTAAAATTAAACTAAATGCAATAAAAGTAAATTTCAAGGGTTGGATTGATTGGATTGGTTTTAAAACTAAAATTAACTAATTAAAATGCAAGAGAAAAGTTTTGGTTGTAAACAAATTAGAGACAAATGATCATCTTCAGTTTCCGATTTTGCTTTGACATTTATGCTATCGTTCCACTAGAAAGAACTACATAGACATAGTTCATGTATGATTAGTTATAGTGATGAAAGGGAACTAAGTACTTAGATTCCTAGAACGTGAGGTTGTTACCCGATGATCAATCAACCCTTACCCAAGCCTAACTATACCCATGATATCTCGATTGCCAACGGCACCAAGAACGTATGGTTTCTAATTAATTTAGTACAAGAATCAACAATTTACTAGCAACCAATCACACACCATAACAAGCAATTCAATAAAGAAAGGAATTGTTATTCTAGAAATACGAAATTCAAGCATAAGGTCTTTCAAAACTTTCCACCAAAGATGATCATAGAGTACTTAGCCACTCATGGCTTAAAATAACATCATAGCAAAGTGTTATTGTTCATAAAGATCAAAAGATCACAAACTAATGATTCCCCAAGTGTTCTTCAAGCTCAAAGTCTCCAAGATGCTCCAAATTTCGTTCATAAGCAAGTGGTAACCGAATAATCATGATTAAACCCCATAAATCCCATCAAAATGACCATTAAATGTAGGAGTTACAAAATGGGCATGGTCGGCGCCGTAAGCTACGGCGCCTGCCGTAGCTTACGGCAAGCAGCAGGTCAACAGTCAACATAAGCGACGTAAGCAACGGCGCTTGCCGTAGCTTACAGCAAGCAACTCTTCTTTACGGCACTTATGTACTGATCTACGGCAAGGAGTTTGTGCACACATGGAGGCCGTAACCTACGGCAAGGTACCGTAGGTTACAGTGCTGAGTGGGTTCTTTTCCTTGTTTCTCCATTGAAACTTGCTTTCTTCAAATCTTTGACTCCCCGACTTCTAGCATCCATTCATGCCTCCTAAAACCCGCATTTTGAGCATTATAACACCTGCACATCAAGTCATCTAGTGATTACCAAATTCAAGCAAATAACCGGACAAAGTATGGGTTTTCAATCTATTTAAAGGCCTTAAGGGTTGTCCTACGGACCACCCGTCAGCAACCAACAATCTTTCTCCATTTTCTCTCAAGTTTCCTTCCATATTCTCCTTTTCCTTACCCAGGTTAGTTCCGATTTCTTCGTGTTTTTTATTTGTTCTTTACTTTGATCATGGGTGCACGGAAAGATCTTTCCGTTAGTTTTTCACGCCTTACACAAGAGGAAGTGGAGGATTTTTGTGTTGAATGGGGCATTGGTCTTAAGTTTAATCCGGTTGCACCAGGTTATGATAAATCCGTGGATCAATGTCCTCCTGGTTTAGTTGCTTTGTACTGTCGTCACTTTGAATTTTCCAACCTTCGTCATCCTTTTTCTCTCTTTGTATTGAACGTTTTGGAGTACTATCGAGTTTCCTTTGGTCAAATTCATCCGAAGGGTATGGCTAGGGTTTTACACTTCGAGGTTTTATGTCAGGCTTATGGGTATGACCCTTCATTGTTGTTATTTCGTCGATTCTTTCGCCTAGCGAAGAATGGCGACTGGTTTACCTTTGAAACATCCAAGGCTGAAATTTGTCTAATTTCTTCCATGGTTACCACACTCGGTACCTGGAAAGATCGGTTTTTTCTGGGTTTCTGATTCTATTGTTCCTTTTAAAATAGTGTGGAGACACCCAGATGCCATTCTCAATGAATCGGAACCTTCCGAGTCTGATTTGGATGAAGGTTTTCTCAAAACCATCCGGGAATGCCCTTCAAGGGTTCGACCTTTTCCCGAACATTTGCTAGTTTTGTTGGGTGTTAGCAAATTGTGGGATAAGGCTAATCGGGTTCCGGTTCTTATGAGGGATGGCCAGGGTATGCATTCTCCTTGTTTTGCCTTTTTGGGATATCCTTATTTGGTAGCTTATATGTTTTTGTTTTAAAATGTTTTGCAGTTATGTCTGCTTTAGACTTCATTAAAAGTGATGACACATCTGATGTTGTCTTTACGGATGCTCGAGCCGCTGAAGGGGATGATGCTGTTGCCCGGGGGGTAGAACAAAGATTTGAAGATGCTGGATATGTTATTGTTTCTAACGTTAAGGGTTTACTAAGCCTGGTGTTCCCAAGGCTTCATGATGTGAGTAAAATGCAACATATAAATTACATCAAATGAGGCATAAAACTAACCCTTTTTAAGTACTAATGTTGGAAAAAGTGTGCTTTTGTCTTCCTTTTGTATTTTCAGGGTTAAAAGAGCTTAAATGAACAAAAGAAGCAAAAATGCAGCCAAATCCAACATAAATACAAAGAAAAGGAAGAAACGTGGCATGCCTGACTCCTCGACAGCATCTCCCAAAGCAAAAACTAGAAGAAAGCTGAGCATGGGGCTGTGCCCAGCTGAGCATGGGGTTGTGCCCAGCTGAACACGGGGCTGTGTCCAGCGGACACGGGGCGTGTCCAGCTCAACACGGGGCCGTGCTCAGCGAGCACGGGGCAGTGTCCAGGATGGTCAGCCCTGGCACAAAAGACAAAGTGGTAGAAGCTTCTATTGCCCACCACGGGGCCGTGCCCAGTGGACACGGGGGCGTGGTCAGAGTGCTGCAGGTGCATTTATTGTAATTGCGAATTACAATTAATGAAGAGAGAGGGTGTCAGACGGGCACGGGGGCGTGTCCAGCGGACACGGGGCCGTGCCCAGGCTTCTGTTCAGCCTATAAATAGGAGTGTTTGGCTTCATTTCAACTCATCCCTTGGCACACCACCTCTCTCACACTTCATCCACCACCCATCACCACCATAACACCATCATCCACCACCATCATCCATTGTCCATCGTAGAGTGTGTGAGTCGTCTCGGGATCCAAGATTGATCGTAAGAGTTCTTGACAATCAAGGCCATGTTTGCCTAAGTCTCTTACATCACTTGGTGAAGACAAGTGTTTAGTATAATACTTTTTATTTTTAATCTTTTGCACTTTTTATTTGGTTTTGTATTAATGACTTTAATAACTAGTTACTTATGTTGAAGGTGATCTTTCCTTATCGTTTGTCCGTGGTGTCTTGGCGTTATTTTACTGTCTATATAAAATAAAAGATTTTCACCATTCATATCTCCACGGTCTATATGGAGGTATGTTGGCTACCTGGTCGGGGGTTAAGGGAACGGTTTGGTAAGGGTCTTGCCCTTGTTCAGCGTTTAGAGGTCCTGCTTGGGACCTGGGTCAAATTTAGTAGGATCTCCTTCAATGCCCATAGGTATTGGATGGCGGGGATCCAAACTCTTTGACCCCCTCATAAGCTAACTACTATTAATACTATAACCCGGCTATTTAGGACTGTATCCCTGCTGACTCAGACTACTTAGCCGAGGGTAACGTCACCGCCAAAAGCGGGGCCTACCATAATTTGCATTAATAACTTAATTCATTATCTTTCAATAATCCGACCCTTTAGGATTGTATCCTTGCTGACTCAAACTACTGGGTTGAGGGTAACGTCGCCTTCAAAAGAGGGGCCTACTACAATAACTAAGATAATCTCTTAAACAAGTGCAAAAGTGCGAAAATAATCAAAGGTTATACTAATACACGTGTCGGATCCAAGTGATTCATCTTGTCTATCTGTTTTTATTTTATTTTCTTTTTCAGCATTTAGTTAGTTTTTATTTTTCTTAGTTTAAAACAATTTTCTAACTTTTTGATTTGATTAGACGTTGAGGATAAACCGGTATTAAAAGCTCTTGTGTCCTTGGACGACCTCGGTATCTTACCAACACTATACTACGTCCACGATGGGTGCACTTGCCCATATGTGTGTTTAGTGTTAGTGAATATCGTGTTTTATAAATTTAAAACTTGGCTAAAAGTGTAAAAAGGACTTAAATAAACATCTAAAAATATAATACACACCGACACACATCAAGTTTTTGGCGCCGTTGCCGGGGACACAAGGATTTTAAGAAAGTTTAAAATCGATGGCCTAATCAGTTTTTCAAAACTTTTTCAAAACGCGCGCACATTTTTCTGCATTTTAGTTTAGTTTGCATTTACAGTAGCCTGAACACGGGGCCGTGCTCACTGAACACGCCCCCGTGCTGCATATTTTAGAGTAGATACCCAGATACAGAGTCTGAACACGGGGCCGTGCTCGCTGAACACGCCCCCGTGCTCAACGTGACCAGTAAATTTAATTAAAACGCCCAGATACAGACCCTGAACACGGGGCCGTGTTCATTCAACACGGGGCCGTGTCCAGCTTCTGTTTCCGTCTTATTTTTGTTTTCTGGTCCCGAGACTCAGTTGTGGTCTGTTGAGTGATTCTTATGGATCAATACTCAAGAGGTTACAACTACACCTATGATGAGGATGATAATAGGGGTAATTATTGTACTAGTTGTCGTAACGCACGCTCGGTTCAATATAATAACTCATATCAACCATCCAATTCATACAACCATTATGAGGAGCCCAGGTACGAGCCATCAACTTCATACACATCCTATGAAGACCAAAGGTATGAACCTCCTCCCTCATACTCATATTTTGATGAACCAAGGTATGAGCCTTCATACTCATACTTTGAAGATTCAACATATGAGCCACCACCTTCATACACTTATTATGAGGAACAATGGCGTGAACAACCCACCTCATATGAGTACTATGAAGAACAAAGTTTCGACCCTTATCCATCATATACTTACAATGAAGAACAATGGTGTGAACCATCTACTTCATATGAGTACTATGAGGAACCAAGGATCGAACAACCGGATTCAAGCTTTGAGGATCCAAATTCTTTCAATCTCACCAAAGTGACCAATAGGATATTAGAGCACATTAAAACTATCGAACGTTGCATAAAAGAATCTCGCGCAAGGGAAGAGGAATCCCGTGCAAGAGAAGAGCTAAAAAATGATAATAACGTAGAGATAGTTGAAAGTGTAAAAATGAAAGAACAAGAAAGTGAAAAACCAACACATGAGTTAAACAACGAAAATGGTGAGTCCGATAAAATTCAAGAAGAGTCTAATTTTGAAGAAATTAACCTCTTGTCACCTACTTTCGAAAATCATTGTTTAATAACCCCTCATGCCAAGTTTTTAAAAGAGTTAAACACTAGTGCAAAAATCAAAGAATTAGTAAGTGTTAAGTTAACTAATGATCAAACCTCGCTAATAAAAGAAGACCCTTTTGAAATTAACATTACACCGGTTCCATGTTTCTTTCAAAATTCATTTATTAGCAATATCACCATTAATAAAGATCTTTGTGTTAACATAATGCCTAACTACATTTTTGAAAAATTAAGTGTTAGTGATTTTACTCCACTTCAAATACCCATTTTTCTATCCAATCGAAAAGTAATGAAATCAATCGGTGTAGTTGAAGATGTTTTGGTTCAAACAAATCAAATGGTAATCCCAACCGACTTCGTCATCCTTGATGACGCCCCCTTAGTCTTGGGAAAACCTTTTGTACAAACTCATAAAGCTTTGAAAAACCGGAAATTCAACAATCTACCTCTTCAGTTAGGGGCATTCAAAAGGAGCATAGATCTTGAGCGCTCAATGAAATATCCTTTTGGCAATAATGACCCCCTAATTGAAGATGAGCCTGAACCACCCGATAAGGAGGGTCTAGCCAAAGACCCTTATAAACGTGGCGCACCACGGAGGCATTCCGCGGAACTATCCTTAGTTTTAGATTAGTTTAACTTTTATGCTTTCTAGTTTAGTTTTAATTTGCAGGAATAAAACACATTCGGGATGGTGAAGGATGCTAAGGGAAGCTTGAACCAACACCCCATGCGCAAAAACAGAGCCTCTCGACAATTTTTCTTCATTACTGCAAGTTCAGCACGGGGCCGTGCTCGCCCAACACGCCCCCGTGCCCAAAAATCTGCAGAAATGCCCAGTTCAGGTACCTGGGCACGGGGCCGTGCTCACTGAACACGCCCCCGTGCCCAGCCTTCTTTTTACTTTTGGTACTGGCAGTCTGGACATGGGGCCGTGTTCAGCCAACACCACCCCGTGTTCAGCTACCCAGTACCATAAAATCTTGTTTTTAAACCACTTTTACACATTTTAATCAACCGAAAAACTTATTTTTGGGACACATTGAGGACAATGTGTAATTTAAGTGTGGGGGTGCTAAAACCTTGAATTTTGCAAGTCCTAATAACAAGCCTTACACAAAACTCTATTGGAACCGCTAATCACCCCAAATTTTTTTCAAAAACTTTTCATTTTTTTTTACTTGTCTTGGTTTAATTTGGGAATAACAAGTTCTAAAAAGGTTATATTTTTCTAAATTTACAACCGATAGCGTCGTGATAAAAAGAACCAAATAAGAAGATTATGAAACGGCATGACAATCTTAGTTAAAATTTGATTATATATACTTGATCACATAAAAAACCCATTCCCACAAAAGTGAGTTTTGAGCCTTTATTGAGCATACAAATATACATCTTTAAACTAAATGCTCATTTTTCGTTTCTTGTGTGAATAGCCGCTTGGTTCTTACGACTCTAGAACTTGCCACGACGATACATTCCCGGTCCTTACCAACTTAAACCCGAGTAAGTAAATGATGGAGGCATTAGGACTAACCCCTTTTTATTTCTACACCATTAATTTTCCTTTTTTTTTTACCACCTACCCAAAAATCCCTCTAGTTAACCCCTTTGAGCCTAAACCTTTTCGTTTCTTTCCCCAAAACAAACACCCTTTACCCACCAAAACCTTTTTCATTTTAAACCCTTTATTTTAGTAACAAAGCTCGGTTTTCTTATGACACACACAAAAAAAAAAAAAAAAAAAAAGAGATGAAGTTAGCAATAAACAAACAAGCTCATCAAAAGAAACCTTGTTTGAAAAATGCTTCATTAGAATAAAAAAAAGTGAAGAAAAAAAAAAGAAGAAAAAAGAGAAAAAAAAAAAAACAAAGTGTTTTACGAAAACCGACGCTTTTTACGCTTTTCGCCCTTTTACTAACCACTAACCCAACCACCCACCTTTAGCCCAAGCCTAACCCTTCACCCAAAAAGTCCTCTTGATATTTACAAAGGTATAAAGTTAAAAAGGAGGAGGATTGATTGCTTGGCAAGCTTATGGTAGGAATAAGTTCCATGCCGCTCTCGAGTGATTCACTAAAAATACACCTTCGGCCGAGTGTTTAGTGATCCCCCGTGAGGTATGTGAACTTGTATATAAATGAAATTTTAAAAAGGCATGTTATGCCCAAATAAGTAATTTCTCTTATGAAACGTTCTAAATAAATCACAACGAATAGGATTATAAATAGTATAAAAATAAAACCCAATAAAGATCTTGGATTCCCGACACTCAAGACAAGCCCAAAACCTTCTCTTCTACCCATTCCATTTGGGAGTGTAAGCCACGTATTAAAGAGTTTTGCTTGAGGACAAGCAAAGATTCAAGTGTGGGGGTATTTGATGTGAGTAAAATGCAACATATAAATTACATCAAATGAGGCATAAAACTAACCCTTTTTAAGTACTAATGTTGGAAAAAGTGTGCTTTTGTCTTCCTTTTGTATTTTCAGGGTTAAAAGAGCTTAAATGAACAAAAGAAGCAAAAATGCAGCCAAATCCAACATAAATACAAAGAAAAGGAAGAAACGTGGCATGCCTGACTCCTCGACAGCATCTCCCAAAGCAAAAACTAGAAGAAAGCTGAGCATGGGGCTGTGCCCAGCTGAGCATGGGGTTGTGCCCAGCTGAACACGGGGCTGTGTCCAGCGGACACGGGGCGTGTCCAGCTCAACACGGGGCCGTGCTCAGCGAGCACGGGGCAGTGTCCAGGATGGTCAGCCCTGGCACAAAAGACAAAGTGGTAGAAGCTTCTATTGCCCACCACGGGGCCGTGCCCAGTGGACACGGGGGCGTGGTCAGAGTGCTGCAGGTGCATTTATTGTAATTGCGAATTACAATTAATGAAGAGAGAGAGTGTCAGACGGGCACGGGGGCGTGTCCAGCGGACACGGGGCCGTGCCCAGGCTTCTGTTCAGCCTATAAATAGGAGTGTTTGGCTTCATTTCAACTCATCCCTTGGCACACCACCTCTCTCACACTTCATCCACCACCCATCACCACCATAACACCATCATCCACCACCATCATCCATTGTCCATCGTAGAGTGTGTGAGTCGTCTCGGGATCCAAGATTGATCGTAAGAGTTCTTGACAATCAAGGCCATGTTTGCCTAAGTCTCTTACATCACTTGGTGAAGACAAGTGTTTAGTATAATACTTTTTATTTTTAATCTTTTGCACTTTTTATTTGGTTTTGTATTAATGACTTTAATAACTAGTTACTTATGTTGAAGGTGATCTTTCCTTATCGTTTGTCCGTGGTGTCTTGGCGTTATTTTACTGTCTATATAAAATAAAAGATTTTCACCATTCATATCTCCACGGTCTATATGGAGGTATGTTGGCTACCTGGTCGGGGGTTAAGGGAACGGTTTGGTAAGGGTCTTGCCCTTGTTCAGCGTTTAGAGGTCCTGCTTGGGACCTGGGTCAAATTTAGTAGGATCTCCTTCAATGCCCATAGGTATTGGATGGCGGGGATCCAAACTCTTTGACCCCCTCATAAGCTAACTACTATTAATACTATAACCCGGCTATTTAGGACTGTATCCCTGCTGACTCAGACTACTTAGCCGAGGGTAACGTCACCGCCAAAAGCGGGGCCTACCATAATTTGCATTAATAACTTAATTCATTATCTTTCAATAATCCGACCCTTTAGGATTGTATCCTTGCTGACTCAAACTACTGGGTTGAGGGTAACGTCGCCTTCAAAAGAGGGGCCTACTACAATAACTAAGATAATCTCTTAAACAAGTGCAAAAGTGCGAAAATAATCAAAGGTTATACTAGTACACGTGTCGGATCCAAGTGATTCATCTTGTCTATCTGTTTTTATTTTATTTTCTTTTTCAGCATTTAGTTAGTTTTTATTTTTCTTAGTTTAAAACAATTTTCTAACTTTTTGATTTGATTAGACGTTGAGGATAAACCGGTATTAAAAGCTCTTGTGTCCTTGGACGACCTCGGTATCTTACCAACACTATACTACGTCCACGATGGGTGCACTTGCCCATATGTGTGTTTAGTGTTAGTGAATATCGTGTTTTATAAATTTAAAACTTGGCTAAAAGTGTAAAAAGGACTTAAATAAACATCTAAAAATATATTACACCTAACGCACATCACTTCAACCCGTCGTTCTGCTTGTCGTTTGTTAAAGAGTGCACCTCAATCTACTTCTTCTGATCCGGTGGAATTAAGTGATGATATTAAGGTTTCTGGGGTCAAGATGTTGATGTTGAAAAGGAGAAAAAGCACGTTGTTCATGATAAGAAGAAGGCCTCGGCCAAGAAGGTTGTGACTACTCTTGTTCAAGGTTCATCAAGCAGAGACGTTGAAGGGTTGAGCGAGGATGAAGTTTATGTTCCTGATTGGACTGTGAAGGTTGGTGATAGCTTCAAGGATTCGAATGTTTGTGCTAATGTGTTAGCTCACTTTGCTTGTCACACCCCAACCGATGGCGGAATCATCGGGGCATGGCACTGAGCGAAACAGATTGTCCAGAAGTTCCCATAACAACTATCATTTCCATTCAATTTATATAATACGTCCCATACCGTACCTCGAATAGCAAACAAATTATTACAGATAACATCTAGTCAAATATTCTGTTCCGACAACTCAGATTTAAATATAAATATTGTTTATCTATGTCTAGAGACTCAGCAAGATCTACAGACAACTATGCTCTAGACTCTTATTCTAGCTTTGCCTTCCTAGCAGGTAAGCATCTTAAACACCTGTCACATATGTTAAAATAAAAGTCAATACATAAAATGTAAAGGTGAGCATACAAGTTTGATAATAGCATAATAGAGTTCGAAATAGTTTACGCATAACTAGCACGTACACAGAGGAAAATGAAGCATGTTAATTATCGACATGGATCTATCGATACCAATGACTGCGGGTTGACTGCCCGAGGCAGTTCGCAATACATGATTACCACCGTAATCCATGCAAGTAATTGTCCTTAACAACCCCCGTGTGAACGGGTGCTGAGTCCAAACTATAGTACTATCGTCGTTAAGGCAGGCAGACAGCATTCCACGTGTAAAAATAACAACAAGCATTCATTTAGTCACGTAATACATGCGGTAACGGTTAGCGTTTAAAGTAATTGAGTAGTGTGTTCGATTGTGATTAAGAATAAGTAACGTATGTAACACCCAAAATCGACTAAGTGTTGAAGTATAGTATCTCATGATCCGAAGAGTAATCCAATCGGACGGTAGCCCGATCGAACAGCAGTTCGTTCAATACTAGACTTCAATGAATTGTTCAAGTGTGGGACCATGTGCTAGCCAATCGGCTGGCCTGGTCGATTGGCTGACTGTCCAATCGGCTGACTGTCTGTTCGGACAGCAGTCCGATCGATCAGCATCTTGACCTGATCAGCCTGTTCGTCTAACACTTGGCTGTTCTGATTGTTGTCGTTATATCGAGGTGTTTTGACCACAAGTTGAACCATAGAACCCTCGTTCTTACTTGTTCCTCCTGATCGGACAGGAATCACCCAAATTCGGCCGGTGAACTGTTCAGAACAGAGTTTAACGTTTAACCCGAAATCGGTGAACCTCATGGATAGAATCCAGATTTGAGTCATGCAACCACCGGAATGATTTGTGAGTCGGCACAAGTCCCGTTTCTATCAGTTTTGAAGGCATTGAGTGTAAAAGAGTTGAAGAAAGTTGGAAAACCATCTTTCAATCCTTTTTCACCGTGTAAATGTTTAGATCTATGAAAGATCCTTGTTTGTTTATGTGGAAATCGGCTAGATCCAAGTTATTCTTGATGGATTGAAGCCAAAACATGAAGTTCTTCAAGAACACCATGATGACATCATCCTAGAACACTTGAATCTTGATGATTTCACGGTTAGAAATCAAGATTCGAAAGATAGAAAGGTGTAGGAGTGCGTGTAGATCAAGAAAGTACAAGACTTAGGATGAAATCTTACCGAAATCAGACGAAATCTGAGAAAAAGAAGGGAGCACGAGCTGGTCGGTCAGAGGTTTCCAAAAGTAGAAAGTATGACAATGACAGGAGTATTTATAGGCTGCCAAAAGAGAAAAGGGTTGGCCGATCGGCCAGGCATCCCGATCGGACAGCCTGTCCGATCGGCTGGGCTGTTCGATCAGCTGAGAGCCTGATCGTTCAGCTGCCTGATTCGAGTGTTCGGTACGACGATTTTTGATATTTCGATTTCGATTGAGGACGATGCGGATATGATAGAGTTTCCTATTCAAATTACTTTTAATCACAACCACTATATCTAACATACAATCATCTATCTCTCGTGTTATCTCTTCCCCACCAATTATCATGATTCAATTTCGATTGAGTTTCGATTTCGAGTCGAGTTTCGATTGATTATCACACACAACATAAAGTAGACACGCACAAGTAACACTTAAGGCACACACACACGTATACTAACACCAAAATTCGCATAATTCGAGTCTCGAGTTCGATGATGATTAGATTAGCTCGATTATTGATTAATTGACTTCATCGCATTGTTACTTCCTATTATTCACAGTCGTAAAGCGGTTCGCGTTGATAAATAAACTTTGATTAATTCGTTCGTAATTAATTATTCCACATAAGACAACTAACGTAAACATAAACACAAGATAGACTAACTACGGTCAAAGGAGCCAATCTAGACATCGACTTTGACTTTTGGTAACACGGGGTGTTACAGCCTCCCCTGTTTAGGGAATTTCGTCCTGAAATTAGGCTGAAAGCTGCACAACACCGTGAATCACCTTTTGCTAGTTTCTCTCTCTAGACTTTCACTTAAACAACTGCGGGTACTTCGCCTTCATGTCGCTTTCGAGTTCCCAAGTGAACTCTGCGCCTCGTTTGCCTTCTCATCGGACTTTCACAATAGGAATGCGCGAGCGTCTGAGTTGCTTGGTTTGGCGATCCATGATTTTGACAGGCTTCTCCACGAAGTGTAGCGTTTCGTTTATTTGAAGGTCATCGAGAGGTACAACCAGATCATGCTCAGCCAGGCATTTTCGGAGGTTTGACACATGGAAAGTCGGGTGGACGTTACTAAGTTCCTCCGGTAGTTCGAGTCTGTAGGAGACTTTTCCGATCCTCTCCAGAATCTTAAAAGGTCCAACATATCGAGGCGCTAGTTTCCCTTTCTTGCCGAATCTGACCACACCCTTCCAAGGTGATACCTTTAGGAGTACGTAGTCGCCAACGTCAAATTCCAGGGGCTTGCATCTTCTATCGGCGTAACTTTTCTGTCTACTTCGAGCTTTCAACAATTGTCTCGAATTTGGAGGACTTTGTCAGTCGTCTCTTGTAACAGCTCAGGACCGGTTAATTGCGAGTGACCGATCTCGTGCCATACAATAGGCAATCGACATCTTCTTCCATATAAAGCCTCGAATGGTGCCATCTGGATGCTCGTATGATAACTGTTGTTATAGGAGAATTCGACTAGCGGCAGATATGTGTTCCAATTACCGCTGAAGTCTATGACACACGCACGGAGCATGTCTTCAAGAGTACGGATCGTTCTTTCAGTCTGTCCATCGGTTTGAGGATGGAATGCGGTACTTAAGTTAAGCGACGTACCAAGAGCTTCTTGAAACGTTTCCCACAATCGCGAGGTAAACCGTGCATCACGGTTAGAAATAATGTCACGAGGCGTATCATGATTACAAATGATCTCGTCGGTGTAGATTCGGGCTAATCGTTCTACCTTGTAGTCTTCCCGTATTGGCAAAAAGTGAGCTGATTTGGTCAAACGATCAACGACAACCCAAATGCTGTCATGACCTGATGACGTGGGCGGAAGCTTTGTTATGAAATCCATAGCTATTGATGTGTGTCGGTGTGTATATATTTTTGATGTATATTTAAGCCCCTTTTTACACTTTTAACCAAGTTTTAAATTTATAAAACACGATATTTACTAACACTAAACACACATATGGGCAAGTGCACCCATCGTGGACGTAGTCTAGTGTTGGTAAGATACCGAGGTCGTCCAAGGACACAAGAGCTTTTAATACCGGTTTATCCTCAACGTCTAATCAAATCAAAAAGTGAGAAAAGTGTTTTAAACTAAGAAAAATAAAAACTAACTAAATGCTGAAAAATAAAATAAAATAAAAACAGATAGACAAGATGAATCACTTGGATCCGACACGTGTATTAGTATAACCTTTGATTATTTTCGCACTTTTGCACTTGTTTAAGAGATTATCTTAGTTATTGTAGTAGGCCCCTCTTTTGGCGGTGACGTTACCCTCGGCTAAGTAGTCTGAGTCAGCAGGGATACAGTCCTAAATAGCCGGGTTATAGTATTAATAGTAGTTAACTTATGAGGGGGTCAAAGAGTTTGGATCCCCGCCATCCAATACCTATGGGCATTGAAGGAGATCCTACTAAAATTGACCCAGGTCCCAAGCAGGACCTCTAAACGCTGAACAAGGGCAAGACCCTTACCAAACCGTTCCCTTAACCCCCGACCAGGTAGCCAACATACCTCCATATAGACCGTGGAGATATGAATGGTGAAAATCTTTTATTTTATATAGACAGTAAAATAATGCCAAGACACCACGGACAAACGATAAGGAAAGATCACCTTCAACATAAGTAACTAGTTATTAAAGTCATTAATACAAAACCAAATAAAAAGTGCAAAAGATTAAAAATAAAAAGTATTATACTAAACACTTGTCTTCACCAAGTGATGTAAGAGACTTAGGCAAACATGGCCTTGATTGTCAAGAACTCTTACGATCAATCTTGGATCCCGAGATGACTCACACACTCTACGATGGACAATGGATGATGGTGGTGGATGATGGTGTTATGGTGGTGGTGGGTGGTGGATGAAGTGTGAGAGAGGTGGTGTGCCAAGGGATGAGTTGAAATGAAGCCAAGCACTCCTATTTACAGGCTGAACAGAAGCCTGGGCACGGCCCCGTGTCCGCTGGACACGGCCCCGTGCCCGTCTGACACTCTCTCTCTTCATTAATTGTAATTCGCAATTACAATAAATGCACCTGCAGCACTCTGACCACGCCCCCGTGTTCACTGGGCACGGCCCCGTGGTGGGCAACAGAAGCTTCTATCACTTTTGTCTTTTCTGCCAGGGCTGACCATCCTGGACACGGCCCCGTGCTCGCTGAGCACGGCCCCGTTTTGAGCTGGACACGCCCCGTGTCCGCTGGACACAGCCCCGTGTTCAGCTGGGCACAGCCCCATGCTCAGCTTTCTTCTTGTTTTTGCTTTGGGAGATGCTGTCGAGGAGTCGGGCATGCCACGTTTCTTCCTTTTCTTTGTATTTATGTTGGATTTGGCTACATTTTGCTTCTTTTGTTCATTTAAGCTCTTTTAACCCTGAAAATACAAAAGGAAGACAAAAGCACACTTTTTCCAACATTAGTACTTAAAAAGGGTTAGTTTTATGCCTCATTTGATGTAATTTATATGTTGCATTTTACACACATCAAATACCCCCACACTTGAATCTTTGCTTGTCCTCAAGCAAAACTCTTTAATATGTGGCTTACACTCCCAAATGGAATGGGTAGAAGAGAAGGTTTTGGGCTTGTCTTGAGTGTCGGGAATCCAAGATCTTTATTAGGTTTTATTTTTATACTATTTACAATCCTATTCGTTGTGATTTATTTAGAACGTTTCATAAGAGAAATTACTTATTTGGGCATAACATGCCTTTTTAAAATTTCATTTATATACAAGTTCACATACCTCACGGGGGATCACTCAACACTCGGCCGAAGGTGTATTTTTAGTGAATCACTCGAGAGCGGCATGGAACTTATTCCTACCATAAGCTTGCCAAGCAATCAATCCTCCTCCTTTTTAACTTTATACCTTTGTAAATATCAAGAGGACTTTTTGGGTGAAGGGTTAGGCTTGGGCTAAAGGTGGGTGGTTGGGTTAGTGGTTAGTAATAGGGCGAAAAGCGTAAAAAGCGTCGGTTTTCGTAAAACACTTTGTTTTTTTTTTCTTCTTTTTTTTTCTTCACTTTTTTTTATTCTAATGAAGCATTTTTCAAACAAGGTTTCTTTTGATGAGCTTGTTTGTTTATTGCTAACTTCATCTCTTTTTTTTTCTTTTTTCTTTTTTTTTTGTGTCACAAGAAAACCGAGCTTTGTTACTAAAATAAAGGGTTTAAAATGAAAAAGGTTTTGGTGGGTAAAGGGTGTTTGTTTTGGGGAAAGAAACGAAAAGGTTTAGGCTCAAAGGGGTTAACTAGGGGGATTTTTTGGTAGGTGGTAAAAAAAAGGAAAATTAATGGTGTAGAAATAAAAAGGGGTTAGTCCTAATGCCTCCATCATTTACTTACTCGGGTTTAAGTTGGTAAGGACCGGGAATGTATCGTCGTGGCAAGTTCTAGAGTCGTAAGAACCAAGCGGCTATTCACACAAGAAACGAAAAATGAGCATTTAGTTTAAAGATGTATATTTGTATGCTCAATAAAGGCTCAAAACTCACTTTTGTGGGAATGGGTTTTTATGTGATCACGTATATATAATCAAATTTTAACTAAGATTGTCATGCCGTTTCATAATCTTCTTATTTGGTTCTTTTTATCACGACGCTATTGGTTGTAAATTTATAAAAATATAACCTTTTTAGAACTAGTTATTCCCAAATTAAACCAAGACAAGTAAAAAAAATGAAAAGTTTTTGAAAAAATTTGGGGTGATTAGCGGTTCCAATAGAGTTTTGTGTAAGGCTTGTTATTAGGACTTGCAAAATTCAAGGTTTTAGCATCCCCCCACACTTAAATTACACATTGTCCTCAATGTGTCCCAAAAATAAGTTTTTCGGTTGATTAAAATGTGTAAAAGTGGGTTAAAAACAAGATTTTATGGTACTGGGTAGCTGAACACGGGGTGGTGTTGGCTGAACACGGCCCCATGTCCAGACTGCCAGTACCAAAAGTAAACAGAAGGCTGGGCACGGGGGCGTGTTCAGTGAGCACGGCCCCGTGTCCAGGTACCTGAACTGGGCATTTCTGCAGATTTTTGGGCACGGGGGCGTGTTGGGTGAGCACGGCCCCGTGCTGAACTTGCAGTAATGAAGAAAAATTGTCGAAAGGCTCTGTTTTTGCGCATGGGGTGTTGGTTCAAGCTTCCCTTAGTATCCTTCACCATCCCGAGTGTGTTTTATTCCTGCAAATTAAAACTAAACTAGAAAGCATAAAAGTTAAACTAATCTAAAACTAAGGATAGTTCCGCGGAATGCCTCCGTGGTGCGCCACGTTTATAAGGGTCCTTGGCTAGACCCTCCTTATCGGGTGGTTCAGGCTCATCTTCAATTAGGGGGTCATTATTGCCAAAAGGATATTTCATTGAGCGCTCAAGATCTATGCTCCTTTTGAATGCCCCTAGTTGAAGAGGTAGATTGTTGAATTTCCGGTTTTTCAAAGCTTTATGAGTTTGTACAAAAGGTTTTCCCAAGACTAAGGGGGCGTCATCAAGGATGACGAAGTCGGTTGGGATTACCAATTGATTTGTTTGAACCAAAACATCTTCAACTACACCGATTGATTCTATTACTTTTCGATCGGATAGAAAAATGGGAATTTGAAATGGAGTAAAATCACTAACACTTAATTTTTCAAAAATGTAGTTAGGCATTATGTTAACACAAAGATCTTTATCAATGGTGATATTACTAATAAAGGAATTTTGAAAGAAACATGGAACCGGTGTAATGTTAATTTCAAAAGGATCTTCTTTTATTAGCGAGGTTTGATCATTAGTTAACTTAACACTTACTAAGTCTTTGATTTTAGCACTAGTGTTTAACTCTTTTAAAAACTTAGCATGAGGGGTTACTAAACAATGATTTTCGAAAGTAGGTGACAAGAGATTAATTTCTTCAAAATTAGACTCTTCTTGAATTTTAACATTATCGGACTCACCATTTTCGTTGTTTAACTCATGTGTCGGTTTTTCACTTTCTTGTTCTTCCATTTTTACATTTTCAACTATCTCTACGTTATTATCATTTTTTAGATCTTCTCTTGCGCGGGATTCCTCTTCCCTTGCGCGAGATTCTTTTATATAACGTTCGATAGTTTTAAGTTGTTCCAATATCCTATTAGTTACTTCAGTGAGAGAAAAAGAATTTGGATCCTCAAAGCTTGAATCCGGTTGTTCGATCCTTGGTTCCTCATAATACTCATATGAAGTAGATGGTTCACACCATTGTTCTTTATTGTAAGTATATGATGGATAAGGGTCGAAACTTTGTTCTTCATAGTACTCATATGAGGTGGGTTGTTCACGCCATGGTTCCTCATAATAAGAGTATGAAGATGGTGGCTCATATGTTGAATCTTCAAAGTATGAGTATGAAGGCTCATACCTTGGTTCATCAAAATATGAGTATGAGGAAGGAGGTTCATACCTTTGGTCTTCATAGGATGTGTATGAAGTTGATGGCTCGTACCTGGGCTCCTCATAATGGTTGTATGAATTGGATGATTGATATGAAGTATTATATTGAACCGAGCGTGCGTTACGACAATTAGTGCAATAATTACCCCTATAATCATCCTCATCACAGGTGTAGTTGTAACCTCTTGAGTATTGATCCATAAGAATCACTCAACTGATCACAACTGAGTCTCGGGACCAGAAAACAAAAATAAATACGGAAACAGAAGCTGGACACGGCCCCGTGTTGAGTGAACACGGCCCCGTGTTCAGGGACTGTATCTGGGCGTTTTAATTAAATTTGCTGGTCACGTTGAGCACGGGGGCGTGTTCAGCGAGCACGGCCCCGTGGTCAGACTCTGTATCTGGGTATTTAACTAAAAATATGCAGCACGGGGGCGTGTTCAGCGAGCACGGCCCCGTGTTCAGGCTACTGTAAATGCAAAACTAAACTAAAATGCAGAAAAATGTGCGCGCGTTTTAAAAAGGTTTTGAAAAACTGATTAGGCCGTCGATTTTAAGCTTTCTTAAAATCCTTGTGTCCCCGGCAACGGCGCCAAAAACTTGATGTGTGTCGGTGTGTATATATTTTTGATGTATATTTAAGCCCCTTTTTACACTTTTAACCAAGTTTTAAATTTATAAAACACGATATTTACTAACACTAAACACACATATGGGCAAGTGCACCCATCGTGGACGTAGTATAGTGTTGGTAAGATACCGAGGTCGTCCAAGGACACAAGAGCTTTTAATACCGGTTTATCCTCAACGTCTAATCAAATCAAAAAGTGAGAAAAGTGTTTTAAACTAAGAAAAATAAAAACTAACTAAATGCTGAAAAATAAAATAAAATAAAAACAGATAGACAAGATGAATCACTTGGATCCGACACGTGTATTAGTATAACCTTTGATTATTTTCGCACTTTTGCACTTGTTTAAGAGATTATCTTAGTTATTGTAGTAGGCCCCTCTTTTGAAGGCGACGTTACCCTCAACCCAGTAGTTTGAGTCAGCAAGGATACAATCCTAAAGGGTCGGATTATTGAAAGATAATGAATTAAGTTATTACTGCAAATTGTGGTAGGCCCCGCTTTTGGCGGTGACGTTACCCTCGGCTAAGTAGTCTGAGTCAGCAGGGATACAGTCCTAAATAGCCGGGTTATAGTATTAATAGTAGTTAACTTATGAGGGGGTCAAAGAGTTTGGATCCCCGCCATCCAATACCTATGGGCATTGAAGGAGATCCTACTAAAATTGACCCAGGTCCCAAGCAGGACCTCTAAACGCTGAACAAGGGCAAGACCCTTACCAAACCGTTCCCTTAACCCCCGACCAGGTAGCCAACATACCTCCATATAGACCGTGGAGATATGAATGGTGAAAATCTTTTATTTTATATAGACAGTAAAATAATGCCAAGACACCACGGACAAACGATAAGGAAAGATCACCTTCAACATAAGTAACTAGTTATTAAAGTCATTAATACAAAACCAAATAAAAAGTGCAAAAGATTAAAAATAAAAAGTATTATACTAAACACTTGTCTTCACCAAGTGATGTAAGAGACTTAGGCAAACATGGCCTTGATTGTCAAGAACTCTTACGATCAATCTTGGATCCCGAGACGACTCACACACTCTACGATGGACAATGGATGATGGTGGTGGATGATGGTGTTATGGTGGTGGTGGGTGGTGGATGAAGTGTGAGAGAGGTGGTGTGCCAAGGGATGAGTTGAAATGAAGCCAAGCACTCCTATTTACAGGCTGAACAGAAGCCTGGGCACGGCCCCGTGTCCGCTGGACACGGCCCCGTGCCCGTCTGACACTCTCTCTCTTCATTAATTGTAATTCGCAATTACAATAAATGCACCTGCAGCACTCTGACTACGCCCCCGTGTTCACTGGGCACGGCCCCGTGGTGGGCAACAGAAGCTTCTATCACTTTTGTCTTTTCTGCCAGGGCTGACCATCCTGGACACGGCCCCGTGCTCGCTGAGCACGGCCCCGTTTTGAGCTGGACACGCCCCGTGTCCGCTGGACACAGCCCCGTGTTCAGCTGGGCACAGCCCCATGCTCAGCTGGGCACAGCCCCATGCTCAGCTTTCTTCTTGTTTTTGCTTTGGGAGATGCTGTCGAGGAGTCGGGCATGCCACGTTTCTTCCTTTTCTTTGTATTTATGTTGGATTTGGCTACATTTTGCTTCTTTTGTTCATTTAAGCTCTTTTAACCCTGAAAATACAAAAGGAAGACAAAAGCACACTTTTTCCAACATTAGTACTTAAAAAGGGTTAGTTTTATGCCTCATTTGATGTAATTTATATGTTTCATTTTACACACATCAGCTATACTCTCCCACTTCCATATAGGGATTGGCGGTTGTTCGAGTAAGCCAGAGGGCCTTTGATGTTCAGCCTTGACCCTTGCACAAGTCAAGCATTTTCCGACATAGAGAGCGATATCCCTTTTCATACCCGGCCACCAGTACTTGTAGCGAAGATCCTGGTACATTTTATCGGCACCGGGATGAATAGAATACCGAGATTTGTGGGCTTTGTCCATTAAAATCTTTCGCAATTCGGTCCGCTTAGGGATCCAAATCCGGTCCAGAAAATAGAAGATCCCATTCGATTTGCTCACAAGCTGAGCTCCATCGTGATAGATTCTTCCCTTCTTCAAGGTGCGTTCATTAAAGCAAGCATGTTGGGCTTCGCGGACGAGGGTTTCGAGATCGTGTTGGGCTTGGGTATTACGAATACTGACCAAATAGCTTTGTCTGCTGAGTGCGTCGGCAACAACATTTGCCTTGCCTGGGTGATAACGAATCTCACAGTCGTAATCGTTGAGGAGTTCCACCCATCGGCGTTGACGCATATTGAGTTCTCTCTGATCAAAGATGTGTTGTAAACTCCTGTGATCGGTGAAGATCGTACACTTGGTACCATACAGGTAGTGTCGCCAAATCTTTAATGCAAAAACAATCGCGCCTAGCTCGAGATCATGGGTTGTATAGTTCTTCTCGTGGATTTTGAGTTGTCGAGAAGCGTAAGCTATAACCTTGTCTCGTTGCATGAGAACACAACCAAGACCAAGGTTGGAAGCATCACAGTAGACAATGAAACCGTCGTTCCCATCGGGCAATGTGAGACAGGAGCATTGCAAAGCTTGTACTTGAGGGTTTGGAAAGAAGACTCTTGTTCAGTTCCCCAAACAAAAGATCTGTCTTTATGAGTGAGAGCGGTAAGCGGTACAACAATCTTGGAGAATCCTTCGATAAATCGTCGATAATAGCCCGCTAATCCGAGAAAAGAACAGACTTCAGACGGGTTCTTTGGCGTAATCCAACTCTTAACTGCTTCAATCTTCGCAGGATCGACATGGATACCTTGACTATTCACGATGTGACCTAGAAACTGAACTTCTTCTAACCAGAATTCGCACTTGGAGAACTTGGAATAGAGTCGGTTCCCCTGAAGTAACTCGAGAACCAAACGTAGATATCGCGCGTGTTCGGCTTTCGATCTGGAATAGATCAAGACATCGTCGATGAACACGATAACGCAACGGTCGATATAAGGCTTACACACGCGATTCATCAGATCCATGAAAACCGCGGGTGCGTTGGTTAAACCAAAAGGCATAACAACGAACTCATAGTGGCCGTAACGAGTGTGAAAAGCGGTTTTGGGTATATCTTCTTCCTGGATGCGTAGCTTGTGATAGCCTGAGCGTAGATCGATCTTCGAGAAACACGTAACACCTTGCAGTTGATCAAACAAATCGTCGATGCGGGGCAGGGGGTAACGGTTCTTGATGGTTAACTTATTCAATTCCTGATAGTCGATACACATCCTGAACGATCCATCCTTCTTTTTGACAAAAAGGACTGGTGCACCCCAAGGAGAGGTGCTCGGGCGAATAAAACCTTTTTCAAGTAATTACAGGAGTTGGTTTGAGAGTTCCCGCATTTCGGATGGCGCGAGTCGATAAGGGGCTTTGGCTATGGGGTTAGCTCCAGGAATGAGGTCGATACGGAAGTCGATATCACGACTTGGCGGGAGTCCTGGGAGATCATCAGGAAACACGTGAGGGAATTCACAAACAACAGGTACCTAGTCTACCACCATTTCTTTCTTTTCCTTCTCCGCTACTGCAATGTTGGCCAAGAAAGCTCGGTATTCCTTACGGAGATACTTGCTAGCTTGGACACACGACATGAGCTTGAGACCTTTCGAAGCAGTTTCGCCATAGATGCACAATAAGTCACCATTCGCGAGCGAGAATCGAATCATCTTGTCGAAGCACACAACTTCAGCATGGTTTTCGCGAAGAAAGTCCATGCCTACTATGACGTCAAAACTTCCGAGCTGCATCGGAATGAGGTCGATTGGAAAAATGTGATTGTTGAACTCGAGAGTACAATCACGAAGAACAGAATTAACGGCGACAGTTCTTCCAGTAGCGACTTCAACTTCGAATGACGAGGGGAGATAAGAGCGCTTACGACTAAGGAGCTTCTCGAATTCAAACGACACAAAGCAGTTATCGGCTCCAGTATTAAACAAACACGATGCATAAATACCGTTCACAAGGAACGTACCATTAACCACGTTGTTGTCAGCCTGGGCTTTGCGGGCATTGATGTTGAAGGTTCTTGCACGTGCTGCTTGTTGCTGCTGCTGAGGCTGCTGCTGCTGCTGCTGCTGGGGCTCTTGCTTCACCACCCTGTTCGGGCATATGTTTGCGAAGTGGTTAGGGTCACCACATGCAAAGCAGACTCGAGCATTGATCGCGGGTGCCTGAGCCGCTTGTTGGCCTTGCGGGGCTGGGAGTAGAGCTTGATGAGCAGTGGCTTGAACTGGGGCTTGACGAGGACCATAGCGATAATTGGCAGTAAAATGGCCGTATAAATTGCAATGAGCGCAGAATCGACTGGCGAGACCCACCGGATGATGATATGAGCATGTCGGGCAGAGCGGGTGGGGACCTGTGTAAGCACGCTTTGCTGGCGGCGCTTAAGTAACTGGTGCTGGTCGATAATGAGACTGCTGCTGGGCCAGTACGGCTTGCAGAGGAGCAGCAGTGGTAGTGACAGCACAGTTCTTGTTTCTGGAGCTGCTGTTGTTGTTGTGCTTCTTCCTGCGGCGTGATGACTTTGATGGTTGAGCAGTGGCGGTTTTGGCGGTCAATGCAGTGGTGGCTTGATGCAGAGACTTGGAGGGCTTATCCTAGAAACCAGCTTTTACTCGCTTGTCGTTGATCTCTGCGGCAAGCAAGTAAGTCTTTTCAATTGATGATGTCTTCGCGGCGTGAACAAAATCGGTAACACAATCGGGTAGAGCTCGAATGTACTTCTTGATGGCCATGTCTGACGTCTTGACTTGATCGGGACAAATGATGTTGAGTTGTTTAAAGCGAGCAGTTAGGGCTGCGTTATCTCCATCCTTCTGCTTAATGTTGCAAAACTCGTCCTCCAGCTTTTGGCGTTCATGGGGAGGGCAGAATTCGTCCATCATAATGGCTTTCAGCTCTTTCCATGTCTGCTCATAAGCTGCATCATTCCCGCGTTTGTTTCGCTCGGCCGTCCACCAGTCTAGAGCTCGGGACTGGAAGACGCCGGTTGCGTTTAGGGTACGGAGATTTTCTGGACAGCCGCTTTGGCGCAGAGTGACTTCGATGGAATCAAACCATTGAAACATAGCTGTTGGGCCATCTTCTCCGGTGAATTCCTTTTGTCCGCATACCTTGAACTGTTTAAAGCTGAAAACAATCTTGGTAGCATCTTTGGGAGCTTCAGTTCTCGACTCCTCGAAAGATTTGCTGACGTTTTCATAGACATCGCTCACAGCCTAAGCTACTTGTTTGGCGATGATAGCAACAAGACGTCTGTCTCTCTTTTCTTGGCGGGTAAGTGGGGTTCGGTGTCCGAATGACGACATGGTCTGCAACAGACATCGTCGTAGGTCTCAGACACATCAAAATCGAATCTCACCTCACACGTCTACTACTTACTAAAGATCAGGAACACGTCGAAACACGTATCACATGAACACATAAGCACATAACCGCAGATTCACGTAGTCACAGAAGCACATAAACACGTAGGCACGTAGAGCACAGAGACATACAAACACAGAAGCACATACATATTTAATCACAGATGCAGTCAGAATACAGAAACCTATCATTCAAAGCTCGCGCGTCGATTGCGTATAATATATCGAATAGTATAGCATATCGAGTAGTATAGTATAATCGTATGGCATGTCGAGTATAGTATAAGCGTATATCGTATCATAATGTCGTCTAGATTGTAGCGACTTGTTACCGTTTTGAGATAGAAGAGCAATGCGAGTCGTGTGTGTTGATCGAAGTGATAGCAAAATCGAATAATTTTCCAAAATTTTAAACATGTAAACAGATAAATACACATAACACGCATAAAATCGACAAATTATCAGAGTCAGCAATTGTGGGCTTAGAATCGAAACACACAAAAATCGGGAAATAGATTGTCTGCGGCTATTAGACATCGACTACCCAAAGCGATTCGACTATTCTCAATAGACTTGTCGTCACATTTCGACTTTCGGGATCGTGTTTTCGCCTCGATTCTTGGGCATTCAGCACGTATTTCCTAGGTCATACTCGTGAGTTCAGGTCGTTGGAGTCCGTCGAGGCCTTGGTGAGATAAATAAAAGTCGGAACAAGTTGTCAAGGTTAGGGTTTCACCCCTAGCTTAGCAACTTCTTCCTTGTTCTAGTAAAATTGAGGAGATTATTCATCAGAATATGGATTTCACTCCTGATTTGGTATAATCTCCCGTTGAACAAGCATTCGTTATTGAAAAAGCATAATGAAGAGATTATTGATAAGTTGATAAAAACAACATTGATCCAACAATTTAGTCGAGAGTTTGCGGTTTTCACACCTAGTCTTGACTAAATCGCCTTTTCATTATTGAAAATTCGAGTGCCGTGATGATGAGAATTAGCAGGATATATAGCACATAAGCTTGGTCTGTTGGTTCCTAACTATAGTCTAGGTCTCTAAGACTTCGACCCAGACTAGGTCGAGTCTAGCCTAATTCCCTATAGTTATGGCTCTGATACCAATCTGTCACACCCTAACCGATGGCGGAATCATCAGGGCATGGCACTGAGCGAAACAGATTGTCCAGAAGTTCCCATAACAACTATCATTACCATTCAATTTATATAATACGTCCCATACCGTACCTCGAATAGCAAACAAATTATTATAGATAACATCTAGTCAAATATCCTGTTCCGACAACTCAGATTTAAATATAAATATTGATTATCTATGTCTAGAGACACAGGCTGCAAGATCTACAGACAACTATGCTCTAGACTCTTATTTGCTAGTTTTGTTGGGTGTTAGCAAATTGTGGGATAAGGCTAATCGGGATCCGGTTCTTATGAGGGATAGCCAGGGTATGCATTTTCCTTGTTTTGCCTTTTTGGGATATCCTTATTTGGTAGCTTATATGTTTTTGTTTTAAAATGTTTTGCAGTTATGTCTGCTTTAGACTTCATTAAAAGTGATGACACATCTGATGTTGTCTTTACGGATGCTCGAGCCGCTGAAGGGGATGATGCTATTGCCCGGGGGGTAGAACAAAGATTTGAAGATGATGGATATGTTAGTGTTTCTAACGTTAAGGGTTTTACTAAGCCTGCTGTTCCCAAGGCTTCAACCCGTCGTTCTGCTCATCGTTTGTTAAAGATTGCACCTCAATCTACTTCTTCTGATCCGGTGGAATTAAGTGATGATGTTAAGGTTTCTGAGGGTCAAGATGTTGATGTTGAAAAGGAGAAAAAGCTCGTTGTTCATGATAAGAAGAAGGCCTCGGCCAAGAAGGTTGTGACTACTCTTGTTCAAGGTTCATCAAGCAGAGACGTTGAAGGGTTGAGCGAGGATGAAGTTTATGTTCCTGATTAGACTGTGAAGGTTGGTGATAGCTTCAAGGATTCGAATGTTTGTGCTAATGTGTTAGCTCACTTTGCTTGTCACACCCCAACCGATGGCGGAATCATCGGGGCATGGCACTGAGCGAAACAGATTGTCCAGAAGTTCCCATAACAACTATCATTTCCATTCAATTTATATAATACGTCCCATACCGTACCTCGAATAGCAAACAAATTATTACAGATAACATCTAGTCAAATATTCTATTCCGACAACTCAGATTTAAATATAAATATTGTTTATCTATGTCTAGAGACTCAGGCTGCAAGATCTACAGACAACTATGCTCTAGACTCTTATTCTAGCTTCGCCTACCTAGCAGGTAAGCATCTTAAACACCTGTCACATACGTTAAAATAAAAGTCAATACATAAAATGTAAAGGTGAGCATACAAGTTTAATAATAGCATAATAGAGTTCGAAATAGTTTACGCATAACCAGCACGTACACAGAGGAAAACGAAGCATGCTAATTATCGACATGGATCTATCGATACCAATGACTGCGGGTGACTGCCCGAGGCAGTTCGCAATACATGATTATCACCGTAATCCATGCAAGTAATTGTCCTTAGCAACCCCCGTGTGAACGGGTGCTGAGTCCAAACTATAGTACTATCGTCGTTAAGGCAGGCAGACAACATTCCACGTGTAAACATAACAACAAGCATTCATTTAGTCACGTAATACATGCGGTAACGGTTAGCGTTTAAAGTAATTGAGTAGTGTGTTCGATTGTGATTTAGAATAAGTAACGTATGTAACACCCAAAAGTGCTGAAAGCAAAAAGGGATCGAGTATACTCACAGTGATTGATGGATTGAAGGGAGCACTTGAGAGTAGGGTTAGCCTGAATAGTTCGATAGCATAACGATAAGCAACGTGTAAAACGGAAAACAGGTGTTGGAGGGTCGGACAACTGGTCGATCTGACGCTTATTCGATCGAACGGCTTGACCGTTCGGATTGGCATTCCGTTCGGACAGCCTGTCCGGTCGGTCGGTAGGCCGATCGGATGGCTGTTCGAGTGGATTGTTCCTTCCTTTGAGTAAGATGTGTTTGTGTATGATGGTTTGACTTTTGAAGTTTTCGTTGTAGCATTTGAAAACATTGAAGTATCTTTACCTTTCAGATCGGTCGATCGGACGGTTGTTCGATCAGCCGGCTAACCGATCAGTTAGGTACTTCAGCAGCCAAGTTCTTAGCAGGGTGTCACCTGATCGGACGACTGTTCGATCGGGTGGCACTTCTAGTGCATTGAACTCGTTGAAAATCGACTAAGTGTTGAAGTATAGTATCTCATGATCCGAAGAGTAATCCAATCGGACGGTAGTCCGATCGAACAGCAGTTCGTTCAATACTAGACTTCAATGAATTGTTCAAGTGTGGGACCATGTGCTAGCTAATCGGCTAGCCAGGTCGATCGACTGACTGTCCGTTCGGACGGCAGTCCGATCGGTCAGCATCCTGACCTGATCAGCCTGTTCGTCTAACACTTGGCTGTTCTGATTGTTGTCGTTATATCGAGGTGTTTTGACCACAAGTTGAACCATAGAACCCTCGTTCTTACTTGTTCCTCCTGATCGGACAGGAATCACCCAAATCCGGCCGGTGAACTGTTCGGAACAGGGTTTAACGTTTAACCCGAAATCGGTGAACCTCATGGATAGTTACCAGATCTTGAGTCATGCAACCACCGGAATGATTTGTGAGTCGGCACAAGTCCCGTTTCTATTAGTTTTGAAGGCATTGAGTGTAAAAGAGTTGAAAGAAAGTTGGAAAACCATCTTTCAATCCTTTTTCACCGTGTAAATGTTTAGATCTATGAAAGATCCTTGTTTGTTTATGTGGAAATCGGCTAGATCCAAGTTATTCTTGATGGATTGAAGCCAAAACATGAAGTTCTTCAAGAACACCATGATGACATCATCCTAGAACACTTGAATCTTGATGATTTCATGGTTAGAAATCAAGATTCGAAAGATAGAAAGGTGTAGGAGTGCGTGTAGATCAAGAAAGTACAAGACTTAGGATGAAATCTTACCGAAATCGGACGAAATCTGAGAAAAAGAAGGGAGCACGAGCTGGTCGGTCAGAGGTTTCCAAAAGTAGAAAGTATGACAATGACAGGGGGATTTATAGGCTGCCAAAAGAGGAAAGGGTTGGCCGATCGGCTAGGCATCTCGATCGGACAGCAGTCCGATCGGCTGGGCTGTTCGATCGGCTGAGAGCCTGATCGTTCAGCTGCCTGATTCGAGTGTTCAGTACGGCGATTTTTAATATTTCGATTTCGATTGAGGACGATGCGGATATGATAGAGTTTCCTATTCAAATTACTTTTAATCCCAACCACTATATCTAACATACAATCATCTATCTCTCGCGCTATCTCTTCCCCACCAATTATCATGATTCGATTTCGAGTCGAGTTTCGATTGATTATCACACACAACATAAAGTAGACACGCACAAGTAACACTTAAGGCGCACACACACGTAATTCGAGTCTCGAGTTCGATGATGATTAGATTAGCTCGATTATTGATTAATTGACTTTATCGCATTGTTACTTCCTATTATTCACAGTCGTAAAGCGGTTTGCGTTGATAAATAAAATTTGATTAATTCGTTCGTAATTAATTACTCCACATAAGACAACTAACGTAAACATAAACACAAGATAGACTAACTACGGTCAAAGGTGCCAATCTTGACTTTGACATTTGGTAACACGGGGTGTTACATTGCTCCTCCTGGCGTTTGTGGTGCCATATCTGAAATGGAAAGTGACGACTTTATATCGAGGTTGATGTTGAGTTCCTGTAACCTTTCTGCTTTGGTTGCCGAGGGTGTTACCCGTTTTCAGAAGGGAATGCAGGAGTATGAGGAGTTTTCTAAGAAGAAGGAAAAGATAAAGTCTTCAATGGCTGCGTTGAAGAAGGAAATTGATGGTTTTTCAAAGAAGGAGGAAGCTTGGTCAAGAAGGTAGGTGAATTGACAAGGAGGCACGAGATTGAGATAAATGATCTCAAGAAAAGTTTCGAAGCTGACCGGTTGATGTTGAAAGCTGATAGGGAGGCCTTGATTGTTCAACAGAAGGCCTTTGATGAAGAGAAAGAAGGTCTGAAGGCTTCAGTTGCTCAAGCCACTGGTGATAACCAGTGACTCATTGAGCAAGGCTTTTACAAGGTTGTTACCTACCTCCTTCATTCTAATGAGTTCAACTCTGCCCTTAGAGAGGTTTATACAAAGCTGCTGAATTTGGGGAAGCATCAAGGCCTAATTGCAGGTTTTAAACTTCACGAGTCTGGCCTGGTCTTGGAGCAATCTCCCTTTTTCCGTCCTGATGCTTTCGAAGTGTTTAAGGCATCTGTCCAGCAGATGGAGAGGTTGACTTACCCATATGTAAGTCAAGTTGCAAATTGCTTTAGTAAACCTGTTTCTGTCTTACAGGAACTGAAGCCGGTTGGGCTTAATGAAAAAGTTTGTGCTGAAGTGTTTGATTCCCTGTCCAAGAAACGTTCTCGTTCAGGAGATAGTGATGAGACTTTTTCAGATGATGCCGATGTGTCTAAGGAAGCAAGCCTCCAAGGTTCAGCTGTTGGGAGTGATGGTGGGCCAAAGGCTAAGAAGTCAAAGAAGGCCAAGAAGGTTAAGGGTGATGGTTCCGGGGCTTCTAAGCCTCCTGTTGATGCTTGAACAATATTCGTAGCTTTCTTAGCACTACTAAACAATTTAATGGTTTGTATGTTACTTTAAACAATTTTAGGTTTTGCAGGAACCCTTAAGGTTCTTGTTTTGTGGTTGTGGTTTGGCCTTGGTGGCCATTTGAACAATTCTTAGGTTTACAGCCATTAAGGCTTGTTTTAACTTGTTTGGATGCTTGGAAGCCTTTTAAGGCTTCTTTTCTTATGTTACCAACTTTCTACTACTTGCCTTGTGTCATGATTTCTTGTGTTGGTGCCTGTTTTAGTAAGGCAGCTTGGTTAGCTTCAAGCCTTCGAGGCTTCTGGCTGTTTGAATGTTTGTAGCTTGAAGCCTTCAAGGCTTCCGGTTACTACTTTAGTTTTATGACTTGATGTCTTGGTTTGTATTTTTGAGATTTGGGTTGTGTGCAACCTTTTTACTTATGTTGTTGCATTGCTTCTTGAATTATTTTTTTATCTTTATGGTATTGTCTTTGTTGGGTTTGTGTCATCTTTATGTTTTTTATACCTTAAAGGGTTCAGTGCTGCAGTCACTTAGCCTTGGTATTTTTAACAAGAAGAGATAGCACCTATCCTATTCACTACTTTCCTTAGTTTGATTTCATTTCGTAAGCCTGTTTTTGATGATTTTTCTAAGGCTTAAGGAACATTTGGTGTAGGCTGTTCAGACCCGTCTATGAGACAACTTTGTTTTTGATTATAAGTCTCATGGAGTTGTATTGATTTAGGAACTCACCCCTTATATAGGTCCATTCAACCCTTGAACCTATTAAGCGATATGGCTTGTGAGCTCATCCCCTTACATGGCCCTTGCCATGGAGTTCTTTGCTAGGTTCTCAGCCCGATTTTAGGATAGAAAGACAATTTTGATAAAACATCATCATTCATTCAAGAGATATTGTGTTACAAAAAGTGATCATAGGACAACTCTTGAAATACAACTTGTGAAATACAAACCAATCTTTCTTGATCAGACGTGGAACCTTTTAAGGGTCTTTCCATTCCAATGTCTGGGAAGCTTTTTACCTTCTGTGTCGGCTAGCTTATAGGATCCGCCCTTGTGTGCTTCAAGGATTGTATATGGCCCTTCCCAGTTTGGGCCAAGCTTTCCTTGGTTCTTTTTATTACTAGCTTCATTGTTTCTGAGCACCAGGTCTCCTGGCTTGAAGCGTTCGTGCTTAATTCTTTTGTTGTAATAGGCTTCCATCATTTGTTTGTATATGGCTTCTTGAATTGTAGCTTGATCTTGTGCTTCCTTGAGGAGTTGTAAGTTCAACATGGTCTCTTTGCTATTTGTTTCGAGATTCATGTTGCCCGTTTTTTGGGTTACAACTCCTACTTCAGTTGGAATCACGGCTTCAGACCCAAACACCAAGCTGTAAGGTGTTCTTTTGTGGCTTGTTTTTTCGGTTGTTCTTATGGCCCATAGGACGCTTGGCAACTCTTCAAGCCAATTGCTTTCATGGCTTCCCAATCTGGCTTTGATTCCTTCAACTATGATTCGATTCATCCTTTCCACTTGGTCGTTTGATTGTGGGTATGCAACTGAGCTGAAAACCTGAGCTATTCTGAATTCTTTGCACCAAACGCTGAAAGGCTTTTCAGCGAGTTGCTTTCCGTTATCGGTGACAAGCACTCCTGGCAATCCATAGCGACAATTGATGTTCTCCCAAACGAAGTCAATAACCTGTTTGCCTGTAATTTTTGCAAGTGGTTTAACCTCCGACCACTTGGTGAAGTAGTCTATGGCAACTAATAAGAACTTCACTCCTCCTTTGGCTGGTGGGAATGGGCCGACAATGTCCATTCCCCACTTATAAAATAGCCAGGCTGAAGATATCGGGACAAGGTCATGCTTGGGGCTCTTTGGGACCGGTGCATGAATTTGGCAAGAATCACATTTTCTCAGTTGTTCAGCGGTGTCTCGGTGCATGGAAGGCCAAAAATACCCAAGGTTTATTAGTTTAGAAACCACCGTTCTTGCTCCAAAATGGGCTCCGCATATCCCTTCATGAACCTCTTTGACCAAGTACTAGCTTTGTTCGGGACCGACACATCTCAGCAAGGGTGCAAGGTAACCCTTTTTGTAGAGGATTTCACCTTGCAACATGTACTGTCTAGATTTGATTTTAACCCTTTCAGCCTTTGTTTGATCAGCAGGTAACTCACCATTTTTAAGGATTTTTTTAATTGGAGTCATCCAATTGGGGCCTTCTTCGGTGATTACGTCTTGAACTTCCAATTCTTCAATTGATGGAGTTTTCAACACTTCTGCCAATACCTTTTTGGTGAGGTGGGCAAAGGTGAGAGTAGCGAGTTTGCTCAAAGCATCAGCCTTCTTATTTTGAGACCTGGGAATTTGCTTGATGGTACATGTTTGGAATGTGTTCATCAGCTCTTTAGATTTTCTTTGTACCTCTTCATATTGGGCTCCTTTGCAACGTAACTGTCGTTCACATGGCTTGACACCAGCAACGAGTCTGTGAAGACTTGAAGCTTTTGAACCTTCATTTCCTTAGCCAACCTCAAGCCGGCTATCAATGCTTCGTATTCAGCTTCGTTGTTGGTGGTCTGAAATTCAAACCGAAGAGTATACATGAATTCTAACCCTTCAAGGTTGATCAGAATGAGCCTAGCCCCTGACCCTTTAATGCTTGAAGCCCCATCGGTAAAAAGCTTCCAGGCTTCAAGATCCGAGGGTTCAGTGGCAGCTGTGTTTACTTCAGTTATTGTGTGCTTTGGGACTTCTACACTGAAATCAACCAAGAATTGGGCTTTGATGGATTTTCTTGGAACATATGTGATGTTGTGTTCACCTAGTTCCACGGCCCATTTGGCTAATCGTCCTGAATTTTCTGGGTTTTCAAGCACACTCTTAATGGGTTGGTCGGTGACTACTTGTATAGGGTGTGCTTGAAAATAAGCCTTCTAGCCGTTTGGACTATGGCTAGAGCAAGTTTTTCCAAGGGAGGATACTTGATCTCTGCCAGTTTTAGAGTTTTGCTGAAGAAATAAATGGGTACCTGAACTTTGTCTCGTTCGATGGTGAGAACCGCACTTATTGCTTCTTCAGCAACCGAAAGGTATACAAAGATCAACTCTCCCGTTTCCGGGGCTGCAATGTCTGGGAGTGAAGCTAGGTGTTGCTTTATCTGGTTGAAGGCTTCCTCAGCCTCCTCAGTCCACTTGAAATCCTTCTTATCAGAGCACCCTTGAGCATTTTGAAGAAGGGCAACGATCTTTTAGCCAACTTCGAGGTGAAACGCTTTAAGGCTGCAAGCTTCTCGTTTAAGCTTTCTACCTCTTTTTGCTTCGTGGTGGCTTGGTTTCGAGAACATCTTTGACTTTGTTTGGATTGGCCTTTATACTTTGTTTTCCCACAATATGCCCCAGGAATTTACCTTCTTCAAACCCAAACGAACATTTCTCGGGGTTGAGTTTCATGTTGACCTTCCTTAGGTTCTTGAAGGTCTCTTGGATGTCATCGAGCATTTAGTATTCCGTTTTGCTTTTGATTACCAAATCGTCGACATATGCTTCCATGTTTCTACCAATTTGACTAGCGAAGGCTTTGTCAACCAGGCGTTGGTAGGTTGCACCTGCGTTTTTAAGTCCAAAGGGCATCTTTTGGTAGCAAAAGATCCCTTTGTCCGTGTGGAAGGCAGTTTTCTCTTCATCTTCTTCCTTCATGAGAATTTGATGGTAACCCTTGTAAGAATCGAGAAAACACTTGAAAGGGTAACCAGTGAGGGAGTCAACCTTGAGATCAATTTCTGGCAACGGGTAACAATCTTTAGGACAAGCCTTGTTCAAGTCCTTGAAGTCTATGCACATTCTCCAAGAGTTATCGGGCTTTCGGACCATGACCGGGTTTGCAACTGTAACATCTCGAAAATTCACGCCCTATAATGTATTGACACGTGTCATAAGCTTGAACGTGAGAAAGAATACTCTAGAGGGACTAAAGTTGACAAACATGGAAAGTATGTGAATATAAGGGTTCATGTAACACCCTTAATATTATTTAACGATTTTCGTATAATTTAAGATAATAAACATGTGATTAAGAGCACATATACATTACAAAGTACGGGTTTATTAAAAATTTTATAATTTAAAGTTTAGAACAACATAATGTAGTTAGTTTGTCGTTTAAAAAATTCGACGAAACTACGTGCGGAAGCTTCTTCTTCATGTGTTCGGTTCTTTCTCGTCGCTTGATCTTCGTCCGGGTACTTTCGATATTCACCTGTGATCAAAACCAACCTAAAAGTTAGTTTTGATAACTTAAATATAAGTTTAAACAAGTTCTACGCATCAAACAATTAACCAAAATAATAATTTTTTTTCAGCCTTTATGTCTCTCACGTGTCGCGAGAGACTCAACTAGATGTGTCGCGTGCCGCGACACCTGTCGCGTGTCGCGCCCGGACCTTGTTTCCCCTTCGCGTGTCGCGGGGGTGACCAGTTTCCAGCAGGTTTATATCTGAACCTGCAATTTTCTGCCCAGCTCCAATTTTAACAAATTTCAAACTTTAAATTGGCATAACTTTCATTCTACAAGTCCGTTTTTCGCGATTCTTTTTCCTACGCGTTCGTAATTTAATCCTCCATCTTACGGAGTGAAAACCCGACATCTAAATTCACAAAATTTTAACTTTCAAGCTCTCGGCTTGAAATTCAATTATGACACTTTTTGACCCGTTCGTGATTTATCAAACAAACTTGTTTATTACCTTTTCAAAATATCATGCATATCACGTTATATCAATTTACTAATATGCAAGGTTCAAATTACGGGTTTCTTATGAATTCTTAACCCGTTTTACCTATCTACTCATTTTGACCCGTTAAGGGAAGTTAAACACTTTTAACTATAAATCTATATATAAGCGTACCTGGCTCGAGTCAACGTATAGACCCGTTTATACCTTGCTATTATTAATTCAATATTCTATGACGACGCAATTATCCAAATTGCTATTCGTTCCTGTAAACATATGACTTAACAACCAACATTAGTCGATATGGTCATATGATGTTATCACCATCATTTGACCCATTTGGTCTATACGACCAAACAATTATATTTATTACAAATCATGGTTTCTAATTACTCAATCACGCATCCGACCCATTACGGATTTTACCATAAAAATTTCCCTTTTTTTTCTTACACATTTGACCCAGTTCGGCTTACGCCGTGGGTATCCTTTTAATCTCGATTAAATTAGTCATCACGTGACCAAATTACCATTTTACCCCTTTTTCCATTATTAGTTAAGCTATGAGGTAACTTTAAGAAAACTCATAAATTCTTAGTCGATTTATGACTAAATTACCATTTTACCTCTTTCACCAATAATCATGATTTTAAACGTTTTTATTCGTTCCGACCCATTTTGTTTCGTGTCGGAACCCATAATTCGAACATGATCTATTGTTGTATTTATCACCTATAGAATAAATACGTATGCTAATAAAAAAAAATAGGTGTAAGCTTTACTTACCTTTCATCCAAGCAAGTCTTACTCGTGTCTTTATCCCGTTTGATCATCTCCTCCAAGCTTCACCTAGCTCGTCAAGAGTCAAACTATCATATTACCCATAAAATGGTTAGTTTAGTCATTTCATATTATGGCTACCATTTCCTATGGGGTTTCTTGCATATAATTTACTTAACTAAATCATAGGTCAGTTTTACTTTCTTAATAGTCAAACTACCCATATGTATTATATGCTTTAATCGTTCTTTTTTTTCTCATTTTCACAACTTCGTTGACAAGCTTAACTGTAGGTATTTTAAGTACTTTCAATAAGCAAAATAACATGCTTAATATTCATGAAACCATTGTTTTATAAACAATGCAAAGTATGAACAAAATACAACTTTCCTTGGATTAAGTTTATCAATAAAATGTGCAACAACTTTACAATGTAGCTGTTGAATCGACTCTTTTGACCACTTTACGATCTTATTTAGCCCTCCGTGATCAAAGATGAAATGAAGAGTACTAAAATATCTTTCCATCCCAAAAAGAATCAGCTCAATCCGAGCTTTCTAGAATTAATTATGATTTTTGCAAAATCAGCTCAGAAGTTAAAATGCTTCCAATCAGCTTGCTGTCAAAACAGTTCAGCCGACTTCGGACACTGTTTTGACCCGTTTAACATCAGAATTTAACAAACATGTTCAAACATAAAACGTAGTATGTTTCAATAGCTTTCTAAGCATATAAGGCTCAACTTCACAGGTCGTTCCAGTGATTTTATATGATTTTTTAAAAACTGCAGCCCAATAATTTTTAATCCCAATCAGCTTTGTTATATTTTCTTGTTCAAGCATTTCATCAAGCACCTAATGTGCAACACGAAACATCAAATTTCTCCAGCCCATTTAAGTGTTCTAAATCCTTAAATTCTAGCATAATTAACAAGTACTAACATCAAACTTCAAATCTAATCATGTATTCACTCAATCTTATAAATTGTTCAAGTATTTTGTTCCAACTATCAAATATGATGATTCTAAGCACATGCATATCATCATTTTTACTATTTAGTTAAAAACCCACTTAGCTCATATATGGGTAATCATCAAATTCCTAGTTTTCTATACTAAATCATCAAACTTTCAACTAGGGTTTGTTCCTAGGCATGGATTCAACTCTATATCACTCATACATATGACATTCATCACAGAATTTCGATTTATGAGTGTTCATGACAAATCATAATCATCACCAAATCTCAAAATTAGACATACCTTGTGATTCCCATGACTTGGTGATCATTGAATTTAATAAAAGCCCCAATTTTTAGCTTGATTTCCCCTTTGATTTGAGCATTTCTTTGTAATTTAGGGTTCAAGAGAAGAACCTTTCCTTGTCTGGTGAAAATGTCGACCAGAAACACACTTATGTGTGTGTTTTTTTTTTGTGTCTAACTTGTTTTAAATAACTCACTTTCGAATATGCCACTTTTAGTCCCTCTATTTTTTTTCGTTAGTTAATTATAAAGTAGGTCACAACCTACTTAATTCCAACATTATCTCTTTTACTAACTAGGTTAAAAATTCCTAGTTAACTTAGTGGGTTCAGGGAAATTATAACCCGTTTTATTTTAAGTCTCGTTAACCATGGCTTCTTACAAACTTTGTTTTCTCTAAGCGTTTATTCTTCTTTTTAATTATTATTTAGGATTATTTATTTAAATCCTAACATTCACCGGGTTAAATTTTACCACTAACGGTATTTCACCCGTTCATTAATATTAACGTGGCTTGGCTATCAAACTCGTTTTCGGGGTGTTACAGTTCAAAATATCAACGACGGATAAATATATTCTAGAATAGCCCTACAAGATGTATATACCTTCAAGCGAATAAATCATGAATCATGCGGAGCTAAATATGAAAGAAAGTGAGAGATTACAAACTACAGGGGTTAAATGTCAGTATGTTTAAGTTATACCTCTGATTGACCTGTTAGCAAACCTGAAGCTTTGTAACGGTAAATTATGCTCACTAGAATGCACGATAAAAATTTCATAAAGTTTCGTTATGATATGAGAAAATTATGATCAATTTCGTATACGAGGGGTTAAAGCGTAAACGTTGAAAATTATGACTTTTCGGGTAAACATAAAGTGACCAAGGACTTAACAAAGTGGGTATAAGTCTTGAGGCCCTTATAAGTAAATATGAAGGGCTCATAATGCAAGAAATAACCCTTCAAAGAGCCAAGAGCCAAGATGTAATAATTGAAAGATTTTAAAGTTGACAGCAGGTCTCAGGCGGGCCGCGTAAGGCTTAACAGAACCTTACGCGGGTCGCGACAGACGCCCAGATGCAGAAAAGTGAGACAGCAGCCTGTTTATGCTCAATAACCGACTTGAATCAGATATTTTCACCTCATGGGCGACCCCTACATGCTTTTAGACCTTAGGGAACATCTGTGGATGATCCATGACCAATGATAGACTTAGTTGTCAACAATCCAATGAGATTTAAGCACTATATAAGGCCTCATTGTTGCAACTTTGATCTTTCACTCGCAACTCAACTTCTGATCATTTCTGGAGCTCAAGGCCATTCCCTAAGCATCTCTAGTCGTGCATTGGACCTTGGTAAGTACCCTTGACCTTCCTTATTTGAGTTTTTGCTTAGTTTTAGCTTAAAAGTCAAACCGTCGTAATTAACATTTGGCTTAGCGATTAATCATTAATGGTTCGGTGTTTAGTTGAATCAAAGGTAGTTATAAGTTGGTAATTATGTGGGCATTAAACCCTTAAAAGGGCACCCTCTGATTCCTGCTCTAACTATATCAAATGTTGGGTCAAAGATGTTTATAAAAAGTCAACAGAACCATAATTTTCGGATTAGCGCATAAAGCCTATCTAAACCCAAATTTCGACACCAAACCTTTTACACACTGATGCAATATAATATTTTGGGATTTTTAAAGATTTTTAATTATTTTTAACCTGCTCATAACCTAAGGATATGACCTTGATTCGGTAAATAACGATTATACCCTTTTTGGTTATAAAATGAGTTCTACTTAGTATTTTGACGCCAATCCAATTGCTACTGATTTTATATAATAAATGAAGTATTTTGAACTTTATAATCTGATCAGAAAACTCAGATTTTCCGGTATAACCCGGAAATCGCTTAAAATAGCTTTTTACGTGTATTAAACACCTAGTATGGGTTTAAAACCATTTTTGCCATATAAGACTTATCACCAACCGATATAACCTGTTAAATTAAGTTGTCCTAATGATTATTTCAGACCCGCGTCTCAGAATTATAATTAATCTCTTTTATAATCTTTAAAATGACCAAAATACCCCTACGGGGCTTATTATGTGATTAATCTCATTTTGGGCATAATGGAAGATATCCTACTGATATCACAACATATTTAAAGCATATTGACTTAGAAAACCTGTATAGGACTCTTACGGTTACCCGTTACGCTAATTACGCGTTCGGTTCGGTTTATGTAACTAGTTTGAATAAATTAGCCGAAACGGGTAAAACCTTGTCGTTTTTTTCTCAAAATCCAGAATGTGGTTAGATTACCCATATCATACAAGTCATCAAACTTGGGGTCTAAATCACATTCTATTCCAGTCTTTGTTTAACCGCGCGTTTGAACCGTATCTTTCCTTAAAACTAACCGGTCTAAGTTTAGACTTAATTAAAGACCCGTTAGGATTCTAATAGGTTATTATAAACCTTCGTTCCAGAATAGGAGACCCGGTAAAAGCTACACGCACTTGCTATTTGTGATTGATACTTGCAAAGGTAAATACTTTTAACTTAATTTCCCTTATACGGGCTTGGGGTACGGTATATAAAATACCGTTTGGTCCAGCATTGAATCTTTAATCGAATAGAGGTTAAATCATTGATATGCTCCGTTTCGAAATGTTTTGTTTGCTTAAAGCCTTTGGGGGGTTAATGACCATGTCCCGGATATCCTTGGCATCATCTTACGAGATGGCCACGACCTGAGCACGGGGTGTAGGCGTACACCCGTCAGTGCATAAATAATATTGTGGTGTGTCTATTGATCTTTAGCCCGGTCTACGGATCGGGCTACTGAACACATAGGAAACATGTAATTCTTTTACAATATTATATTCAAATAATTATCCCAAGTTATAAAAAGTTTGTGCCACGTGCATTCGAATCAATTTTTTTTAAACTTTTCAAAATGAGTCGGTTGAATGTATTTACCAGTGTAAACTGACGTATTTTCCCAAAAAGGTTAAGTGCAGGTACTACGCGAACTAGGGTGGCTTTCTCCTAGCGTCCACAATAAGTCTCGCAAGCTTGGATGTCAATACTGTTGAACAATGTTTCCTATTTATTTTTGATCCACCTGTGGATTACTTTCAACTGTTGTGATACTTGATATTACAATTATATTCGGTTGAAACATATCTATCTTTTGCTTCCGTTGTGCATTTAAATATTGTGTTGTTTGACTGTAATGTTACCAACTACGTCACGATAATCCCTCACCGGGCCCACTGGTGAAACGTGGAAATATCGGGGTGTGACAGGTTGGTATCAGAGCCAACATTGAGTGAATTAAACACTAGCCTTTTGTGTTTAATCTCAATGACACAATTGCACATACTCGAGTCTAGACAAGAACTTAGGACGATTCCAAATTTGTTGCTTTAGTTGTCCTTTATTATTTGTTATTTATTTCAATTGTTTAAACAGGAATTATGCCACCGAGGTTTGGAAGAGGAGGAAGAGGTAAGGGGCCAATGAGCGCTCCAAACGATCACGAGGCCGGGCCTTCTCACCTGCGAACTCCTTCCACTACAATGAGTGCCGATCCTCAGGGAAACAGGAGAAACCTTTTTGAGCCCGCTAGACGGTCTGTGTCACACAGTTCAACACCTTCTTACCGTCACTCTTTTGGGCCGCACTCGGAAAACGAGCCCGATAACCCACAACCTTCATTCATACCTCTCCAGCGTTCCGTTCCGTTTCGCACCGTTCCTTCGGTGACCCTACTCCTGTCTTTCAAGGCCGGTTCAACCCGGCAAACTATATCCAAGAACCAGTGGGTTTTAACCCACTAGGACCAGAGGACCACTTCTCAGAAGATAATGCAATGGACATGGACGAGGACACGGATCCCGTCGAACCTGCAAGCGGTACTCCCAATCATCCCATCGAGGTCTCTGATGGGTCATCCTTCCACGGAACACCCTATCATGGTCCAGACAGTTACCAAGCAAGGTTCAACCAGTATGAATGGTATTTTACGCCCTCTCACCATTCATCGCCTCACCAGCAGCAGCAGGATCCCTCGGGGGATTCGCGCTTCGTGGCAGTCACGCCACCGCCTCCACCGCCGCCAGTTCATCAAGCACCTCCAGAACCACCAAGGCGTAGGAGAACAGGCGCGCGGATATCCGCACGAAGAGGGGATTTTCACTTTAGCACCCCTCGACACTCCAGTGGCAGTCATTACCCGCCACTGCAGGAAGACCCACAAATGGGTGGGCCCTCAAACCCAGTTCAAGAGGTGAATTCTGCACCAGTTGCACCACCACCGCCACCATTTGGTTATGATAACCCGATACCTACATACGCCGGTTCCACGGCATATAACCCATTTGAGCAACCAGCTCACACCCACTACAATTATATTGAAGCCGACCCATACCTAGTAGCGGCAAACTACAACGCCCTTCATCCTGAAGGACCATATGGAACTCCTTGGGGAGTGGGATACCCAGCTCATGGGTATCAAATACCTGTTCGACCTCCGATTCCACAACAGTCGCAGCCACCACGTTTTTCCCCACCAGAGCAAGAAGAAATCCTTCACCATTAAACAGGGTGGAACGAGATTTTGAAGAAGAGCGTAAGAACAACCGTGGATTCCTCAAGGGCATGGCAAGCTTGTTAAAAGGAAAGAAGAAGAGGGTTCATTAATCCCTATATGTATTATTGTATTTCCTATTTCAATCAAGTCCCTGCGTGGACATTTATCTGTGTATTTAGTCCCTGCGTGGACTTTCCTTTTAGTCCCTGTGTGGAACTTGTCTTTTTAGTCCCTGTGTGGACATCTAATCTAGTATTGGTTCCTGCGAGGACTTGTATTCTAGTTTAACCTCTGTGTGGGTAATTCGTCTATTTAAAAGTCACGTGTAGGGCAAGGTGTAATCCTTTTAATAACTATGGAATGTCAAGTCTATAATTTTCGTCTTTGCCATTATATGCATAAATACATTATATATGAAATAAATAATTCAAAATCATTCCTTTTAAAATAATCTGCCTATCATATAAGAATCTCAAAGGTATAACCTAGCTTACATGTCTTTATAACACTTGGCCAAGATGGTAAGACCTGTTTAAAAGATTCGGATCCCTGTTAACATCCGGAGATATGTTAACACTCTTGGCAGACGTGATTCGCTAAAATCACACACGTCATTCTTATATAAGGATTCTTCAAAAGATTCCTAAACCTAACTTAATGATCTATAAATCATGGGTTTAAATCATCAATTAAGATGATCATATGTTGACTATACATTGGTAGTATAGTGCCTACGGGCCATACCCCTTGTCATATAAGACAAAAGACAGTAGTAGTCTACGACTCCCTGTCAGAAAAAGGTAAGGAACTATATTCAAACCTTCATGCCATGATTCTCTGAAATCATGACTTGTTATTTAAAATGTCCCTGTGACTAGGCCTTTTGTGCTAATAATACTATTATTGTTTGGTAAATAGGATAAATTATAATAAAAATCCTAAATAAAAATTAACCAAATATGGTCTATGTTTACCATGGTTAATGAATTGCCATAAAAAGACAATTCCATAATAAACCAGTGTCAAAATCTTATGTAACAGTTCAACCACATGGCTGACTCGGATGAGATCAACAGTCACCCAAGGGAAAATCACGATAACACCCAGATTAACATAGCGGGTGCAGAGCTCCAAACGTTAATTGACAATGCTGTTGCAAAAGCCTTGGATAGGCAGTATAGTGAGTCGAGCGGTACTCGGAGTCGTACCTTATCCGCACCGCATTCCAAGCCTAAGACTCATTCTGAGGCCCACAGCAAGCCACCACCCTCCAAGAAAGATGAACCAAAGAAAGACGATGACGATCGTCACTCTTCAAACTGGCAAAGTGTCCCATCTCAAAGGATCGTGCTGAATCAAGGACCCCGTGATAAGGGTTGCTCCTACAAATACTTTGTGTCATGCAAACCCAGGGATTTCACCGAGGAAAAAAGGGCTATAGACTGCATGACATGGTTGGATGAGATGGACATAGTGGTTGATATCAGCGGGTGCGCTGATAGGGATGTGGTAAAGTTTGTGTCTCAATCATTCAAAGGTGAGGCCTTAGCCTGGTGGAGATCGTTGATTCAAGCTACTGGGAAGATTCCACTGTACAGTATGTCATGGGAACACTTTGTTGCCCTCATCAAGGAGAACTACTGCCCTCAGCATGAGGTAGAGAAGATTGAGTCGGATTTTCTGTCATTGGTTATGAAGAATATGGATTGCCAAGCTTACCTTACGAGCTTTAATATAATGTCAAGGTTGGTTCCCTATCTGGTGACCCCGGAACCCAAAAGAATAGCTCGTTTCATTGGGGGTTTAGCCCCAGAGATAAAGGCAAGTGTAAAAGCCTCTCGGCCAGCTACTTTCAGATCTGTAGCTGATATATCCTTGTCCCTCACACTGGACGCGGTCAGACATAGATCGCTAAGGAACATGGATACCGAGAAAATGAAGCGTGATGAGGACAATTCACGACGGTCAGATAAGAAGCACAGAGGAAACAATGACCACAAGAAGGGATTTGGTTCTAAGAAGGATGGGCATCAATCTGGACATAAGCCCAAGTGTAAGATTTGTCAGAAGCACCACTTTGGGAGGTGCAGACTTGACTCAAAATCCCAATCTCAGTCGAGGCCTTGGGGGATTTGCAAATCCACGGAGCATAAAACCCTGGAGTGCAAGAAGCTGAAGGACGCAACGTGCTACAGTTGCAACGAAAAAGGGCACATTAAGACAAATTGCCCAAAATATGCAAAGAAAGCTGATGAAGGAAAGAAGACCAATGCTAGGGTCTTCAGGATGGATGCAAAGGAAGCTGTGCAGGACGACAATGTGATCACTGGTACCTTCCTTATAAATGATGTTTATGCGAGAGTGTTGTTTGATTCAGGAGCTGATAAATCTTTCGTAGATAATAAGTTTTGTAAATTGTTGAATTTACCTGTTAAAACCTTGAGTGTGAAGTATGAGGTGGAATTAGCAGATGGCACCCTAGAAACCGCCTCAACCATATTAGATGGATGTTTTATATCTATTAAGAACCACTCTTTTCCGTTGTCCCTACTTCCTCTAAAGTTAGCCGGTTTCGACATAGTTTTAGGCATGGACTGGTTATCTCATAACCAGGCCCAGATTGTCTGCGATAAGAAGCAAGTGGTGATCAAGACCCCGTCTGGTGAATCACTTATCATTCAGGGAGATACCCAGTATGGACTGCCTGAGCAAGTGACTATGCTCAAGGCCTCTAGGTGTTTGAAGAAGGGTTGTGTCATCTGTCACACCCTGGCTTTGCGGAAGCGTGGTTAATTTGGTGTGACTTCTTAATACCATAGCTTAATCATAACAAAGCTATATGAAATAAAATCATGCAAGATCATCCATTTAAATAAGTTTTAAAAACCAAATACAACAATATTGTTTTAACGGAAATACTCCCTAACGACATAAACATTGTTCAACAACACAAACATCAACATAACATAAACACAGTTTAAGGACTGTGACTTGTCCAGGAAAGAGTCACATCCCCTAAACCCGGATGATCTCATAACTAGTACAACGGGAAAACGTGTCATACCGCGCCAGATCCTTTAATTCCCTGAAATACATGTAAGTTGAAAAATCAACAATAATATTGAGCGAGTTCATGTGTAAGTGAGTAAATAAACCTTTGTATGTATAAAAATCCTGGTATGTAGCAAATAAGGAAAAAGAGATCACCAATGGTTTGCAAGGCCATTGATATGTGTGAAATGCAAGTAGGAAGGCTCAAACCTAGCAGATTTATGCGTTGGGTACAAAGTCACCCCGAGGTCTGTTATGCTGGGCCTGGGGTTGGGCTCGCTACACCCAAGTAGATCTACCGCTCCTGCCCCTCGGTCCTATCCTGAGGATTAATGACCTCAAGTTTCCGCCTACCCATTCACATGATCTAAGTAATAACCCTCCTTACGCTAACCATACCATGTAAGAAATATTCGTAATCGTAGTAACATGTATTTCACCCCCGCAGTTTAGAAAACTGAAAACAGTTAAGAGAAAAGGGGGACATGAACTCACAGCGGTGCGTCTCTACCAAGTATGTCTCCAAGTCAAGCAGCTGTGCAACGACCTACATGTACTAACTTTATTAGACGGACGGTCGTGCCTTAACTTTATGGTTTCAGTTTTGGGAAATAGTTAGACAACTATTTCGTGTTTACATTCTGTGCATACTTGGTAATTATTTTCCTTCCCAAGGATGGAGGATTTAATACATGTGCGTTCGAAATATATTGTTAAGTCTCACTTAAAATATATTCTATTTCTAACTCCAAAATATAAATATTTTTCTCAAAAATATTATATTTTTATTTCACATAATTTTCCCAAAATAATACTTTAACAAAAATACGCGTTCATAAATATTTCCTTAAAATGCGTAAGTTACGTTTTAACGATCGAGTGGTAATAATAATTACCGGTGCAACTTATATGTTTATCGTGAAAGCGTTCGTATTATTTTGGATTCGTTAACGTTTGATAATATTATTTTTACCCTAAAAATAATATTTATACACTTCACAAAATAATCGACAAGTGACGTTGTGAGAAATATATTTACTAAATATATATTTATCACGTTTAATTTTGTGAAAATCCCACCTCCGATATTTGTAAATAAAGTCGTGGCGAAACTTATATTTTGAAAACATGTCGAAAAGTATTTCTAACACTTATAGTGAAAATAATTCTAAGTGTTAGGTTTTTGGAAAAATTTTGCCAGAGTTTCTTCTGTAACTGGAGGTGGCCACGCTTTCAAGCGTATCATTTTCTTTTATAAATCAAATCGACCATTTTTCTTATTCAATCAAAACAATATTCAACACATCAACTAGTCCATAAACATGTAAATCGCAAAGATTTCATGAACTTGTGATTTACTCAAAAATACGAAGTAAATCTCATTACTTTTAGCAGATCTTTATATAAATTAGTCCGGTTTCGTAAAAACCCCGTTTTTAGAGAAATTCCGTCTTTACATCTTCTTGTAAATTTTACAAAAATTGTTATTTTGTCGAAACCTTGTGCTACACAAGTGTTTACACACTTGTGTGTTCTAAAAATCATTCTTGTTAACGTAAGATCCGTCTTTAGGAAAACATGATTTCTTTGACACTTGGTCCTTTGAAAATACCACTTGTAGATCCGTAGATCTACTAGTTTTAAACACTATTTCATAAGTAAATACGCTTTTACACAAGTTCATGATTCGTGTGTGGTAGAGTTTCATCCTTTAACCCTTGTTACTTCCAAAACAACCTTATGTCATGATCCATGATCATGACCAACCCGGGTTAAATGATGATCCGAGCTACCACAACATAGATCGGGTCCAAATAATCACACAAATCAAATACTACAAGATTTACACAACAAACAAGCTTTTAACCATCACTTTTAGCATCTTTAGTGGAATTTTATATTTCATCTTGTAAGATTACGAGTTTTAACCGTTACAAATCATATTAACCATCTTAAAATAGTTCGAGAAGGTGATTATAACAACTTACTACTAGCTCGAGGCTAGGGAAGAATCTACACGTAAAATGAGAGGATAAAAGCAATGAGTTGAGGTCCTTCGCCTTCCAATTGCACCAAACCTTCTTATATGTGATCCTTAACACTTGATTGGTCTTGAGATGTGATGATCAAGCTCGAAAATATGATGGATGGATATGGGGGATCTCGGCCGAGAGCTTTGAGAGGGAAAGAGAGAGTGTTTTGTGGTGTATGGAATGTAAATGATCTTGTGTGCAATCTCTTGTTACTTATAGGAAATATTAAGTCCATTAACCCTTGGTTCATATGTTTTCTAGATATCAAACAAAAGATTAAAATAATGTTTTGGAGGACAAGGTATGTCCCCCCCTCTTGGGGACGGTTTGTAAAGGGGGGGGGGTGGGTAGCTAGTTCAAATCTAACTAATTGGTTAGTTAATAGTTAGGTTAGTTAGGTTAGTTAAGTGCTTAACCTGGTTAGTAGTGTGTTGTGCTTTATGGCGGGTGTTAGGGTATTCAGGGACCCTAACTGGCTCAGAAAAAGATAAATAGTGTTAATGGCAATATTTTCATGTTCCGGGTATAGTCCGGTTGTTCGGTTGGATAGTAATCCGTTAAAGCGTTAAACAAAGCTTTAAAGTGTCATTAATACCATTTTTAGTGACACAACTTATTCCCGACACTTTGGAAAGTGTCTAGTAATATTTTTCTCATGTTTTGGCACTTTATTAGTTAGCTAAAAGCTGAATTGTTTATTAAAGTGCTGAGTTTTGTGCTTAGCGTATGTCCTAGGCACATCCTGTCATTGTAACTTATCCCTAGAGACGCAGTTCTACAACCCTTGTATCCCTACACTCACTATTAGTGTAGTGAAATATTTCTGGCTCATACAGGCCTTAGAGGCAGTGTCTGCCTGATACTGGCTTTATCAGCATGTTCAATAGGTTATCCGTTTGTAGTGCTACTGTGCTTTTGTGCATCATGTTTGTCACTAGAGTTCAGCATGTAAATAATGTAGTGACGGTAATTAAAGTATGATACAGGTATGTACAAGTATCAGAAATCAAGTAGCAGTTCATCAGTAATTTCAAGCAAGCACAGTAATTAAGCAGCAATTAATTATTAATTAAGTCGTACGGATACCTGGTTTAGTGAGGGTTGTCACATCATCTACATGGCACGAGTGACTATTGATGAGCCGAAACCCAAGATTGAGGATGTCAAAACGTCATTTCTGAATACCCTGAAGTTTTTCCTGAAGAACTACCTGGTTTACCACCAGATAGGCAAGTAGAATTCAGAATTGACATTATCCCTGGAGCAGCACCAGTAGCAAGGGCGCCTTATAGGTTGGCACCAACAGAGATGAAGGAATTGAGAACACAACTGGATGAATTGCTAGCCAAAGGTTTCATTAGACCTAGTTCGTCTCCTTGGGGAGCACCAATCTTATTTGTCAAGAAGAAGGATGGATCGATGCGTCTGTGCATCGATTACCGCGAGCTTAACAAGGTCACTATCAAGAATAGGTATCCATTGCCCAGGATCGACGATCTGTTCGATCAACTTCAAGGGGCAAGCTACTTCTCTAAGATCGATCTGAGGTCAGGCTATCACCAACTGAAGGTTAGAGATGAAGACGTACACAAGACTGCATTTAGGACCCGTTATGGTCACTACGAGTTCCTATTGATGCCTTTCGGGCTCATTAATGCACCAGCGGCATTCATGGATCTCATGAACCGTGTCTGTAAACCGTACTTGGACAAATTTGTCATCGTCTTCATTGACGGCATCCTCATCTACTCGAAGAACCAAGCTGATCATGAGAAGCATCTTCGATGTATTCTTTCACTACTTCAACAGGAGAAGCTTTACGCCAAATTTTCAAAGTGTGAATTCTGGCTTCGAGAAGTCCAATTCCTTGGACATATGGTTAGTGAGCGTGGTATCCAAGTGGATCCCGCTAAGGCGGAAGCTGTCATGAATTGGCAAGAGCCGAAGACGCCCATAGAAATTCGCAGCTTCTTGGGATTGGCAGGATATTACAGGCGTTTTATTGAGAATTTTTCAAGGATTGCTGCACCCCTAACTTCTCTGACTAGGAAGAAAATTAAGTTCGACTGGGGACCGAAGCAACAAGAAGCCTTTGATATCCTTAAGCAGAAGCTAAGAAATGCACCTATGTTGACATTGCCTGATGGAATAGAAGAGTTTGTAGTATATTGTGATGCATCACACACTGGGATGGGATGTGTGCTTATGCAGAAAGGCAAGGTTATTGCCTATGCTTCACGTCAGTTAAAGGTACATGAAAAGAATTACACCACCCATGACTTAGAATTGGGTGCCGTTGTATTCGCACTGAAGCTTTGGAGGCACTATTTATATGGCATCAAGTGTGTGATCTATTCTGATCATAAGAGCCTCCAGCATCTGTTTAACCAAAAGGATTTGAACATGAGGCAGCGGCGATGGATGGAAACTTTGAATGATTATGATTGTGAGATAAGATACCATCCTGGCAAGGCAAATGTAGTCGCTGATGCCTTGAGTCGAAAGGAAAGGGTGAAGCCTATAAGAATCAATGCCAAGAGCATTGAGATAAAGAATAGTTTGAATGAAAGGTTGTTAGCTGCACAGAAGGATGCTGTGCTGGAAGCTAACTACCCTAATGAAAAGCTAGGAGTAACTGAAGAACAGTTATCCTATGGCAAGGACGGAATTCTAAGGTTAAATGGACGAATATGGGTTCTAGTTTATGGAGGACTCCAAGATGTTATCCTCCAGGAAGCCCACAGTTCCAAATACTCCGTTCATCCTGGAGCAGACAAGATGTACCAGGATTTGAAGGCAAACTTTTGGTGGATAGGCTTGAAGAAGTCTATAGCTACCTATGTAGCTAAATGTTTGACATGTGCGCAAGTCAAAGCTGAACATCAGAAGCCGTCAGGTTTGCTACAACAGCCTGAACTTCCCACATGGAAGTGGGAAATGGTGACGATGGACTTCATCACCATGTTGCCGAAGACAAGGAAAGGAAATGATACGATATGGGTAATAGTTGATAGGTTGACTAAGTCAGCACATTTCCTACCCATTAAGGAGACTTATAGCTCCGATATGTTAGCCCAATTGTACGTAGATAAGATTGTATCTCTACATGGCGTACCTGTGTCTATCATCTCTAACAGAGATACTAGATACACATCTCATTTTTGGAAGAGTTTCCAACAATCTTTGGGCACGCGCTTAAGTTTCAGTACGGCTTACCATCCTCAGACGGACGGGCAGAGTGAGCGTACAATCCAAACTTTGGAGGACATGCTTCGTGCATGTGTGATTGACTTAGGTGGTAGTTGGGATAACCACCTGCCATTAATCGAGTTCTCGTACAACAATAGTTATCATACCAGCATCAAGGTTGCGCCTTCCGAAGCCTTGTACGGTAGAAAGTGCAGAACTCCCGTGTGTTGGGCGGAAGTTGGAGATGTCCAACTGTCAGGACCGGAAATAGTCTTTGAAACGACGGACAAGATTGTCCAGATTCGTGACCGTCTGAAAGCTGCCCGAGATAGGCAGAAAAGCTACGCAGATTTAAAGCGTAAACCTTTTAACTTCGAGGTAGGCGACAAAGTACTGCTTAAAGTATCACCCTGGAAGGGAGTGATGCAATTTGGTAAGAAAGGCAATTTAAGCTCGAGATACATAGGACCCTTCGAGATCATCGAACGTGTCGGATCAGTTGCCTATAAGTTAAACTTACCGGAAGAGCTCAGTGGTATTCACAATGTTTTCCACATCTGCAATCTGAAGAAGTGTTTCGCTAATGAATCACTAGTCATACCCCATACAGATGTACACATAGAAGAGAGCATGAAGTTTGTTGAAAAACCTGTGTCGATCGAGGATCGACAGGTTGAGAAGCTTCGAAGGAAGTATGTACCGATTGTAAAGGTTAAATGGGATGCCCGTAGAGGTCCCGAGTACACGTGGGAGGTAGAGTCCACGATGAAAGAAAAGTACCCTCAATTGTTTAAGTAAATCTCGAGGTCGAGATTTCTTTTAAGGGGGTGAGGATGTAACACCTCGAAAATTCACGCCCTATAATGTATTGACACGTGTCATAAGCTTGAACGTGAGAAAGAATACTCTAGAGGGACTAAAGTTGACAAACATGGAAAGTATGTGAATATAAGGGTTCAAAATATCAACGACAGATAAATATATTCTAGAATAGCCCTACAAGATGTATATACCTTCAAGCAAATAAATCATGAATCATGCGGAGCTAAATATGAAAGAAAGTGAGAGATTACAAACTACAGGGGTTAAATGTCAGCATGTTTAAGTTATACCTCTGAGTGACCTGTTAGCAAACCCGAAGCTTTGTAACGGTAAATTATGCTCACTAGAATGCACGATAAAAATTTCATAAAGTTTCGTTATGATATGAGAAAATTATGATCAATTTCGTATACGAGGGGTTAAAGCGTAAACGTTGAAAATTATGACTTTTCGGGTAAACATAAAGTGACCAAGGACTTAACAAAGTGGGTATAAGTCTTGAGGCCCTTATAAGTAAATATGAAGGGCTCATAATGCAAGAAATAACCCTTTGAAGAGCCAAGAGCCAAGATGTAATAATTGAAAGATTTTAAAGCTGACAGCAGGTCTCAGGCGGGCCGCGTAAGGCTTAACAGAACCTTACGCGGGCCGCGACAGACGCCCAGATGCAGAAAAGTGAGACAGCAACCTGTTTATGTGCAATAACCGACTTGAATCAGATATTTTCACCTCATGGGCGACCCCTACATGCTTTTAGACCTTAGGGAACATCTGTGGATGATCCATGACCAATGATAGACTTAGTTGTCAACAATCCAATGAGATTTAAGCACTATATAAGGCCTCATTGTTGCAACTTTGATCATTCACTCTCAACTCAACTTCTGATCATTTCTGGAGCTCAAGGCCATTCCCTAAGCATCTCTAGTCGTGCATTGGACCTTGGTAAGTACCCTTGACCTTCCTTATTTGAGTTTTTGCTTAGTTTTAGCTTAAAAGTCAAACCGTCGTAATTAACATTTGGCTTAGCGATTAATCATTAATGGTTCAGTGTTTAGTTGAATCAAAGGTAGTTATAAGTTGGTAATTATGTGGGCATTAAACCCTTAAAAGGGCACCCTCTGATTCCCGTTCTAACTAGATCAAATGTCGGGTCAAAGATGTTTATAAAAAGTCAATAGAACCATAATTTTCGGATTAACGCATAATTAGCAATGCTGAAGGTGTGTAACCTATTTTACCACTCATATAACTTAGTAAGAAATGTAAGAACATGTCTAAATATGTTCGACCCGGCAATTTTCTGTTTAGACCCGGTTTGGAACCGAAGGTCGCAAAACTTTGACTTTTGCTTTGACTTCAGTTCTGACCCGATTTAGTATGATTTAGATATGCCTTAGAGCTTCCTTAGGACCAAGTTACATAATGGTTTAACCCTCAGTGATTGGTTCGTTGATTGTCCATTTCATTTACATGTTTCCGTTAATTGCTCAATGTTGACCATAACGCCCTTTTTGACCATAAAACGAGAATTTTGGAAATGCGAGAGGACAATAATCTTTGTTACTGATTTATAAACATGTCCCTAAAGTTTCATAACAGTTCGAGGTCCAGAATAGGAGTTATGCTAAATAGCGCATTTAAGAAACTTTTTGTTAATTAAACGGCGCACTTAGCATAAAGCCTATCTAAACCCAAATTTCGACACCAAACCTTTTACACACTGATGTAATATAATATTTTGGCATTTTTAAAGATTTTTAATTATTTTTAACCTACTCATAACCTAAGGATATGACCTTGATTCGGTAAATACCAATTATACCCTTTTTGGTTATAAAATGAGTTCTACTTAGTACTTTGACGCCAATCCAATTGCTACTGATTTTATATAATAAATGAAGTATTTTGAACTTTATAATCTGATCAGAAAACTCAGATTTTCCGGTATAACCCGGAAATCGCTTAAAATAGCTTTTTACGTGTATTAAACACCTAGTATGGGTTTAAAACCATTTTTGTCATATAAGACTTATCACCAACCGATATAACCTGTTAAATTAAGTTTTCCTACTGATTATTTCAGACCCGCATCTCAGAATTATAATTAATCTCTTTTATAATCTTTAAAATGACCAAAATACCCCTACGGGGCTTATTATGTGATTAATCTCGTTTTGGGCATAATGGAAGATATCCTACTGATATCACAACATATTTAAAGCATATTGACTTAGGAAACCTGTATAGGACTCTTACGGTTACCTGTTACGCTAATTACGCGTTCGGTTCGGTTTATGTAACTAGTTTGAATAAATTAGCCGAAACGGGTCAAACCTTGTCGTTTTTATCTCAAAATCCAGAATGTGGTTAGATTACCCATACCATACAAGTCTTCAAACTTGTCGGGTCTAAATCACATTCTATTCCGGTCTTCGCTTAACCGCGTGTTTGAATCGTATCTTTCCTTAAAACTAACCGGTCTAAGTTTAGACTTAATTAAAGACCCGTTAGGATTCTAATAGGTTATTATAAACCTTCGTTCCAGAATAGGAGACCCGGTAAAAGCTACACGCACTTGCTATTTGTGATTGATACTTGCAAAGGTAAATACTTTTAACTTAATTTCCCTTATACGGGCTTGGGGTACGGTATATAAAATACCGCTTGGTCCAGCATTGAATCTTTAATCGAATAGAGGTTAAATCATTGATATGCTCCGTTTCGAAATGTTTTGTTTGCTTAAAGCCTTTGGGGGGTTAATGACCATGTCCCGGATATCCTTGGCATCATCTTACGAGATGGCCACGACCTGAGCACAGGGTGTAGGCGTACACCCGTCAGTACATAAATAAATATTGTGGTGTGTCTATTCATCTTTAACCCGGTCTACGGATCGGGCTACTGAACGCATAGGAAACATGTAATTCTTTTACAAGATTATATTCAAATAATTATCCCAAGTTATAAAAAGTTTGTGCCACGTGCATTCGAATCAATTTTTATTAAACTTTTCAAAATGAGTCAGTTGAATGTATTTACCAGTGTAAACTGATGTATTTTCCCAAAAAGGTTAAGTGCAGGTACTACGCGAACTAGGCTGGCTTTCTCCTAGCGTCCACAATAAGTCTCGCAAGCTTGGATGTCAAAACTGTTGAACGATGTTTCCTATTTATTTTTGATCCACCTGTGGATTACTTTTAAATGTTGTGATACTTGATATTACAATTATATTCGATTGAAACATATCTATCTTTTGCTTCCGCTGTGCATTTAAATATTGTGTTGTTTGACTGTAATGTTACCAACTACGTCACAATAATCCCTCACCGGGCCCACTGGTGAAACGTGGAAATATCAGGGTGTGACAGCAACCCAGGACTGATACTTTACTTCTCGGAGAATTCCAGCTGATACAAGCTTTTCAACCTCTTGGCATGCAGCCAAGCTTCTCTCGGGTGCTAGGCTTCGCTTCTTTTCGACAACAGGCTTGACATCGGGTGATATTTTTAGCTCGTGTTCAGCAATGCTTCGAGGGATACCCGTCATATCTTCCGGGCACCAAATACTAAGTCCATTATTCTACATAGTCCTTATGTCCAATAAATAAAAAAGGATTTGGGCTTACTTACTATCACAAAAAAGATTGCTAATTATATGTGTAGACGCTATCACAAAAAAAGTTACTAGTTATATGTGTAGAGTATGAGCAAACTTTGTCATTAAAAAACGTGTAGAATGCCAGAAAGGTAAATTGTTTATTAATAAATGACAAAAGATCATGTTTATCGGTTTTAGGTTGGTGGGTTAAATTGTTAAGCCCAAATACAACTCATTGATTATTGGTGTTAGATACGGCTACCCTGGCCCGCATACAATTAAAATATTATAAACCGGACATGGAATTTTATCTAAACATTAGGTAATAATCAAGTTGTAGATGTGTTAATAGGATTGGTGAGTTGTAAATAATGGATTATGGGGTCATTAACAAGTACTAAACAGGTTAAAAATTTATAAACGGGTTTTTAATACATAAATAGCCTTATTATTGTGAAAGATTGAGGTTAATTAGACATATTAAAACGGTAGACTGGATGTGCATGCAATGTTAATAACTTATGTGATTTTGGACATGTAATGCAATATGGTTTGGGTGTGGGGTTTAATTAAATGTTATAAATCCATACGTGTGTATTGACATATGTAAGCTGCATGTAGGGCTGTAGGATATATTGTTATGATGCTGTGTGTGAATGGTTATGAAGTTATGTTATTTAGAAAAAAGGAAGTTATATAAATAGATCTTATAGATAAGTTTATGTGAATAGGTTATAAGAGTGGGTTTGTGTGGATAGATAGATCTATGTAGATATGCTTATATAATCAAGTCTATGTAAGTAACTTGACATGATTGAATTCGTATAATTATATTTATATAAATAAGTTTATATCATGATTGAATTCGTATAATTATATTTATACCATCCATCTCTTCATTTTTGTGAATTCAGTGATATGGTTTCGGTTGAAGAGGTTCATGATTAACAAAGAATAGGCACGTTTTAATTTCTCTGGTTGTTTTCTGGATTGTGAATGAATTGATAGTTATGATTTGAGTAAGAATGGTAGGGGTTCGTAGGGGTCGCGACAATTGGCGATGCAAATTGGTTAATAGTTGTTGGGATAGGATCAAATAAAAAGTTGATTTTAGCTAAGTAGGGTAAGAAGTAATCTTAACCTTTTATTTCTATCAGAATCAGAAGTGACAAGTGAAATCTATGGATCTTATATCTTGTTTTAGTTGAAATGCATGCAATTAAATGTTTTATACAATGCATCTTTAATTGATTTGTTGTGCTTGAAGTGATTTTTTATAAAGCTTAACCGCTTATGTGAATGTTTTGGGCTACTTGTAAGCGAGTAAGCCTTTGAGTAAATAATGGACATATCAAAATGTGCTAGTTGATGATCATGTCAAAGTATGATGGTGAACACATTATATCGCAGTGTGCTAGGAGCACGTCAAAAGTTGCAGTAACACAATTAGACTGTCACTGAACACTTAAAAGTGTACAATAAAAGGAATTTCCATACAACGTGTGTTGGTGTGTCTATGAACACATCAAAGAGTTCCAACTAAGGAAAAAATGATACCATGAATGTAAATGTTTTGAACAAAATTCAATTGGGATGTTGTTTTTATTAATGATTTATATTATTTAAATTTCATACACACCAACGTTAGTTAAAATATGTGTAATTGTGATTGATAGATAACTTCACTAATAATAAAATGGGCGTTAGTTAAGGGCATCAACTAAGATATAAGATCCTATAGATATTTTTTTCTAAACATGACAACTAAAACGACTCGGATAAGGAAGGCTTAGCAGGACGCCGTCGACAAACGAAGAGGAAGACAAAGAAATAGAGCGGGGGAGAAGCAAGGAGGATACAACATCACCAAGTTCTATGTCTCTAATCTACAAGAGATAACGAAGGTTTTCAAGGGTTGCAATGAAGTGACATGGGTATATGTGGCTCAGAAGAAAGATAAAGGTGGAAGCAACTTTGGTTTCATAAGCTTTAAGGATGTCAAGGATAGGAGGTAACTTGAAGGAAGGATGAAAAACGTCAAGACGGGGAGAATGGTCTGTTTCAGGGAAAAGGCAAGATCAAGAAAAGGTGGAGGATTACATAAAGGGCGAAGCACAGAAGGGGGAAATTTATAGGGGGGCACATTCTTTTAAAGATGCTCTGGTGGGGAAGACGGGTGAGGAATGGGAGAGGAAGGAGATAGAGATATCCAACTTTGTGGAAGCTTTCAAAGATTTTTATGGAAAAGCGTTGGTGGGGTGGGCAGCGGACCTACTGACGCTAAGTAAGATAAATGTTTTAGCATGCAACGAAGTTGTGGTCGATGTTAAGATCAAGTATATAGGGGGTTGTACATTCAATTGGTTTCTGATAATGAAAAAGAAGTAAGGAAGTTCAAAGAGCACACGGTAGTAGGTAGAATCTGGTTCACCACTTTGGATGTATGGAAGGGTCAATCTTCCCTCAAGATACACGGAGTTCCACTTCACTTAACGCATAATGAAGTCTTTAATTCCATTGGAAGACAATTCTGAAAAATAATACACTTGTTCTAGATACACCAAGAGGATGTGGATCTATCTTATGAATGTGTTGGGGTTCTGGTTAGGGAGGGCAGGAGGATAAACGAAGAGATTACTATAATTCGGGATAAGAGGAGATTTCGGATGTGGACTTACGAAGAGTAAGGAGAGTTGTTACCTGACTGCCTTGATGGCGATGAAGATGGCATGGGTGACCGATTCCGATCGGAATCGTCTTATAGTGTCGGAGAAGGAGAAACCAATCACCGGAGTTGAACAATGACGCTGACATAGGAGATTCTGGAAAGGTTGATGAAAGGGCGGCTTGACAAACGTTACCTATTAATGTTAACATGGAGGAGGTTCTAATGAATGGGGCGGCAATTGAGAAACCTAGAATGTTAAAGAATGCTATTGAGGTGAGCGTGAAAGGGTCTGATTGTCTTTCCAACATGTCAGGTGGACCTCAGGTGTTCTTTTTTTATTATTTAAAAGGCTAAAGAGCCCAAAGAAAAAGGTTGATAATAAGAAATAGGCCTAACATGAACACAGTGAGGATTCAGGCTGGCCCAAAGCGAGAAAGAGCCATAGAATGGATGACCCATTTGATCTAAATGATTTGTTGAGCATAGATAGCAGTCAAGAAACCAAATCAAATAGTCAGGAGAACGCAAACGAATTGGAGAAACGGATTTTATACCTCAATGTCTATGCAATCGAGAGAGAAGACTCAAGGTTTATGAAAGACAAGAAAAATAAGGATGGCTTGGAAGAGGATACAGGAAAAAAAACAGTATGGAAGAGTGCAAACTGAATACGAAATGGATATCGAAATTGGAGTAACCATGGATCTTGGGGATCTGGGATTTGGATTGCGAATCTATAGTGGATAAAGGTGTTCCATCTGGTCTGAATTTTATTTCTTTCAACATAAAGGGTTTGGGGGATGAGGATAAGGCAAACTAGATTAAGGAAATTAAGATGGTGCAAGTGGTTTCTTTTCTGGCTTTTCAAGAAACTCAATTTAGGGGTTTTGGCGGATTTTGATATCTCAAAATAGTAGGGTGGGCCAAACCTAAGTATGGTCCATGTCGATGCAAATGGGAGGTCGGGTGGGGCTCTTTTTATGTGGTGCCTGATAGTTTCTGCCATCAAGAGTCAGTAAAATAGCATAATTTTAATCTGATTAACGGGGTGCTTAAAGGGTATAATATGGAGGTCAACATTTTAGATATTTACACACCTAAAAATGTTGTCCAAAAAAGGAATCTCTGGAACTAAACCATGACGTTAAAGTATAGCAAACTGAGGTTGTGGGTGGTAATGGGCGACTTTAACTCAGATATATATCTAGAGGAAAGAAGGATCTCAGTTTTTAAACCTAGAAGTGCCAGGGATTTTAATCGGTTCATTTTTATGCTAGTCTCTTAGAGTACACCATGAGAAGGAGAAAATTTACTTCTCTTTCAGATCATGGTAATAAATTAAGTAAGATATACAGAGTTTTGGTGTGCCAAGGTTTCTTCAATAAAATAAATGGTTGGAGGTGTGCCTTAGGGCTCTTTCTAAGATGTACCCAAAGCATTGTTCGTTACTCTCGACACTAATTGAAAACAATTTCAGGGAGAAACCTTTCAGATTCTATAATCCTTGGCTCAACGGGCAGGGTCCTTGGTTTTAAAAAGCGAGAGGCGCACAAAAGCGACGAGAGGCGTGAAGCGCAAAGCGCAAAAGCGGTGGGCTTTTCGTACTTGAGGCGCCAGAAGATTATATAAATTTTTATATATATCCCATAGGTTTTTAGCATCCCTTATCCAAAATATAGTTATAACTAAGGTTTATTTATGATTTTACTTACATGTACAAGCCAAAAAACCTATTGTCCAACACTTTCATGCATAAAAACAACATAAAAACACCCAAAATACATAGGGCGCGCGCCTCAGACCTCAAAAAAAACCCAAAAAATGTGTTTTTCTTGCGCTTAGTGGAAAAAGCGCGCCTCAGGTACCCTGAGGCGCTGAGACCTACGCCTTAGTGCGCCTCGCGCCTAGACGCGCCTCAGGCGCGCTTTTTAAAACCCAAGCAGGGTCTAAAGAAGGTTGTGCCTGACACCTTGGAAGCTTCCTGGTTCACGAGTCTACCGGATGAGATCTTTTGCAAGAAATTTAAATTGTTTCGGGCTCAGATCAGGAAATGAAAAGAGGAGGTCATGACTAAAGAGGGGGATAAATAAGCTATTTTGAGGGCGGGAACGGAAGGGTTGGTTGAATTTTTTGAATCTAGGGAACTTACCAAAGAGGAAAATTGGGTCAAAATAGAGTGTAAAAAACGGATTGACGAGCTGAACTTTCAAAAAAATAAAGATTTAAAAGAATGGTCCAAAGTTAGGTAGGCTATGGATGGGGACGATAACTCAGCTTTCTTTATAGTTTTATAAACAAAAATAAAGCGGGAATCGAGGTCCTAGGTTTGATGGTTGAGGGAATGGATTACTAAACAGACACGGTTTAAAAAAAAGGTTTTCTGTTTCTTCAGAGATCACTTTAGGGAGAGATATAATAGTAGACCTACTCTTGCATGGCCGTATTTGAAACGGTTACCACCGGATGTGTCGGATAGTCTCGTGACTCCTATCTCGGGGATGGAAATCAAAGAGGCTATTTTTGAGTGTGGTATCCGTTCCGGATGGTTTAACTTCAGATTTTTAAGAAGATTTTAGGGCATCTTTGAAAATGATTTTAACCACACCATGGCCCGTTTTCATGAATATGGTGAGATTTCAAGGGATGAGCTCTTCCTTTATTACTCAAATCCCTAAATCTAAACAACTAGTTGGATTGAAAGATTATAGACCCATAAATCTCATTGGCATTGTTAGCAAAGTGATTTTGAAGGTTTTGGCGAATAGAATCATGAAAGTTACAGGGTTGGTGATTCCGGAAACACAATAGACTTTCCTCAAAGAAAGGTATATTTTCGACAGCTTGTTGATGCTTAATGAGATCTTAGCTTGGATTATAAAGGAAAAAAGAAAGCTTTCTTATTGAAGATTGATTTCGAAAAGGCTTACGACAACGTGAATTGGGAATTCTCCAAATCTATTATGTTTCAAATTGGGTTTCCCTCATGTTTGGTGTAAATGGATTAAAGGTATTCTTGGGTTGGCTAGGTCATCAATGCTAGTCAACAAGAGCCCTACTTATGAATTCCAATAACACAATGGTGTAAGACAAGGAGATACTCTTTCCCCTTTTTTTATTCTTATCGTGATTGAAGCCTTATCTAGTATATTTGATTTGTGGGGTCTGTGCTAGAAACAATAATAAGACTCCAAATAATGGGCCGAGTTTGTTCCATTTTCTATATACGAATGATGCGTTGCTATTGGGTGAATGGTCGGACTCCAACAATAAGACTGGAGCTAGGATTCTTAGATGTTTTCACGTGTGCTCGGGCCTAAACATAAAGCTTTCTTGTACGGTCTAGTGGTGTAGAATGTGTAGGTAGACAATCTTGCTTCAGTTTTGGGTCATAACACAGGAAAACACCATTTTCATATTTAGGTATCTCGGTGAGAGCTAATATGAATAGGGATAAGAATTGGGGTCCGATTTTCGATGTGTTCGAATCTAGGCTTGTAGCATAGAAGGCACATACCCTTTCTATCGGGGGTAGAGTTACATTAGTTAAATGTGACATTGAAAGCCTCCCTAAATAAAGCCCTGGTCGTGGTAATTGATGGTTTAGAATCTATCATGAAAAGCTTTTTATGGGTCGAGTCAAACGAGATCAAGAAAGTGCATTGGGTTGCTTAGGATCGGGTGGCGTTCCGAGAAATTGGGGGGTATTAAAAGGCTCAAAGATGTCAATTATTCGCTTCAAGCCAAGTGGGTATCGAGATACAGAAACCAAAGATGGCAGTCTATGGAAAAAGGGTTGTGAATGCATGTTATGGATGAAAGAAAAGATGGTCCTTACTGCCCTCAAACAAGGCAATGGCGGGCTGCTGGAATGCTATAGCCATGTTAGAATCTTATTTAAAAATTTTAGGTTTAAAACTTCACATATTTATTAAATTTAAAGTGGGAAACGGGGAATGCATCAGATTCTAGGTGGGCCCTTGGGAGTCTAATACGAAAATAAAAGAAACATGGCTAAATCTATGCATGCTAGATAAAAAGTAAGGATGCACGATTAGCAAGGGTGTGGATTCATCTCAACATAACACAGTTTGGATATGGAGATGGAAAAGAGATCCTACATCGGCTAAAGAGATCAAAGAAAGGAAATAAATGTATAGATTTGATGGTGTTTGCGCCTTGGTGATAAATCTGGTACCTTTACAGTTGGCTCAGTGAAATAAATTATGGTTAACAATCAGGATTACAATCTCAATTATGTGATGGTTGGTGCAAATGGGTTCGGCTAAGTGCAATATTTTTTCATGGCGGGCGACCCTAAACAAGCTTCCGACTAGAGAGGCATTAAGGAGAAGAAACATATATGTTGATGTGGACTCTTACGCTTTGTGGAACGAAGAACCAGAAATGGTGGATCATGTTTTCACGGCATGAGGGATGACAAACAGTGGTTTGGCAGTTTGTAAGCACATGGTGCAAACTACCTCCCATCTATGCGTTTAGTTTCAAAGACCTTATGGAAATACATGAGGTGCAGTTTTTGAGTAAGGATAAGGCTAGAGTTGTGCATGGCATTATGGTGATTGCGGCGTGGAGTACATGGAAAGCCATAAATGATTTGGTTTTCTCGAGGAAAGGAGGCAAGGTCGGAGATATTGTGGGATCTATTAAAGCTAATGGATATTTGTGGTTTAAAAACATGTTAAAATGTATAGATCTAGATTGGAAAATTGTGTCTGTTTGGTGGCTGCCTTCCTACAGTTTTTATGCAGGTTGGTGTCTCTCCTGCTTGAATGAAAGTAACCCTTCAAAAAAACTGAGATATTTTTTTTGCCTTCTTATGTTAAGGTTTATTTTTACTTTCAAGAAGTATAGTCTATCCGCTTGGTAAAAAAGTTAAAAGTAAAACATAATCATGAGATCTTCAAACGGACCTTGATATTCAACGAACCTTCATCCGAAACAAAAGTTATTTTTTTAAAAACAAATAAGCATTTAATGAAGGTTTAATAAAAATACCATATAAAGCCCTAATTTTATATACATATAATAAAATATTTAATTATTAGTTAAATAGAAAAGGCCATGACTAAAACTTAAAAGCAATATTTATGATTAATGGTATAACGGAAAAAAATAAAACCAACAAACAAATGTGCATAATCCCATCGGCATTGGCTCATAAGAACCATTTACCCAGCAACGTAACTCTGTTTTGTGATCTTTCCAATATCTTCTTATGACTCTTGCTCAACTTCGGTGACTTCGACGTTGTATTTAAAGTTTTTTGCAACGAAAAGGAAGAAAAGGAAGTTCACAAAGCTCAAAACTGTGTAAAACGCGTAATAATAATCTAGGCGAGACACGTTAAGGTTGTCTAGGATCCAACCTTCATGTCCATGCCTCTTTGTAACATCCGCAACAATAGATAAGATGAAACTGCTAAGAAAATACCCAAAACCTTGACTAGTCGTGAAATAAGCCATCCCAAGACTTTTCATTCCTTCAGGCGCTTGATCATAAAAAAACTCGAGTTTTGCTACTTCTAAGAAACAATCAGAAACTCCCAACAATGCGAATTGCGGAATGAGAATGTAAATTTTTAGAGGCACGATCTGCTTCATTATAAAAATGCCATGATCTTTAGCGACGCTTAATCGATGTCGTTCTACAAGACTAGCGATAATCATGGTCACGATATGGATGATTAACCCAACTGTCATTCGTTGCAACAAAGTGATACCTCTCGGGTTCTTTGTGTACTTCCGAACGAAGGGAACAAAGAAGCGGTCGTAAACCACAAGGCTAATAAGCATCGAGATAGTCATGAAAACAGATAAAGAAGCCGGTGGGATTTCAAAATCCCCTAGGTGTCGATTTAATGTGGTGCCTTGTTTGATGAAAAGTGTTTGGGTTTGGGCCATTAGCGCGCTAGGAATGAATGTTGCACACAAGATCGGGATCATTTTGATCATTTGCTTCGTCTGCTCGACGTGTGTCACCGGACAAAGGTCCCATCCGGAAGCCGGTCCATCAACCTTCACCGCGGCTTTGTCGAGAAACCTTTATGTTACAATGTTCAAAGAGGTTATTCATTTAGATAAAAAATGGATAAATACAAAATGGCTTACCTTAATGAAGATGAATGGTCAATTCTATATTTCCCGGGACTAGAATACTTGTCCAAAGTCAACTCATAAAGCTCTTTCGGGTCAACGGGTACACTTGTATTCCACTTTCTTGAAGTCGCGATTATTACCTTAGCCATTCGAGTAAACGGGCTTTCCCCTCTTGGTTTGTGTCTATAAACTGGTGTTCCGAAAACAAATGCTATTATGGATATAAGTAGCATCAGTGTAGGGATACCGTACCCAATCTCCCAACCCGAAGTATCTTGAAGGTACACCAGAACCGTGTTTGCGAAAATAGTGCCAAAGAAAATGCAAAACACATACCAATTGAAGAAACTGAGTTTATGGGCCCTTTCCTTGGGCTCAAAATCGTCAAACTGGTCCGCTCCCATTGTGGAGATATTTGGCTTGGTTCCACCGGTCCCTATTGTAATAATGTACAGTGCACAATAGAAGATACCAATTTGGAACGAAGAAGCCATTTTGTGACAGTCTAAGTAACTTACATCTTTACCACATGTTGGTGGCTTTAGGGAAGGTATTGAAACAACTAGAGTCAAGAAACACATACCCTGTGAAATAAAGAAAAAATCATAACTAAGATGACAATTATCAAGCCCTTTGCCCTTAAAAAATACATAGAGAAAATTATATAGGGTTTTACCACTAGATAAATGAGTGAAGCAATCATGAAGGTCCAGTATCGGCCAAGAAATTCGTCAGCAATAAAAGCACCTAAAATAGGTGTCATCCACGCGGTCCCAACCCAATTTGTGACATTGTTTGACGCTTTAACAGTGCCTTGATGTAATTCTCTTGTCAAGTACAACACCAGATTTGTTGATAGTCCATAGTATGCCAATCTTTCACAAACTTCAAACCCTGCAAATTAACATCCATTAACCCAAATCGGAATATATATTCTGTCATAACATTTCGTTGGATACTATTTATTAGATGTTCCAAATACAAAACAATAGCAAGGTGTAAATGAGCCATGCTCTTCAGGAGCTACTTAGATCGGCTCATTAAAAACTTAAATCGATCCAAGGTTAGCTCATTTAATAAACGAACTAACATATAACGAGCTTAACCAAGCTTGCGAGACTATTTAAGGTTGTTATTTATATTGATATAAAAGTTTTAAAACTATAAAAATAAGAAAGTATTTGTAACGTAACTAATATCATTATATAATTATGAAAAAGTTAACTAAATATACATAAAGAGTATATGCTATGTTATGCATGTAAAATTATCTTTATATATAACATTATAATCTCAACCATAAAACACAGAAAAACCCACAAATAACATAATGAAGATTACTATTTACTAAAACACAATATATGTGTGTTTTGTTTTATGTTTTGGATGGTAAAGCTCTGATTATTGAATGACTAACATTATCGTGTTTTATGTTGATTATCATGTTATGCTTTATACTCTAGGTCTACGATGGTGTGTTTGAATTTTTTTTTTTTTTGGAATGTTATGATTAGAATATTGTGTTTTTGTAATCTTCACTATATTATTTGTGTGTTTTGTGTGTGTTTTATGGCTGAAATTACGGTGTTTAATGACTTTGTACACTTTTAGGAATTTTAGACTTTGTAGCCGAACCCCACCATATATATATATATATATATATATATATATATATATATATATATATATATATATATATATATACACACATATCACAGAAAGGATAATAAGAAAACCCTATTCATCAAAAAAAATTTATGGTTGAGATTGAATGTTAAATAAAGCAACTTTTCTGACCATTTAGCATACTGACAAAAAGTACACGTAACAATTTTTTCCTTTTTCACTTTTCTGACTGACACGTAACAAGCTTGTCTGTTACACTATTTTTTTTAAAACATGTAACATGTTTTTTACATGCACTGCACATTGAAAACTCGTAAAATTTAACTTCAAAATTGTTACACTTCGTAAAACTTGCACAATTTACTATTGAAAACATCTACATAAATGAGCGAAAGAAGTGTAACATATCAATTTTCTCTCTCCTGACAAAGTTGTTACATGTCAGAAAACTGAAAAAGGGTGTCACACTTGGGAACATGTGGTCCATTCATTGAGTTTCTTGAGTTTTTTAAACTCAAATGGGTTTTCCCTCTATACTTGACCTATATATATATATATATATATATATATATATATATATATATATATGTATGTATGTATGTATGTATGTATGTATAGGGGAAGGTTCATTGAGGAACACTAAAAAAAGTGGGGAACAGCGGGGAACCGACTCAAATGAACTCTGATTGGACTCATTCCAGCGGCGTTGGAATGGCTCGTCGAACCCTAACTAGGATCTCTTAACTTAAACCCTAAATCCTAACTCCTATACTCTAAACCCTAAAGCTAAAAAATAAGGCTAAAACCTAAGCTAAACCGTAAAATCTAAACTATAAACCCTAAAAGCTAAACCCTAAAGGCTAAAGCTAAACCCTAACGATAAACCCTAAAGCTAAACCCTAAAGCTTAACCCTAAAAACCAAACCCTAATATATTTAGGGTTTAGGGGTTATGATTTAGGGTTTAGGGTTAATATATCCTAGATAGGGTTCGACGAGCCGGTTCCAACTCCGCTAGAATGAGTCCAATCGGAGTTCGTTTGAGTCGGTTCCCCACTTTTTTTAGTGTTCCCCAATGAACCTCACACTGTATGTATGTATGTATGTATGTACGTATGTATATACGTGTGTCTGTGTGTGTATATATATATATATATATGGTTGGATTCAATGGGGAATACTAAAAAAGTGGGGAATCGAGGGGAACGACTCAAAGGAACTCTGATTGTACGTATTCCAGCGGTAATGGATCTGGCTCGTCAAACCTTAATTAGGTACTCTAAACCCTAAAGTTAACCATAAGACTAAAACCTAAGCTACACTATAAAATCCAAACTATAAACTCTAAAAGCTAAAATCTAAAGCTAAACCTTAAATCCTAATGATAACCCCAAAAACGAAACCCTAGAGCTAAACCCTAATATAAAACCCTAAAAGCCAAACCCTAAATCCTAAAAGCTACACCCTAATCCTAAAAGCTAAACCCTAAGAATATATTATAGGGTTCGAGAAGTCGGTTCCAATGCCGCTAGAATGAGTCCAATCGAAGATCGTTTGAGTCGGTTCTCCATTGAACCTCCCACTAGACACACACACACACACAAAGAGTTAGGATTATGTGAGAATCACTAGGGTAATGGCAATCACAACGGTGCCCTTATATATTTGTGAGTGAGTATATTATAAGGAATAGTTATGAGTGGAGGAGAGAGAAAATATTACTGTTCATTTGTAAATATACGGGAAACATTGTTCACCTTTATAATTTTTTTTAATATTTTTGAAAGTGGTTGTGAGTAGAGGAGAGGGAAATGGTAGTGATAATGGTATAAGAAAATATTATTTAATTAAAAGAAGAGAGAAAAAAATAGTGATTTTAGTGTAATTATAGGAATAAGGATAAGGAGTTCGATGTGAATGCTCTAATTGAGAACCGAGAGAACAATGTTGGACCACACATTTTTCCTAAAAAAATGCAAAAAAGAAGTAATTTTTTTTGTGTGGAAAAATCGTAGTTTTTTCTTTAAGGTTTTTTTTTATATATACACACATGTGTAATTTGTTAATCTTTAACCATACATATATGTATATACGTGTATAAAAAATTGAAATATAAGTAGTGTTCATCGATGTTTGATAGTGTAGATATATGTACAAATGTGTATAAATGATTGTACATATATGTATATAAAAGAAGATTATAGTTCTAAACATGTTTTTTTTTTCTAGTGCACATATGTGTAAATACGTGTTTAAAGTTAAAAAATGTATCATACATATATTTCTTATAATATACATATATGTATAAGTTAAAGATTGACAATATACAAATGTGTATGATTAAAATTGACAATATACACATGTATATATAAAAAACTTCTTAAAAACGTGCAATTAGAAGTAAAAAAAATTTGATTTAGAGAAAATGTGTGATTCAGAATGTTTTTACGGTTCTCAATTAGCATATATTTCTCTTAGAATCACTACCTTATACATAAATAATTAAATATTTAATTTATGAATCGTACTAAAGCATTACAATACTACTAACGAGTGAATCTCTAGCTTTATATATGTATTTTCGGTCTCACACATATATGGAAAGTGATAAAGTTTTAATATTTCTTGAAAAATGAAGTCAAAATGTTGTTATGAAATAGTTGATATACCCTCGTAAAAGAATACATAATAGTTTAATGAATGTAGTGGTATAATAAACCAACATAACTAGTAACCTAAACATATCATTTATATTACAAAGATGTTACAACACATACCTAGCATGTAATAACACGCTCTCCATCTGCCGGTGGTTGATCTTAGGACACGTCTACCCTTAAGATCGATAGTCCCATCTTCCGTAAAGTTTTGTTCGACTCCCTTCTCATATTCCATGGATCCCATCGCACGAAAAGAACAAGAATGAAAACCCTAAGTGTGTATGCTCATGCATGTTCGGGTTTTTATAAACGTCTTCTTGGAACTTTGTCAAATCTTATCTAAACAAATAATTTCTTGTTTTTCACAATTTATTTTAGTCATTTTCTCGTCGACCTTCCTCTTAGACATCACAAGGTAACGATAATATCGTTTGCGTTTGTTTTCTTTTAGTTGGAATTTACTATAGTGTGCCTCATGCGTACCTCTTTGTTTTTGGATGATGAGCCATGTGGAAGACAACATGCTGATTACTAACACCAAATTCGGTAACATTAAGATTCCCTTGGTTTGCTATAAACTAACACCAAATTCGGTAACATTAAGATTCCCTTGGTTTGCAATTAACTTAGATGTGACAATTTTAATGAATTTATTTATAAATGTGTTAATTTAGGCTACAAAATATTCGCACACCCATCTTGTGTATCTCAATATATATAGAGAGAGATAGGGTGGAAAGGGTGTGAGAGTAAGATTTTAAGGATGTGGAAATATAATGAGCCCTTATTTAACATCTAAGATATAATAATAAGCTAAAATAAAACAGGTTATACAAGTAAGGAAGTCTTCGAAAATGTATATAGATAATGGGTATGTTTGGCAAAAGTAGCTGGTGGCTGGTAGCTGGAAGCTGGTGGCTGAAAGCTGGTAGCTGTAGCTGGTAGCTAGTAGCTGTAGTTTTTTAGATATATTTGGTGTTTGGTAGAGTAGCTGGAGCTTTTAATAAAATGCATAAAATTACCAAAATGGACATAACTAAAAATTTAGAAAGTTGGTGCATTAAAAAGTTTCTTATTTTGAGAGGTTAAAATAGTCATTTTTCCCTAAAAGCTTGTAGCTCCTTCTAAACGCTACTAGTAGTAGCGTTCAACCAAAAGCTTCAAGCTCCTAACCTAAAAGCTTAAAGCTCCTTCAACCAAACAAGACTTTTTATTAAGTATGAGCTTTTTCTTAAAAGCTTAAAGCTAGAAGCTCCTAAAAGCTTCATGCCAAACATACCCAATATCAAATTATTATCTTAGGAGATGTTTGTTTAGCTCTTAGTGGGGCCCTTAATGGTTTATACCTCTTACTGGTTCAATACTTAATGGTTCAGACTGTTTGTTTCGCGAACAGATGTCTGAATGGTTCAGATATTTGTCTCTGAATGGTTAACCATTATACTGAGGCTGTTTAGTAGCCTCTTAATCCATTCAGAGGCTGTCTCTTAATGAAATCATTTGTGGCCCTTATGTCTGAATGAATAAGAGGTAACCTTATGTCTGACTGGATAAGAGGTAATATCTGAATGTTAAACCATCACATGTCACATTCTTCTACATTATCTTTGTTAAACTCTTAAATGATTTCATTAAAAGGTAGCCTCTTAATGTCATTCAGATGCTACCAAACAGCCCCTGAATCTGAATGGTTAAGACCTCTAATCTGAATTGGTCAGACATTTGCATCTGAATGGTTAAACATTATACTGACTCTTAATGGTTGAGACCTCTTACTGGTTCTGCACTTAAATGTTCAAACCAGTTACTTGTTCAGCACTTAACCATTCAGAAATTGTCAAACAACCCGTTAATATATGTTATAAGACTATAACAAATTATTTATATAAAAATATAGTAGCATTATTAAAAAGTAGAAAAATGAACAATAGTATTTTTGAGTCCAACCAGTTTGCTCGACTGGCAATTTCCTATACATACAAAAACCAAATGGGGGAGTAGTGCCAGACAGCTGCCTGGCACTCCCCCATTTGACCAACCATTTTATTGTTTTATATTCGTTTTAAAATTACGGTTTCGTCCTTAATTTAAAATATTTTTCCGGTTTTGTCCCCACTTCAAAATAAATTTATGTTTTTGTCCCTCTCTCGAAATTACGATTTTTCCCTCGGTTCAAAATTATGATTTTATCCCCATATTACAATTATATTTTTTGCCCCAGTTCAAAATAAATTTTTGCTTTTCTCCCAAACTAAAACTGACGATTTTGCATTTTCACCCCGTTTAAAAAATTATGATTTTGCCTTCGGTTTAAAATTATGTTATTGCCCGGTTAAAAAAAGTATGCTTTTGCCCCCCAAATTCAAAATTACGATTTTGCCCTCAGTTCAAATTAAAAATATAGATTTGTCCCCAGCTTAAAATTACGATTTTATCCTTAATGCAAAATTATATTACGATTTTGTCTCTGGTTTAAATTTATGGTATTGCCATCACTTTAACTTTTGGCAAATTACGATTTTACCCAAGTCAACAAATACAACTTTGCCCTCAGTTCAAATTACAGTATTGCTATCGTTTTAGTTTTTTTAGCAAAACTATAAAAGTGTTTTTTTAATTGGTTGACTAGATTTAATTTTTTTCCATGTCAATGAGCTGCCTAACACTCGCTCATTAATCCTGACAAACTACAGTTTTGCCCTGAGCTCAGAACTACGGTGTTGTCATCGTTTTAGTTTTTTTTCCTAATAAAACTATAATAGTGTTTTTTTTAATTGATTGAGAATTATTCAGCCATCGCCCTGCAACGCGGGCGGGGCATCAACTAGTTTAGATACACATTTAAGAATATTCATAAGTCGTTACCTCACCGTTATGACGCAATGATCTTGTCATCTCTACCCACAAAAGTAGTGTTTTCTTTTCTTTTTTTTAACGGCAAACCAGTGGAGTATTTTGGTGTCATCAGTAGAATCATCCGATTATATCGATCTCCACTAGGCAATAATACCTATCACCAATTCAGGGTGAAATCCAATAAATATGGGAAACCCCTCTTGTGAGAATCAAACCTATGACCTAATGATCCGTAAGCCTTATCTCACCCCTAAAATGCCACTAGACTATAATGTCATGGTGTGTTTACTATGTGTTATATAATTATATCTCTATAACTATGTTAGAGATTAGTAGGGGTTTTTTTTTTTTTTGAAAGATAAACTTCATAAAGAACACAAACCCGAGGAGCCACTCCAAGGCGGAGGGACCCACACGGATTACATCACATCAATACAACAAGAGTTCAAAACGTTTCCAATTTACCTTATCCCCTTTAAATCGACTCCTATACCACAAATAACCCAAGGATTTAACATCTAAAACAATTTTTTTGACCTTGACCTCCATGTTGTTGAATTGTTTCGCGTTCCTGGATTGCCAAAGACACCAACAAGTCAAAATCGCCAAACCATAGATCACTTGCTTCCTGTTAATCGACCCGTTCACCTGCTTAGCTAAATCAATAACATCGCCAACAGAAAAGAGAAAACTCTTTGGGATATTGCACCACGTGCAGATGGCGTCCCACACTCCATTCGCAATAGCACAAGCCGTGAACAAGTGTTTCGTGCTCTCTTCTGAATCGCTGCAAAAAACACAATTATTATCACCGAAAAAAATATTCCCCTTCGCAAGAGCCACCTTAGTCGGAATTTGATCCATGTTCGCCCTCCACATAAACAAGTTACATTTACTCGGAATCCACGTACTCCACTTGAAAACGTTAACATTATTTCTCGGGGCCTCCGATAAAATCCATTTCTTAGTTTCCTTCACAGAGAACTCCACCAATCCCTCTTTATTCCAAGCCCATCCGTCCCTTTTCTCCGACTTACGAACCGCAGCTATGATGCGATGGCACTCAAGCAGCTCCTGGACTTCAATATCAGTGGCCAAGTAATTAGTCCAGTTCCAAGAAACCACTACCGGCTCCGTAACCCCTTGTATCCGATCCTGGACAGTGCACCATTTATCTACTTCTAACCGGAAAATATTAGGAAACATCACCCTCAATGGCACGTCTTTAACCCAAGGGTCGATCCAAAACTTTATGTCCGTACCTTTGCCAACAACCCCCCGTATCATACTTACAAACTGATTACCATTCACTTTAAGTTTAAAACCGAGATTAACCACTTTAGCCCACGTACCATTGATACTAGCATTAACCGGGAAAACATCCCACTTTCGCCTCATGACATGAACTGCCTCGATTATTTTCCGCCACAAAGCATTTGTTTCTACTTTGTACCGCCACAACCACTTTAAAAGTAAATCATTGTTCACCACCTCCAATCGACTAATTCCCAAACCACCGTCCTCTTTAGCTTGAGTGACTACATCCCAAGCTACCCAATGCGTTTTCCTCACCTCCTCACTACCACCCCAAAGGAACCTCCTCATAATACCTTCAAGTTTATTGACCACCGCCATAGGCGCTTTGTATAATGAAAAATAATACGTCGGGAGGCTCTCCAGAACCGATTTAATCAAAATGAGCCTACCACCCATCGACAAAGTTTTAGCCTTCCATTTAGATAACCGGTTATTGAACACCTTAATGACAGGCTCCCAGTTTTTGATACGGCCCATGTTCGCACCCACAAGAATACCCAGATACTTAAACGGAGTGGAACCCGACCGGCACCCTAAAGCCACCGCTTCCTGCTTCACTTCCTCATCACATACACCCATCTCGAAAAGAGTAGATTTATTAATGTTAATTCGAAGACCAGAGCACATATGAAAAATGCGAAGCAATCTCCTCAAACTCGCAAAATTAAACTTAGACCAATCTCCCATAACCATAGCATCATCCACATAAAGCAAATGCGAAATGATAAGACCGGCTTCCGACAAATTGACACCATTAAACGCTCCCAAATCACAAGCTCTTCTAAGCATACCTGAAAAAGCCTCCATTACAATAATAAACAAGAACGGAGAGATAGGATCACCCTGCCGCAACCCTTTACCACAGCCGAACTCAAATGTAGGAGAACCATTTACTAGGACAGACGACCTAGCCGAGGAAAGAACCCCCGAGATCCACCTACACCACAACTCCGGAAAACGCATTTGACGCATTACTGAAATGAGAAAACCCCAGTTAACGTTATCATACGCTTTCTCGAAATCTATTTTAAACATAAATAGATTCTTCCCCTTCCTTTTCGCCCAAGACAAAATCTCACTAATCATCATAGGCCCATCCAAAATGTATCTCCCGGTCAAGAATGCCGATTGCGTATCGTGAGTAATGTCTCCCATAACCAACCTCAACCTATTCGCTAACACCTTCGATATAACCTTGCTCACCACCCCTATTAAAGTAATGGGCCTATATTCTGCATGAAGTCATAGTTGATAGTTGTGTATCTACGATTCTACGTTTACTTATTTAAAGGACTTAAATCTCAATAGCTGAAGCTAAAAATCATATCAACAATGTTGTGCTTGTGTTGGGGTGGTTGAGTTTAACTGACCCCTTGTAATTATCGATGGTCAAACATCATGTTATCACTATGGAGAAAACACATGTATCTAATGTTATCGACGTATCAAAAGGCCAAAGTATGATCGGTGTCATCAGTCATTAGCTAGCTAAAGGTCTTTATGACACATGATAGATAAAAAAAATGGTAGTTTTTGTACCCCATTTAATAATATTTTAAAAAATTATTTTCTGGAGAAAGGGCGTATAGAAGAAAAAAAAATTGAAACTTCTCAAATTGTTTTAATTTGATTAGCCATTCATATTATTTAATCAATAAGTTAAGAAAATTTCGTTAATGTTGTAAAACAACGGTCTATTAGCGACATGAGAACAAGACTATAGAGATCAAGTAGAAAAAGAGAATATGGAGAATGTGAATTCTTATTCATTGAGTTGTCAACATACAATACAAAGAACATCTATATATATTGTTCTTACATTAATACAAAGGTAATAAGTATATGGAGGTTACATATGTGGAGAGTCACCACATTATGATGCATTCATAACACTCCCCCTTGACTATCCACATGTTGAAATATAATAGTCTACTGTTCTTTTAATACACTAGGTGATTCTGCCTCGTTAAAAACCTTGCTAGGAAAACCCAGTGGGATAAAACCATAGCTAAGGAAAAAAGAGTGCAGCATGTATTTCCCCCTGATACTTTTGGATCAGGTGTATTGCCTCATTAAAAACCTTACTAAGAAAACCCATTGGGATAAAACTTAGTTAAGGGAAAAAGAGTGCAACTTGAGTAAATCTCCCCCTCATTATAATATGCATCCTTTAAGTAAAGTGTGTCCATCATCCTCAAAAGTTGCTCAAAACTTTTGTAGAATGATTTGTCGTCTGATGCCTTGAAGTGCAATCCTTTATATTGAGTAATGTTGTAAAATCTTCTTGTGAGACTTCTAGTGCTTCTTCTTGCGAACAAATACCATAAGATCCAAGACTATTTGTGTTACATTCTTTATATCTACAAGACTAACAGAACTAGCTTTCATAGGTTAGTAAAATATAGACACGTATCATTCTTACCTTTAGGGTATCGACATATCTGCTTTACCATTCAAATGTCTCCTCATTGGACATGTACTATATCATGTTGATCAATTCAAATAAAAAAATATATATATATTATCATGCATAGCTAGAAAGTTAAGTTAATGCACAATTGCACTTTAGCCATAGTACTTTTGAAATGAGAATCTCTACTTTGGTAGGAAATGATAATAATCATTTCTTATAAAACGTGTCTGAACAACCTTTAACATACTATAAGGTTGAGCTCTCTACATACTAAAATGTCCCCACTAACATCTTCTAGATGTAGTTTGATAGATGAATAAAAGTATGATTACAAATATATTCGAACTTCAAGTCGAGTAATAATTAGACTATGCTAGGGTCATTAAAAAAATCCCCTTCTAAAAGCTCGCCAGTTTCTCTTGATGATGCTTAGACATCATCACTGTAAATTGCGATTATAGTCAAATTTTAAGAAAGATCATTTGATAAAGATGGATAATATTATCAAACTTATATTGCTCTTTATCATAATATATCATGAGTTGTACAACACTCAACTTGACTATTTTAGTTCATATTATCTTTAACTTTATAAAGATACATTCTTGAGGACTTCAAATCAATGCTTCAGGCATTTGCAATCATATACATACTTCTTTCAACTTTGAAAAACAATGTATGTGCATTCACTCTTTAGGAGTTCTATTACATATACCTCCTCATTGATTTCTATATTATATGCAAGGATGTCTTTGAATATTTTTTTTTTTGAAAGGTGAGAGTCTACTTTGGTTGTGAGAGCAACTCTCACACCCCCCAAACCGGGGGGCCCTAGCCAAGTCTGCCCAGACTACGTTTTCTTAACCGGGCCCGCGCTGATTATCAGACTTGGTTACGGCTTTCCCCCAGAAACCGTTTTGCCTCCACACGAGAAGACTCGCTAGAGTAACAGCCGGATGAAAACCGGGGGCGGGCTCAGGCTCAGGCCCGCGGTCCTTTGTGTCCACGGGTCTCCTCGCCCTCATTGCCCTTACCCCCAAATGCAACAAGTTGGGATAGAACCCGGGTCTCCAAGGAAACCCAAAGTTCTTTCCACCACTATTGTACCATGCTTGTACATTGTACATTAAGATGCCATAATAACCAGACAAAAGTTTTCTATGTATATTTATTGGTGCACAAGAATTACATCCTTAAGATGTTTCAACTAACCTTCTAAGCACTTAAATGCTCTACGATACTCATCAGGAGTTCCAATTATATTCAACGTATTCAAATATGAATTTGTATACAACGATCATATCGTTCTCGAGAACTCATTTTACATGAATTTTGATAATTCAAATCCTTGAGGGACTTTCATGTAAACTTTTAGTATCAAGTGATACATAACATTCATAAGACGCATATCAATTCTCTCTTTATATTACCAGACTAATAAAATATTGGAAAGTCATTACATCCACCACTAGAGAATTTGTCTCATTATGATCAATCATGGGTTTTTGTGAAAATCCTTGTGCACTATATTTGCCTTATCACATTTAATTCGATTTTCACATGATTCGCATAAAAGCCCCATTAATATCCAACATACTTTACAAATTCAGTTGTATGGACTGTTGGTCCGAAAACTTTCCATTTCATTAGAGAATTTGAATCCGCCATACTTTACGTCTTTCCATTTTGGCCAATCATTTATGTATTTTCATTCATAGGCAGATCTTAAATCTTGATCCTCGTCATTTCATCATTTCAAGCGCTATATTATATACAAAAATATAACGACGTCGATTTTGTTTCGATTCCATACATATCTTAGACATGATACAACTTATCTAGATCTATTTATTTTCAGGTACCTGAGGTTCTTCTTGAACCATCATGTCTACTGTCTCTTCAGGAGATCTTATTACTATAACCTCGACTTGACCATCTTAATTACTTGCTCCAATTTTCGAGGAATTTTATTGTTGGAATCAACTAGTCTACCATGCTTTAGGTATGCAATAGACTCATTACAAAATATGTGGTTGTTCTTCTGGAACACTCATCTTAATTGGAGAATTAGCAGTTGGTATATGTGACATAGTCACCTTCTTAAGGTCAGTGAATGCGCCTGGTAATGGATTCGCTAATCTTTGTAATTGAGTTTTCCTTTGAACTCCTGGTTCATACTTTTAGTTTTGAGGATTAATGATAATTCATACTAACTCATTTATTTTCCAACTGCTTTTTATCTCCCCTTGATGTTGGGAATGTTAATCCATTGAGATGGATATCAATTATTTCGTTATCATGTATTCCCAACCACTTTTTAAGGTCCTTTTTTGTGTGTAGTGGTTGATCAATTTCAATATATACCACACAACCAAAATCTTAGAAAGGACATCTTTGGTTCCTGACCAAAAACCAACTATAATTGGGGAGAAACTATTACAACATATTGGCTTGATGTGAATTAATTTTATTTCATGTAAAATTACATGTACTCATATATAAACATGAACTTGCTCTCATGATTATTGGCTTTGCTATCAATCGTAGACGTTCAGTGATCGTCTTAACAAAAGCAATTCGTGTATGAACATAATCTACAGGAAGTTCAACACTTATTCCGTCGATCATTAATAGCTAGGGAAATAAACTTATCGTCAATACTAATAAATACATGCAATCTGGAATATCGTGCTTGCTATCTTATTAGCTAAGCCATAAATTCGTCAAACATCATGTTGTGAATTTGATAACCATTTAGACGATGCATCAATTTAAAACACTAAATGGTATCATGTTGAGATATGCATATCTCTTAATCATTTCCAGAATATTTAGGGATACACACCCTTAATTTGCAAATAAACAATTTCCCTTAAGAGCAAACATAATATGTTATCCGCTAGAAGAATTTTTAAGTTCTTCATTATACATCATCATTGACTCGGTGTGGTCTAACCGGTCATGCCAATAAAGTAAATAATCATGGTCCATAAACTTCTGGTTTATGATCGTATATATATTACTTGCACATATGCTAGTATAAGACATAAGACACGAGATAATGTATAAACTATCATGTTATATCACCATCATTATTTCCACATATCATTCGCATATTATCGCTCCATTTTTTTTGTGATGGTCAATCTCATTATTAACTTGGCTATCGTTTAATTTCTAATGGTCGATCTCATTATTACAATGACCATCATTGCAATTTTCTTAACTATGTCCGTTATCACGACATTTTCAATGATCTTTATATAATCACATTCACTTTGGGAAACGAAATAAGCAAAATAAGTTTCATAAGTTTTCATTATTTACTCAGTCACACGAATATAAAATTATTTCAATCTTTTCATACTCTCATAATGATACTGCTACTTCAGGAGCGTAACTCATGTGTGATAAATGGGAATTTATATTTCTAGTTTTTGCACTTAATAATTCTTTTCACATCATAATATACATCATAATATGAATTTGAAAGTAATCAAATGACCGAGTCATGTATTATCGATTTAAAACTTTATGATAATTAGATTTAGGGAGTAGGACACTTCGAGTATCATACTAAGTATATATACAATCTTTTGTGAGAATGACAATTAACCACAACATTATGATCAAAACTTAACTCACTCAAAGCAAAAGTTCTTATTCAAATATAGTGTTAACAAAGTGTGGTATCAAAAACTCATGATCTAAAAACTTCTTGTGCATTGATATTTTCCTAATTCATTTGGGAATATATCATACTCACATAAACCTATGATAATTTGATAACACGGTTTGACCATCTGCAAAACCTTTGTTTATTTGGCATAGAACAACAATTACTCCTAAAAGCAAAAACTTTGTTTATTTGACATAAAACAACAGTTACTCCTAAAAGAATGAAATTTAATAGTTTGTTGTATAGTCTAGGGTTAAAAAAACATATCAAAAGATAATAAATAATTTGTAAAGCTCTAAAAAAACCTCGAATAAAATCATATATATGTAATCTAAGATATATAGAACCTTTCAAATTAAAAGCTTTCATGCATAAGTGGTACCCAAGATATATAGAACCTTTCAAATTTCTTAATATATATTACTCAATTTATAAAAATCAATATAAATTAATAACATTAAAAATGAGACCAAAATATCACACTTTAAATTTACTAATGATGTAACTGATGGGTGTTTGAAAATCCTTTAAAGCCTTAAAAGGAATCATTAAATATCACACTTTAAATTACTAATGATGTAACTGATGGGTGTTTGAAAAAACCTTTAAAACCTTAAAATGAATCATTAAATATCACACTTTAAATTACTAATGATGTAACTGATGGGTGTTTGAAAACCTTTAAAGCCATAAAAGGAATCATTAATTTATACAATTCACCCATTCTTATTTATCCCCATATTATTCAAACAAAATTAATAGACATGCTTAAATATAACATTATGGATAAAACATAGGATCAATACCTTAAAATGTAAAATAGCATACATAATTCATGAATAGCCATGAATGTTTACAAAAGTACTTATTATTTCCTTTTTGTTCAATAACTTAAAATGTAAAATTGCTTATTCTATCAACAAACTAAAAAAAAAAACTTTTTCATTATCCATAACATCTCATCAATATTAAATATGAATGGGTAATCTCACAAAAAGATATTACCTTGGATTATAGATAGACTTCTAAAATAATCAAACTACATCCATTTATCGATTATATATAAACTTTTAAAATAATCAAATTGTATTCATCGAGCATCGCCAGTTCTATAACTAGTTTACGATTTAATATTGGGTATTAATGAAAATATAATAATAGAGATTTATTTGAGTCGGTTTACCATTTAATTCAAATAAATTAAGGGACTTTGATCAAACACAAAAAACGGTGTCCCTTCCCTTCTTTTCAGTGATGCTAAACGAAACCCCTAACGTCATCTTATTTGTTAGATTTTCTGATTAAGAAACCCGATCAGGTTATAACAATCATTCACCAAAGTATTATTTTCATAAAGATTTGAGCAACTATAGATAATAGCTAGCTATAATAAAACAAATTTTTCATCCAAATCCCACAAGCAATGAGAATATAATCCTTCAAAAACTAATAATGGAAGCCAATTTTGCAGATGAACAAAGGTGGGTTACAATAAAAAAAATAACCTAAAATTGAAGAAAAAGATTTACCGAAATCATGTAAACATACCTGATTTATTAACAGAGTATCTCTGAAATCCATTGTAAATTGCTTCCTTATTATTCCACCATTATCAAGAAAGTCACTTCTAATTCAAGTGGTTATAACAGCAACGAACTTGTGATAGTTATTTTTTCCCGTTATTCTATAAACGTAGCGGCATCAAGTGATGTTAGACGATGGGTTCAAAATGAAATGGTATACAAAGAACAATGAACAAACTCGTGCTGATAACGTGTTGTAAAACAACGGTCTATTAGCGACATGAGAACAAGACTATAGAGATCAAGTAGAAAAAGAGAATATGGAGAATGTGAATTCTTATTCATTGAGTTGTCAACATACAATACAAAGAACATCTATATATATTGTTCTTACATTAATACAAAGGTAATAAGTATATGGAGGTTACATATGTGGAGAGTCACCACATTATGATGCATTCATAACAGTTAAGAATATATAGAAGAAAAGGTGTATCAAAAGATAACAAATAGAGTTGATTGTACTTTCTGTTCTTTATGTATACAACAAATTTCAAATTTTAGGTTATATTTTTAAACTAAGTTAAATACATTGAATGTTCTTTATGTTTGTATTTACTATATACGTTTTATCTTTTAGACTAAACATTAACGTTGAACTCACCTAAATGCCACTCATGTAATCACCATCCAACACGCCAACGAATGGGAGGATGAAGATGGGCAAAAAAGGCGGTGGATTCGAGTTTGGTTATCAGATAGTTGGTGAGGGTTGTCGGAGTACGATTGATTTTAGGTCGGAATACTAGGTTTAAGTTGGTCAATGAAAAAATGGGTAAGAGAGGGAAAGTAGAGTTTAAACAAAAAAAAGAGGAATTTTCGTTTTCATATAATATATAGTTTGGGTTAATACATTTTCTAAATTTAAAAATAATATTTAGTAATTCTTTTTTTTAGCATATTTTTATTTATATATAAGGTACTGGCCGAGTTACATTCATATCGCAGGTAAGCGAGCAACAAGCTGCGCCGCTACCCCTTATGTAATATTTTTTATTTAATGTACGTATAAAAAGACTATTATGCTCTCACATGAGTGATATATGAGTGAAATTAGCTTTAATTACTAAGTAGGTTTGGTCTAAAGGATACAATATCCATATAAATGTAAAAACAAATTGAGTAAATTACTATTTTGGCTCCTATGGTTTAGCCAGTTTAATATTTTTAGCCTAAAAGAAATCTTTTGACATATGTGACACTAATTTTTTTTATCTTTTTTGCAGTTAAGTGTAAGGTATTTAGGTCATTATATACCTTAGGGGATGTATTTGATAATTACAAACCTCTTTTAATAATTAGTCATTATTAATGCAATTATTCAAGTTTTTTATTATTTTGTTATTTTCACGATTATTATTAACAAAATGTGTTTTAAATATACAAATAAATATGTATTTTTATTAACCGTTTGTTTTTTATAAACGTCATTTTTAAAATCATTTGTTTTAAACTTTTTTTAAGTCGTCTACCCTTTTTAAACCGTTTGCTTATTAAAATCGTTCTTTTTAAAGTTTTTTAAACAGTTCATTTCATATCGTTCTTTTTTAAAATATTTTTAAACTTATTTAAACAAATCATTTTTAAGGCGTTGATTTTTAAAAGCGTTTCTTTTTAAACCGTTACTTTTAGAATCGTTTTTGAAATCGTCATTTTTTAAACTTAGTATTCAATTTACTTATAGCCATTAGGGAAAAGAACTTAAAAAGTATGATTTCAAATAGAAAATGAATTTAAAAATGATCGATTTTAAACGAAAGAGTGGTTTAAAAAAAGATTTAAAAAAAAATCATTTATAAAAAAACAAAATTTTACATAATAAATTAACAAGTGTAAGGCTTTAAAAAAACGAACGAAGTAAATAAACGAAAGGTTAAAAAAATAACGAAAAACAAACAGTCCAAATAAATGATAGATTTGAAAAAAGATAAACCATTCTAAAAAACTTTGAAAATGAATAATCTTCTGCAAACTTTTTATTAGAATGGTTCATCTTTTTTCAAATGTTCTATTTCTTTTGTTTTTTTATACAAGACATTTAGTAAATTTTTTAAAATGAACGACTTAAAAAACGTGAAATGTTTAAAAATGTTTAAAAAACAAACGATTTAAAAAGAATGGTATAAAATGAAGTGTTTAAAAAACTTTAAAAGACAAACGACTTTAAAAAAAGAACTACTTAAAATAAACAAACAATTTAAAAAGAAACAATTTTAAAAATGATAGACAATTTTAAAAAAATATTTTTAAAACGTTTATAAAAACAAACGGTTAATGAAAGTACATATTTACTTGTACATTTAAAACGTATTTTGTTAAATAATAATTGTGAAAATAATGAAATAATAAAAAAACTTAAGTAATTTCATTAATAATCTCTTAAATATTAAAAAAAACTTTGCAGTTATCAAAAACAACCCCTAAGGTATGTAATGATGTAACACCCATCATATATAATTGGGACTTTAATATAATTTACGCATTTTTAAAACAAAAATACTTCAATTCATTAAAGAATACGAAATAGAAGTTTTTATAGTGTCAACTTACTAGTTAACTACTAACTAGTTTAACATCCCAAAAATATCAAATCAAGTAATTACATTATAAAAACATTGTTTTCGACAAGACTAGGTAAGCGCGGAAGCTTCAAAATGTAGTGTTCGGTTCTTCAAAATATGCTTGATCGCCATCCGGAAAGTCCCCATCATTACCTAGAGTCAAAACCATTAATAATAATAGTTTTGACATTGAAATTCAGTATGCAAACAAGTTCCAGCATCAGGATATATATAAAAAAAATAATAATAAGAAATTTTTAACTTTGGTTCTGTCGCGTGTCGCGGCAAGAGACATCGAATCCGTCGCGACTCGCGACGGCTTCCGCGTGTCGCGGGAGTTACCAAGGATTCTTCCGCGTGGCGCGGGGGAAACCTTTTTCCAGCAGGTGCAGGTTTGCAACCTGGTAATCTGCCCAGCTCCGAAAATTCACAAAATACTAACTTTAAACTATCATAACTTTTTACTCGTTAGTCCGTTTTAACCGATTTATTTTCCTATGAGCCCGTAATAAAATTACGGATCTAACTATGTAGATTTCACGTCGCGGATCTCTAGTTAACAGCAATTTGTTCATGACTTCCTTATTTCAATTATCCGACCCATTAGCAATAGTTGCATAATACGACATTTCAGTTTCTTATTACTCTTAGACATGGCTACCCAATTCCCCGGGCTTAACCTTGGCATAATTGCGCCATTCATGGCCTTGTGTTCCCTTAGAACTAGAAGCTTGTTCCCACGGAATTCCAATCTTCCGTTTCAAGCGATATTTGCATCTTACTTCTATAGTTTGATCCAATATCCCGGATTCACAAACTTGAAGTATCATAGCCAAATTCGTAAGCGTGGTTCAATCCAACACTTACAACATACAAGACTTTCTAGTTACTACTTCCATGATTCTTTTATGGTATCAATTCGACCCGATTGACTATCTAGTGAAAACCATCACTTTATTAACAAGCCAAACCTAATTTCCAATCTATATTATGACCCGTTTGATGGTCGAGTGAACTTCGCCACTTTAAAGACACATCAAACGCATCTATTACACTACGACTCCATTTATACATTTAACCCAAACATGTATGTATAATTTAACGAGACTAAAGTCACATACCTTTAGAGCACACCTTTTCCATGCGTGTCCACTCCGGCTTGTTGTCACTCCCCGATTTCCACGTGTATCAACGGTGGGCCCGGTGGGGGATTACCGTGACGTAGTTGGCAACAATATACTCAAACCACAATATTTAAATGCACAGCGGAAGCATAAGGATAAATTATATTTCAACCATTGATTATAATATCCAAGTATTACGAATAGTCAAAACAAATCCACAGGGGATCAAAATAAAATATAAATATTGTTCATCAGATATGGCATCCCAAGTTTGCGAGCTTCTAACGATGCTTAAGGAGTGGCCAGCCTATTTCGTACAGAACCTGTATTTAATCTTTTGTGGAAAATACGTCAGTTTACACTGGTAAATACATTCAACCGACACTTTTGTAAAATGTTTAATAAAATTGATTTGAATGCACAAGGCACAAACTCTTTATAACTTGGGATAATTTATCAATTAAATCTTGTAAAAGAATTACATGTTCACTATGCGTTCGGTCGCCCGGGTCGTGCCGCGTTTAAGGTTAATAGACACGCCACAAAGCATAAAGCCGTGGCGGGAAAACCAACGGTTATACCTTTATAGTTATAGACATATTTTTGTCGGGTGTACGCCTACACCCGCGTGTCGGGGTCGTGGCCATTTCGTAAAATGATGCCAAGGATATCCGGGACATGGTCATTAAGCTCCCAAAGGCGTAAAGCCAACAAAACCAATTTTTAAACGGGTCACATTGATAATACCCAACTACTAATGATTTGGGGTCAATTGCCCGACCAAGCGGTATTTTAAATACCGTAACCCAAGCCCGTATAACGGAGAATAAGTTAAAAGTATTTACCTGAGCAAGTAATAATCCTCAATCAAACAAATGCAAGTATCTTTTACTGGTCTCCTATTCTGGAACGAAGGCTTATAATAACCTATTAGAATCCTAACGGGTCTTTAATTTAGCCTTAGCTTAGACCGGTCAGTTTCGAAGGATAAATACGGTTTAATCGCGTGAAAGGCGAAAACCGGGAATGGAATGTGGTTTGGGCCCAACAAGTTTGAAGACTTGTTTTATATGGGTATAATAACCACACTCTAGAGTTTGAAGTAAAAACGATAAGGTTTGACCCGTTTCGGCTAGTTTATGTAAACTAGTTACATAAACCGAACCGTGCGCGCAAAAGGCGTAACGGGGAACCGTAAGAGTCCTACACAGGTTTCCTAAGATAACATGCTCTAAAAGGTTGTGGTATCAGTAGGATACCTTCCATTATGCCCGTAACGAGTTTAAATCCAATATACGCCTCGTAGGGGTATTTTGGTCATTTTAAAGGTTATAAAAGAGGTTTTCTGAGTTCTACAGGGAATCTGAGTTTCCCGAACAGTTTATAAAGTCCAAAATACTTTATTTATTATTTAAAATCAGTAGCAACTGGAATCGGGTCAAAATACCATGTAGAACTCAAGTTATGTCCGAAAAGGGTATATTCGGTATTTACCGAATCGATGCCATAACCACAGGTTATGAGCAGGTTAAAAATAATTAAAAATCTTTAAAAATCCCAAAATATTATTTTACATCAGTGTGTAAAAGGTTTGGTGTCGAGATTTGGGTTTAGATAGGCTTTATGCTAATTGCGCCGATTAATTACTAAAGTTTCCGTAATTGCGCCATTTAGCATAACTCCTATTCTAGACCTCGGATTGACGTGAAATTTTAGGTACATGTTTAGAAATCAGTAACTAAGGTTATTGTCCTTTCACATATCCGAAATTCTCGTTTTAAAGTAAAAAGGGCGTGATGGTCAACTTTTAGGCGTTTAACGGAAATGTGTAAAAGACTCGGACAAACAACGAACCGGTCACAAAGGGTTATACCATCATGTAACCTGGTCCTAAGAGAGTCCTAAGGCATATCTAATTCATACCATAACGGGTCAGAACTGAAGTCAAAGCAAAAGTCAAAATTCTGCGACTTTCGGCTCCGAACCGGGTCAAAACAGTAAATGGTCGGATCAAACAAGCTTAGACTAGTTAATATACTTATTATCATGTTTTATGAGTGTTAAAACAGGTTACAAGCCATCTACATTACCGATTATGCATAAAATCGCAAAATAGCATTCTGTTGACTTTTTCTAAGTAAGTTTGACTTGACATTCGGACTAGTTAGAGTGGAAACCAGAGGGTGCCCTTTTGAGCGTTTAAAACCCACATGATTACCAACATATAACTACCTTTGTTTCGATTAATCACTGGACCATTTGTGATTAACCGCTAAGTCAATCGTTAATTACGACGGATTGACTTTTAAGCTATAATTAAGCAAAAACTAAACCACAAAGGGTTAAACATACTTACAAGAGTCCTATGCACGACTTGTGAAGCCTAGAGAGAATGCTTGAGTTCCAGAAATGAGCAGAAGTGTTGAAAGAAGGTGTGAACAATTGTTACAACATGAATGGCCTTTTATAGTGTTCAACATCCTCCAAGATGGTGACAACTAGGTATATGGGGTGATCCAGATCATTCACAAGTGTATCCTAGTGCCTAGGAAGTGTTAGGAGTCGCCCATGTCCCCAAAAATATCTTGGTAAGTCGGTTTAACCGTTATAACAGCCAACTTACTGTCGCTGGGCACCCCTTACGGACCGTAAGGCAGGGCCCTTGTGGTCCGTAAGCCTTTGATAGAGAAAATGTATTACCCTTTCGAACCTTATGGACCGTAAGGCAGGACCCTTGCGGTCCGTAAGACCTTGTCAGAAGCAAAAAAAAAAAAATTTAACCTTTCATGCATTGAATAGTCAACTTGCAATGCAAGATTTCTGGCCATGAATTATCAGCACCATGCCTTTAACCCATGCTTGAACAGTTGTCTACCCCATTATGCAAAGTAATTGAATTGAACAATGATAGGATTCATGAATGGAGATTTAACGTGCATTATTTTCATAGGATCCCTTCTCACAAAGTTGGCATCCATCATTATTAGTAATCACCGGATTAAGCTATATTAGATGTTTATTAATCATGTTAGGGTCTTGGGATTTATTAATGGAGTCGCTCAGAGGTGTAAATTTAACATGTCGACATGTTCAAAAATCCTACCATACATCTTTAATTAAATCCGGGTTTACCATACTTTTGTCGTAAGTGACACGTGTCGTTTATTTATTGGACGCAAAATTTCGAGGTGTTACATCCTCACCCCCTTAAAAGAAATCTCGACCTCGAGATTTATTGAAATAACTGAGGGTACTTTTCTTTCATCGTGGATTCTACCTCCCACGTGTATTCGGGACCTCTACGAGCATCCCATTTTACCTTCACCATCGGTATATACTTCCTGCGAAGCTTCTTAACCTGTCGATCTTCGATCGACACAGGTTTTTCGACGAACTTTAAGCTCTCGTCAATGTGTACGTCTGTATGCGGTATGACCAGTGATTCATCAGCGAAACACTTCTTCAAGTTACAGATGTGAAACACATTGTGGATACCACTGAGCTCTTCTGGTAAGTTTAATTTGTAGGCAACCGATCCGACACGTTCGATTACATCGAAAGGTCCAATATATCTCGAGCTTAGCTTGCCTTTCTTACCGAATCGCATCACCCCTTTCCAGGGTGATACCTTAAGCAAAACCTTGTCGCCTACTTCGAAATTGAAAGGCTTACGCTTCAAATCTGCGTAGCTCTTCTGCCTGTCTCGGGCAGCTTTCAATCGATCGCGAATTTGGACAATCTTGTCCGTTGTTTCGAATATTATATCAGGTCCTATCATCTGGACATCTCCAACTTCTGCCCAACAAACGGGCGTTCTACACTTTCTACCATATAGGGCTTCAAAAGGTGCAGCCTTAATGCTTGTATGGTAGCTGTTGTTATAGGAGAACTCGACCAATGGTAGGTGGTTATCCCAACTGCCACCTAGGTCGATTGCACATGCACGAAGCATGTCTTCCAACGTTTGGATCGTACGCTCACTCTGTCCATCTGTCTGAGGGTGGTAAGCCGTACTGAAATTCAAACGTGTACCCAAAGATTGCTGGAAGCTTTTCCAAAAGTGTGACGTGTATCTGGTATCTCTATCTGAGATGATAGACACAGGCACGCCATGAAGGGCTACAATCTTGTCTACAAACAACTGGGCTAATATATCGGAGCTATGAGTCTCCTTTATGGGTAGGAAATGTGCTGACTTAGTCAGTCTATCAACTATCACCCATATTGTATCGTTTCCCTTCTTTGTCTTTGGTAATTTGGTGATGAAATCCATCGTCACCATTTCCCATTTCCACTCGGGAAGTTCAGGCTGTTGTAGCAAGCCTGACGGCTTTTGGTGTTCAGCTTTCACTTGCGCACAAGTCAAACACTTTGCTACGTAGGTGGCTATAGACTTCTTCAAGCCTATCTACAAAAAAATTTGCCTTCAAGTCCTGGTACATCTTATCAGCACCAGGATGAACGGAATATCGGGAACTGTGGGCTTCCTGGAGGATAACGTCATGAAGACCTCCATAAACAGAAACCCATATCCTCCCATTCAACCTCAGAATTCCGTCCTTGCCATAGGATTACTGCTCTTCAGTTACTCCTAACTTTTCATTTGGATAGTTAGCTTCTAACACAGCTTCTTTCTGTGCAGCTAACAATCGTTCATTCAGACTGTTCTTGATTTCAATGCTCTTGGCATTGATCCTTATTGGCTTCACTCTTTCTTTCCTGCTCAAGGCATCTGCGACTACATTGGCTTTGCCTGGATGGTATCTTATTTCACAGTCATAATCGTTCAGAGTCTCCATCCAACGTCGCTGCCTCATATTCAAATCTTTCTGATTGAATAGATGCTGTAGGCTTTTGTGATCAGAATAGATCACAAATTTAATGCCATAAAGGTAATGCCTCCAAAGCTTTAGTGCAAATACAACGGCACCCAACTCCAAGTCATGGGTGGTGTAGTTCTTTTCATGCACTTTCAATTGTCGCGAAGCATAGGCAATCACCTTGCCCCTCTGCATGAGCACACAACCCATACCGATGTGCGATGCATCACAATACACAACAAATTCTTCCATTCCTTCCGGCAATGTCAACACTGGAGCGTTGCTCAGCTTTTGTTTGAGGATATCAAAAGCTTCTTGCTGCTTAGGGCCCCAATTGAACTTTATACTCTTTCTAGTTAAGGAAGTTAGGGTGCAGCAATTCTTGAAAAATTCTTGATGAAGCGTTTCTGTAGTATCCTGCTAGACCTAGGAAACTGCGAATTTCCGTAGGTGTCTTCGGCTCCTTCCAATTCATGACGGCTTCAACTTTGGCGGGATCCACCTGGATACCACGCTCGCTGACTACATGTCCAAGGAACTGAACTTCTCGTAGCCAAAATTCACATTTAGAGAACTTGGCATAAAGCTATTCTTGATGAAGCAGTTTGAGAATACATCGAAGATGTTTCTCGTGGTCAGCTTGACTCTTTGAATAGATGAGGATGTCATCGATGAAGACAATGACAAATTTATCCAAATAAGGCTTACAAACGCGATTCATGAGATCCATGAATGCGGCAGGTGCATTAGTGAGCCCAAAAGGCATCACTAGGAACTCGAAATGACCATAACGAGTCCTAAATGCAGTTTTGTGCACATCTTCATCCTTGACCTTCAATTGATGGTACCCTGACCTCAGGTCAATCTTGGAAAAGTAGCTCGCTCCTTGCAACTGATCGAACAGATCGTCGATCCTAGGCAAAGGATACCTATTCTTGATTGTAACTTTATTCAGCTCACGGTAATCGATGCATAGACGCATCGAACCATCTTTCTTCTTGACGAACAGGATTGGTGCTCCCCAAGGAGATGAACTTGGTCTAACAAAACCCTTGGCTAGCAGATCATCTAGCTGCGTCCTCAATTCCTTCATTTCCGTGGGTGCCAATCTATAAGGTGCTCTTGCAATAGGCGCGGCTCCTGGAAAGATGTTGATACTGAATTCCACTTGCCTATCTGGTGGCAAACCAGGCAGTTCTTCCGGGAAAACTTCAGGATAGTCAGAGATGACTGGAATGTCTTCAATTATGGGTTTCTCCTCACCGATGGTCACCTGTGCCATATAAATGACACATCCTTTCTTCAAACATCTGGATGCCTTTAGCATAGATACATGTGCAGGTAATCCATGTCGAGTATCTCCCTGGATGGTAAGTGGTTCTGCAGACGGAGTCTTGATTACCACTTGCTTCTGGTTGCACACGATTTGGGCTTGGTTATGCGATAACCAATCCATACCCAATACTACGTCGAAACTAGCTAGTTTAAAGGGTAATAGGGATAAAAGAAATGAGTGATTCCTAATGGATATAACACATCCATCTAAGACAGTTGAGACTGTTCCCATAGTCCCATCAGCTAGTTCTACTTCGTATTTCACATTCAAGGTTTTAACAAGCAATTTTAACAACTCGCAAAACTTATCATCCACAAAGGATTTATCTGCTCCAGAATCAAACAACACTCTTGCGAAAACATCATTGATAAGGAACGTACCGGTTATGACGTTGTCGTTCTGGATAGCCTCTTTAACATCCATCTGAAAGACCCTCGCATTGGTCTTTTTACCTTCTTCAGCCTTCTTCGCTATCTTCGGGCAGTTAGTCTTGATGTGCCCTTTTTCGTTGCAACTATAGCAAGTTGCATCCTTGAGTTTCTTGCACTCAAGAGTCCTATGCTCAGAGGACTTGCATATCCCATAGGCCTTTGGCTGGGATTTCTTTTCAAATATGCACCTTCCGAAGTGGTGCTTCTGACATACCTTGCACAAGGGCTTATCGCCCGACTGCTGATCATTCTTCTTGTTCTCTGACCCCTTCTTGTGGTCACGATTGCCCCGATGCTTCTTGCTAGATCTACGTGAATCATCATCTTCATGTTTCCTCTTCTCACTATCAGCGTTCCTCAACGATCTCTGCCTCACTGCATCCAGCGTGAGAGACAGAGATATATCTGCCACGGATCTGAAGGTAGCAGGCCTAGAAGCCTTCACGCTAGCTTTTATTTCTGGGGCCAAACCCCCAATGAAGCGCGCGATCCGTTTGGGTTCCGGTGTCACAAGGTACGGAACCAATCTTGACAGAGTGTTGAAAGTCGTGAGATAAGCCTGGCAATCCAGGTTCTTCATGACCAACGATAGGAAGTTAGATTCTATCTTCTCAACCTCGTGCTGAGGGCAATAGTTTTCTTTGATGAGAGCAATAAATTCCTCCCATGTCATGCTATACAAAACAGCCTTCCCAGAGGCTTGAACCAGAGATCTCCACCACGCTAGGGCTTCACCCTTGAACGACTGGGATACAAACTTCACCACGTCTCTCTCAGCACAACCACTGATGTCCATAACAGTGTCCATTTCGTCTAACCAGGTCATACAATCCACCGCTCCCTTCTCCCCAGTAAAATCTCTGGGCTTGCAGGAGACAAAGTACTTATACGTGCAACCCTTGGCGCGAGGTGCGTCATCGACCTCTTTCTTCTTAGGATGGACACTATTCTCATTTGATGAGTGTCGATCGTCATCCTTCTTAGGCTTAGACGGAGTCGAGGGTAGTTTGCTGTGAGATTTAGAATGGGTTCTTGGCTTTGAGTGTGGTGTAGATAGGGTTCTGCTTCAAGACTCAGTGTATTCTTCGTACTGCCGATCCAAGGCTGCTTTAACAGCGCCGTCTACTAGAGCTTTCAATTCAACGCCCGTTATATGAATTTGGGCGTTATCATTGTCATCCTCCTTCGAATGACTATTAACTTCATTTGGGTCAGCCATCGCAACTTGAATCTGCTACAGAAGATAATGACAAAGTTTTATTTAGGAGTTTATTATGGAATTATCTTTTATGGCAATTCATTAACCATGGTAAACATAGACCATATCTGGTTAATTTGTTACTCAATTTTAGTTAGGATTTGAACATAACTTATCCTAATTACAAATAATATTGTTAGTGGCACAAAAGCCTAGTCATAAGGACGTTTTTATAATATAAGTCGGGATCACAGAGAATCAAGGCATGAAGGTTTGAACCGTAGTCCTTTTACCTTTTCTGACAGGGAGTCATAGACTACAACTGCCTTTTGCCTTATATGACAATAAGTATGGCCCGTAGGCATTACATCACTAATGGATGTTTGATAAGTGATTATCTTAATTGATGATTTAACCCATGATTTATAAATCATTAATTTAGGTCTTGGAATCCTTTGAAGGATTCTTATATACGAATGACGCGTGTGATTTTAACGAATCACATCTGCCAAGGATGTTAACATGTTTACAGAGGTCAACTGGAATCTGAATCTTTTAATTAAGTCTTACCATCTTGGCCGGGTCTTATAATGACACCAGGCTAGGTTTCACTATTAAGATTCTTTATTTAGGCAGATTAATTTAAAAAAAAAAGGAATGATTACATGTATAAGAATGTATATAATAACAGAATGAAATTTATAACATATATTCCATTAATCATAATAATGATTACACACTGCCCTAAATGGGACTTTTAAATAAATAAATACCTACGCAGAGGTTTACAGAAAACAAGTCCACGCAGGGACCAAATACATAGATAGATGTTCACACAGGGACTAAAAGATAAGTCCACGCAGGGACTGAAATGCAATTGTCCACGCAGGGACTAAACACAACAAATGTCCACACAGGGACTAAAATACTTAAGACAAATGTCCTCGCAGGGACTTGATTGTAATAGTAAATACAATAGTACATAAGGAGACTAATGATCTCGTTTCTTCCTCCCTTTTTGTAGGTTTGCTAGGCCTTTGAGGAATCCACGATTACTTTTACGTTCTTGCTCAAAGTCTCGTTCCACTCGGTTTAGTTGGTGGAGGATTTCTTCCTGCTCCGGTGGGGAGAAACGTGGCTGCTGCGACGGCTGCTGAACCGGAGGTCTAGGAGTTGCTGGATACCCATGAGCTGCGTATCCTAATCCCCAAGGATCCCCATAAGGTCTGTCGGGATGGAGGGCGTTGTAATTGGCCGCTACCACGTATGGGTCGGCATCATAATTATAGTTGTAGTGCGTGTGAGTCGGCTGCTCAAACGGGTTGTACGCGGTGGAACCGGCGTACGCTGGTATCGGATTGTCATAGCCGAATGGTAGCGGAGGTGGTGCAACTGGTGCAGAATTCACCTCTGCAGGGTGACCCGAAGGTTCACCCATTTGTGGTTCTTCAGGCAATGGCGAAAAATGACTCGCACTCGAGTGGCGAGGGGTGCTGAAGTGAAATTCCCCTCCTCGGGTGGACATCCGCGCGCCTGATCTCCTATGCCTTGGCGGATCTGGAGGTGCTTGCTGAACTGGTGGCGGTGCAGGCGGTGGCGTAACTGCCACGAAACGCGAATCCTCGGAAGGATCCTGTTGCTGCTGCTGCTCATGAGGCGAGAAGTGATGAGAAGGTGTGAAGTACCAATCACACTGGTCAAACCTCGCCTGGTAACTGTCGGGACCTTGATAGGGCGTTCCATGAAAGGATGACCCATCAGAGATCTCGATAGGATGGTTGGGAGTACCTCGTGCAGGTTCTATGAGATCCGTGTGTTCATCCATATCTACCGCATTATCTTTGGAGAAATGGTCTTCAGGTCCTAGCGGATTAAAACCTACTGGTTCCTGTACATAGTCTGCCGGGTTGAACCGGCCTTGGAAGAAAGGAGTAGGATCGCCATAGGAACGGTGCGAAGCAGATCGCTGGAGAGGTATAAACGAAGGTTGAGGGTTACTGGGCTCGTTCTCCGAATTTGGTCCAAAGGAGTGACGGTATGAAAGTGTCGAACTGTGTGAGGTAGACCGTCTTGTAAAAGAATTACATGTTCACTATGCGTTCGGTCGCCCGGGTCGTGCCGGGTTTAAGGTTAATAGACACGCCACAAAGCATAAAGCCGTGGCGAGAGAACCAACGGTTATACCTTTATAGTTATAGACACATTGTCGGGTGTACGCCTACACCCGCGTGTCGGGGTCGTGGCCATTTCGTAAGATGATGCCAAGGATATCCGGGACATGGTCATTAAGCTCCCAAAGGCGTAAAGCCAACAAAACCAATTTTTAAACGGGTCACATTGATAATACCCAACTACTAATGAGTTGGGGTCAATTTCCCGACCAAGCGGTATTTTAAATACCGTAACCCAAGCCCGTATAACGGAGAATAAGTTAAAAGTATTTACCTGAGCAAGTAATAATCCTCAATCAAACAAATGAAAGTATCTTTTATTGGTCTCCTATTCTGGAACGAAGGTTTATAATAACCTATTAAAATCCTAACGGGTCTTTAATTTAGCCTTAGCTTAGACCGGTCAGTTTCGAAGGATAAATACGGTTTAATCGCGTGAAAGGCGAAAACCGGGAATGGAATGTGGTTTGGACCCAACAAGTTTGAAGACTTGTTTTATATGGGTATAATAACCACACTCTGGAGTTTGAAGTAAAAACGATAAGGTTTGACCCGTTTCGGCTAGTTTATGTAAACTAGTTACATAAACCGAACCGTGCGCGCAAAAGGCGTAACAGGGAACCGTAAGAGTCCTACACAGGTTTCCTAAGATAACATGCTCTAAAGAGGTTGTGGTATCAGTAGGATACCTTCCATTATGCCCGTAACGAGTTTAAATCCAATATACGCCCCGTAGGGGTATTTTGGTCATTTTAAAGGTTATAAAAGAGGTTTTCCGAGTTCTACAGGGAATCTGAGTTTCCCGAACAGTTTATAAAGACCAAAATACTTTATTTATTATTTAAAATCAGTAGCAACTGGAATTGGGTCAAAATACCATGTAGAACTCAAGTTATGTCCGAAAAGGGTATATTCGGTATTTACCGAATCGATGCCATAACCACAGGTTATGAGCAGGTTAAAAATAATTAAAAATCTTTAAAAATCCCAAAATATTATTTTACATCAGTGTGTAAAAGGTTTGGTGTCGAGATTTGGGTTTAGATAGGCTTTATGCTAATTGCGCCGATTAATTACTAAAGTTTCCGTAATTGCGCCATTTAGCATAACTCCTATTCTAGACCTCGGATTGACGTGAAATTTTAGGGACATGTTTAGAAATCAGTAACTAAGGTTATTGTCCTTTCACATATCCGAAATTCTCGTTTTAAAGTAAAAAGGGCGTTATGGTCAACTTTTAGGCGTTTAACGGAAATGTGTAAAAGACTCGGACAAACAACGAACCGGTCACAAAGGGTTATACCATCATGTAACCTGGTCCTAAGAGAGTCCTAAGGCATATCTAATTCATACCATAACGGGTCAGAACTGAAGTCAAAGCAAAAGTCAAAATTCTGCGACTTTCGACTCCGAACCGGGTCAAAACAGTAAATGGTCGGATCAAACAAGCTTAGACTAGTTAATTATACTTATTATCATGTTTTATGAGTGTTAAAACAGGTTACACGCCATCTACATTACCGGTTATGCATAAAATCGCAAAATAGCATTCTGTTGACTTTTTCTAAGTAAGTTTGACTTGACATTCGGACTAGTTAGAGTGGAAACCAGAGGGTGCCCTTTTGAGGGTTTAAAACCCACATGATTACCAACATATAACTACCTTTGTTTCGATTAATCACTGGACCATTTGTGATTAACCGCTAAGTCAATCGTTAATTACGACGGAATGACTTTTAAGCTATAATTAAGCAAAAATTAAACCACAAAGGGTTAAACATACTTACAAGAGTCCTATGCACGACTTGTGAAGCCTAGAGAGAATGCTTGAGTTCCAGAAATGAGCAGAAGTGTTGAAAGAAGGTGTGAACAATTGTTACAACATGAATGGCCTTTTATAGTGTTCAACATCCTCCAAGATGGTGACAACTAGGTCTATGGGGTGATCCAGATCATTCACAAGTGTATCCTAGTGCCTAGGAAGTGTTAGGAGTCACCCATGTCCCCAAAAATATCTTGGTAAGTCGGTTTAACCTTATAACAGCCAACAGCCAACTTACTGTCGCTGGGCACCCCTTACGGACCGTAAGGCAGGGCCCTTGCGATCCGTAAGCCTTTGACAAAGAAAATGTATTACCCTTTCGAACCATACGGACCGTAAGGCAGGACCCGTGCGGTCCGTAAGACCTTGTCAGAAGCAAAAAAAAAATTTAACCTTTCATGCATTGAATAGTCAACTTGCAATGCATGATTTCTGGCCATGAATTATCAGCACCATGCCTTTAACCCATGCTTGAACAGTTGTCTACCCCATTATGCAAAGTAATTGAATTGAACAATGATAGGATTCATGAATGGAGATATAACGCGCATTATTTTCATAGGATCCCTTCTCACAAAGTTGGCATCCATCATTATTAGTAATCACCGGATTAAGGTATATTAGATGTTTATTAATCATGTTAGGGTCTTGGGATTTATTAATGGAGTCGCTCAGAGGTGTAAATTTAACATGTCGACGTGTTCAAAAATCCTACCATACATCTTTAATTAAATCCGGGTTTACCATACTTTTGTCGTAAGTGACACGTGTCGGTTATTTATTGGACGCAAAATTTCGAGGTGTTACACTTGTCCGCTTGACAACCCGGACCCTTTGCCTAAAGAGTTCAATTCACAATAAATTTAGAACTCTTTCACAAGCCTTAACGCATAATTCTCTATAATAATCATATCTGCGTTTTCACTCAACTTTTAACATTTTAATCCTCACCTAGGCGTTTTATCAAACACCTAGCGGGTCAGATTTTTACACAATCAAAACCAAGTTCATGACTTGTAGTTCTCATCTAAACCAATTTCAATTAAGCATATTCCCAAATGTCTTAGCCTCTATATTTCAGAAATTACCTCTTAGAATTCAGATTACACTTGAACAAGAATCACAAAATCCTAGTGTTTATCAAGTTTCTACAAACTTCTTAGTCACCTACATTGGTGATTATAACCCTACAAGCCTTATGCAAGATTTTGGCAATAAATCATCTAGGGTTTATCCCTAGACACAATAACACTTCTAATTTCATCCATGCAAGACATAATCAAGCTAAATTTCAATTTTTCACAATTAACCTAGAACTTGAGATGAATCAAAATACTAGAATTTTGCATACCTTGTGATCCCTTCAGTGAGGTGATCACTAATTCGTGTTTAGAACTTGATTTGGGACTGAATTGAACCTCCAATTGATCAATTTTAGTGAAACTAGGGTTTGGAGGGGAGCTCTTGTTCGCCCCCTGCTTCTTGATCGACCAAACACACTTCAAGTGTGTGTTTGGTGTGGTTATTTCAGCTTAAAACACTTAAATTTTCAACTTTACAATTTAGGTCCCTCTACTTATTATTTCATTTGTTAATTAGGAGTTCCATCCATTTATTTGGCATCACAAGACTCACATCTAACTAACTGGGTTATTTATTCCTAGTCAGTTTATTCTCGTTTATTTTATACTTTATAATTCTAATATAAAGTTTTATATTTTCGGGGTGTTACAAGTCCACCCCCCTTAAAAAGGGTTTCGTCCCCGAAACCTTCTTTAAGTAGGCCTTTGGTTTGAACCTAACCGTCTTAGTTTCGTTTTCAAGGCATTCTTTCTTTTCCGGCGTAAGTTTTTTATTCGTATTGACATGTTCGTCTTTTAGGCATATGTCCTATTGGACCGTAACCTTTTATCATCTATTTCCTATCTTTGTCGCCTATTTGACCGAGTTGTCTTTTGACCATCCAGTCACTGAGTCCGTCAGCATACTTACTTCACGCTAGTCTTACATTGACAAGTGCTCTACATAGGTCACAGCATTACTTTGACCGTAACTTGTTTTATCGCCTTGACTGATTGGTCACCATTTTACCCCATACCTCGTTATTTGGGTATACTATAGTGCCGTCATCGGCACTTTGCGTGTTTAGAATTTCACATCTAATAACTCGTATTATAACGTAGCTATATTTTGTATCCCTTTTGTGTCCGTGATCACATCACATCATGTTTAGGTTTATGTCAGCTTTTCATTATTATGAATCTTCTTTTGAATACATCGTCTTACACCTATCGGCGTTAATACCTATATCCTTTAGTATTAACCATTTTCTAATTTCTCTCGTAATATTTATATTTGTTAGAATGTCGTTTCTTACTAAAACTGAATTTTAGTTTAATGTTTTTCTCTTTAACACATGTCAATTAATCATATCAGAAATTGACGACAAGAATTATTCTTCTCCGTTATCATTTTAGGTGGGAAATCATGACTGGTTCCCACGCTATATATTATCGACCCGCAGGTTCCTTTACTTAGCCTCGTAGGCTATTTTATTAGGTCTTCACCTTTTTAGGGTGAGACCCTATAGTTCGTTCCTTTGTATTTGTGACCCGATGGTCATTTTGGTCCCGTAGACCTTTACATTGTTTATAACCTGAAGGTTACGGTGATCCCATGGATCATCTTCTATTCATATCTTTATTTAATTGCATAAGTATACATATGGCGTTAAGGCACCCCATTTTTATGTTTAGAATAAATAAATTTTCGCTTTCAAAATTCATTTGAACTTGACCGTAGTCTAAGGCTATACTCATTTTCTTTCGGATTATCTTTCCGACTCTATGACTTCTCATGTCTCCTTCGCGTCGGTTTATTTTACTCATACCATTATTTGGTTTATGCCCCTATTTCCTTTCAACCCGTTACCGGGTTCGTTATCTTAATGTTTTTAACGCCCCGGTTTTATTGGTTTGCGTTTTCCTTTCCATATTCTTTTACGACCTATCACATTGGTTCAGTAATATTTCGCACTTTCATTATTCGGGTTGCGCTTACTTGGAATATCAAGTATTATACTTTATTCGGCCTGTCCAATATTAAAATAGTTGAACATAACTATCGAAATTCTGTTTTTGCGAAATTTTATTGTCCTTTAGTCATAACTCTTAGTCCAAGTCTTTTGACTTTTAATCTGCGCCACCGTCTCTTGGTTTACATATAGATCCGTATTCCTACCCATCTATCGGGTCTTTTACCGAAGTAATTATCAAAGCAGCCATTCCGGCATGTATTAAGACTTTGTTTTGATTCATTTAGTAGTATTAGCGTATTTCGTCGCCCTTATTCCACCAAGTCTTTTATTCTTTCATTCTTCTTGTTTGACTTGTTCGCGTATACTTCATCGCTTATGATAGTCAAACTTTACCCCTATTCCCCAACAATCTTGTTTATTGGTTTATATATATATATATATATATATATATATATATATATATAGGACAAAGATCCGTTAGGAACCACCCCTTATTGCGAGAACCGCGAGAATCAGTGTGAACACAAACAGTAATTCCTAAAAAAATCTAAAAAACACCCAAAAAATTTTTTTTATTTTTTTACTATTTTTTTTGAAAAAATCGCTATATTTTGTTAATAAAAAAATAAAAAAAAATTTCAAAAAAAAAAAATTTTCGAGTAACAGTTATCCATGCACATGTGCATATGTGTCGTTTCTTTGTCAAATTCCGTAATTCATTACAAATAATAGTCAATTGCACTTTCATTTACACTACTACGTGTAATACACTATCTTTTACATTACCAATGTTAGAAATGCACATGTGCATCTATATGTATCAACAGGAAATAAGGTGTTTTGGTACACTACTTTCTCTTTCATCTATCATTCCATCCATAATACACAAGCATGCACATGTGCATTTCTGTCATTTCTTTGACAAATTCCGTAATTCATTACATATATTAGACAATTGCACTTTCATTTACACTACCATATGTAATACACTACTTTTTACATTACCAATATTAGAAATGCACATGTGCATTATATGTATCAACATGAAATAAGGTGTTTTGGTACACCACTTTGAATACACTTTCCCTTTGATCTATCATACCATCCATAATACACTACCATTACCTCCTACCATCCATAATACAATACCATTACCTCCTACCATCCATAATATAATACCATTAACAATATTTTCACTTTATTACATGTATGTAAACACCATTTATACCATCCAATAAACATATTACATAAAAAATTGACAACTATAACCAAACCATCAACCACTAGATATAACTAACCAAAAAACATGTATATGGGTCTACTTCTCCATTCAAAATCACAAACTTTTTGTACCAAAACACGTTATATCATGGTTATACCTAATTATGCACATGTGCATTTTGAATATTGGTAATGTAAAAAATAGTGTATTACTAATGGTATTGTAAATTAAAGTGCAATTGTCTATTCCTGATAATGTATTACCGAATTTGTTGAAGTAATGATACATATGCACATGTGCATGGATAACTGTTACTCGAAAAAAAAAGTTTTTTTTTTTTTTATGGAACGAAATATAGCGATTTTTTGTTAAAAAATATTAAAAAAATAAAAAAAAAATTTTGAGTGCTTTTTTGATTTTTTTTAGATTTTATTTTGTGTTCACATTGGTTCTCGCGGTTCTCGCAATAAGGGTGGTTCTCGCATGAACCTTACCCTATATATATATATATATATATATATATATATATTATTTTCCTTAATTCTTTTCCCTTCCCTTGGGCTTATTACCTTAATGTAACGCGCTCCCGTCATCCGGCTTCCGTTTACCTTTATTATCAAGCATTTTGCTTATTTGATCCGAACACCACCTTCCTGTTGTTAGCGACCTTTAGGTCTGTTTCTTTTACTAATGTTCCGAAAGCCCATTTCTAAAGTCTTATTTAGTAAAACCACTGTTATGGTTATACGACTTTTGGGGTTTACCCGTTCTTATTCTAACACTTTCATAAAGTTTATTTTACTAGGCTTTTATATAATCACATCCTTCACTGCGATCATCTTTCTTCCTTATGAGGATTTGATTAACAATGTATTACTTGGATGGTTACCCATACTCAAGTTTCTAAATTTGCATTTATTGATACTTTATTATTCATAGTAGCGAATAATACGTATCATCCATTTAACTTCTTTTCCGCGGATATTCTCGGTCCGAGTCTTAATTTCTCATCTTTAACCTTAATCCTATTGTAACAATAACAAAATTAATTCATTTAATTTTATTATTCCTTATTGTTGCATGAAATTTATCTACATCGTTTGTTGATGTAAATGATGCTTCTACACGTTTTATTTAGTTTGACCAAGTCTATAACCTTGTCTTCGCTATTTATTACTACTGCAATTTCCGGGTTCGGGCGTAATTACACTCCTTCCCATTACCACATTTATTCACTTCATTAAGTTCCCGGGTTTGAGTGCACGCGCACACCTTCCCATTGCAATTTTCATCGGGATTACTTTTTGTCTCGGCTTCACATGCTCACCATTATTTATTTTCTTATCTACATATATACATTTATATAGGTATTTCTTTTACATAATTCACCCATTTCATTACTCATGTATGCCCTTATGCAACTATCATTCGCATTCGTATCGAATAAAATTTGTGTTAAATTAAATTTACAAGAAATATACCTGAAATGACATCAGGTTCAGCTTTAGCCTCTGTGGCTGTTATATAAAGCGACCTTGTCCTTGACTTCTGGGCATTAGGCATTGTGTCGGTTATATCTTTGGTTCCAAGCCTCTCTGGACATTTAGACTTCTTATGTCTTGGCTTACCACATGTGCCCTTGTGAATTTTTTTTACAAAATTTGCACTGATGTAACACACTTTTTGTAACTCCTTTCTTGGGAGCTTTATTTGACTTGGATTTCTTTACGGAACTTGGATTCATATCCAACACCCTCCTTTCTTCTATTTCTTGTAATATGTTGTCTTTCAATTCAGCCATCATATCGTCCACCACCGGCACGATTGTGGTTTGTAATCTATCAATATAATGTGATAGACTATTTTATAGAGCTTTTCCGACTGCCTCGGAAATCTTAGCTTTCATTTGTTCAGTCAATTGAGATGTCGAATCATCTCCGGTTACTCCAGACATTTCTTTAACTGAAACATCCATAATGGTTAATCAATAATTATTTAATTTATTTCCATCTTATTATACGGACATTTATATCACACTCACTTAATCATAAGTAATGTGTTATTCTTTTTCGGTTTGGTCAAGTACATATCTTGCCTTACCTTTCTTACTTAGTGTATTTCCCAGGTTCGAGTGTATTTATACACTCCTCCCATACACTTTTCACATATTTCATATCATTTAATTAAATTTTTTTTATCTAAACTCAATTATAAGTAAGTCTTACCAGATGTCTTGAAACTGAAATGTTTACATCAATTATTAAACATCTCATTTATAACATAACTTTGTTTGCTTTGGTTTAGCCAAGTTCGTAACTTGCTTTGACCGTTCTCATTTAGTGCACCTTCCGGGTTTGAGTGTATTAACGCACTCTTCCCGTGCACATAAATTTCCATCTCTTTTACTTACATAGGATAAGATCTACTGAAATAAATAATTAATCCTTACCGGACAATCGATCAAGCTTGAACCGAACACTTTGTTGACAACCTTAAGCTCTGATTACCAACTGTAACACCCGTCATGTATAATTGGGACTTTACTATAATTTACGCATTTTTAATACAAAAATACTTCAATTCATTAAAGGATACGAAATAGAAGTTTTTATAGTGTCAACTTACTAGTTAACTACTAACTAGTTTAACATCCCAAAAATATCAAATCAAGTAATTACATTATAAAAACATTGTTTTCGACAAGACTAGGTAAGCGCGGAAGCTTCAAAATGTAGTGTTCGGTTCTTCAAAATATGCTTGATCGCCATCCGGAAAGTCCCCATCATTACCTAGAGTCAAAACCATTAATAATAATAGTTTTGACATTGAAATTCAGTATGCAAACAAGTTCTAGCATCAGGATATATATAAAAAAAATAATAAATTTTTAACTTTGGTTCTGCCGCGTGTCGCGGCAAGAGACATCGAATCCGTCGCGACTCGCGACGGCTTCCGCGTGTCGCGGGAGTTACCAAGGATTCTTCTGCGTGGCGCGGGGGAAACCTTTTTCCAGCAGGTGCAGGTTTGCAACCTGGTAATCTGCCCAGCTCCGAAAATTCACAAAATACTAACTTTAAACTATCATAACTTTTTACTCGTTAGTCCGTTTTAACCGATTCTTTTTCCTATGAGTCCGTAATAAAATTACGGATCTAACTATGTAGATTTCACGTCGCGGATCTCGAGTTAACAGCATTTTGTTCATGACTTCCTTATTTCAATTATCCGACCCATTAGCAATAGTTGCATAATACTACATTTCAGTTTCTTATTACTCTTAGACATGGCTACCCAATTCCCCGGGCTTAACCTTGGCATAATTGCGCCATTCATGGCCTTGTGTTCCCTTAGAACTAGAAGCTTGTTCCCACGGAATTCCAATCTTCCGTTTCAAGCGATATTTGCATCTTACTTCTATAGTTTGATCCAATATCCCGGATTCACAAACTTGAAGTATCATAGCCAAATTCGTAAGCGTGGTTCAATCCAACACTTACAACATACGAGACTTTCTAGTTACTACTTCCATGATTCTTTTATGGCATCAATTCGACCCGATTGACTATCTAGTGAAAACCATCACTTTATTAACAAGCCAAACCCAATTTCCAATCTTTATTATGACCCGTTTGATGGTCGAGTGAACTTCGCCACTTTAAAGACACATCAAACGCATCTATTACACTACGACTCCATTTATACATTTAACCCAAACATGTATGTATAATTTAACGAGACTAAAGTCACATACCTTTAGAGCACACCTTTTCCATGCGTGTCCACTCCGGCTTGTCCGCTTGACAACCCGGACCCTTTGCCTAAAGAGTTCAATTCACAATAAATTTAGAACTCTTTCACAAGCCTTAACGCATAATTCTCTATAATAATCATATCTGCGTTTTCACTCAACTTTTAACATTTTAATCCTCACCTAGGCGTTTTATCAAACACCCAGTGGGTCAGATTTTTACACAATCAAAACCAAGTTCATGACTTGTAGTTCTCATCTAAACCAATTTCAATTAAGCATATTCCCAAATGTCTTAGCCTCTATATTTCAGAAATTACCTCTTAGAATTCAGATTACACTTGAACAAGAATCACAAAATCCTAGTGTTTATCAAGTTTCTACAAACTTCTTAGTCACCTACATTGGTGATTATAACCCTACAAGCCTTATGCAAGATTTTGACAATAAATCATCTAGGGTTTATCCCTAGACACAATAAAACTTCTAATTTCATCCATGCAAGACATAATCAAGCTAAATTTCAATTTTTCACAATTAACCTAGAACTTGAGATGAATCAAAATACTAGAATTTTGCATACCTTGTGATCCCTTCAGTGAGGTGATCACTAATTCGTGTTTAGAACTTGATTTGGGACTGAATTGAACCTCCAATTGATCAATTTTAGTGAAACTAGGGTTTGGAGGGGAGCTCTTGTTCGCCCCCTGCTTCTTGATCGACCAAACACACTTCAAGTGTGTGTTTGGTGTGGTTATTTCAGCTTAAAACACTTAAGTTTTCAACTTTACAATTTAGGTCCCTTTACTTATTATTTCATTTGTTAATTAGGAGTTCCATCCATTTATTTGGCATCACAAGACTCACATCTAACTAACTGGGTTATTTATTCCTAGTCAGTTTATTCTCGTTTATTTTATACTTTATAATTCTAATACAAAGTTTTATATTTTCGGGGTGTTACAAGTGATCTAATTACACTTACACTTAACTGCAAAAAAGTAACAAAGTTAGTGTTAGGGGCCAAAACCGTTATAAAATGCAACATTGAGGTCTGATATATCAAAAAATTCCTTTTTGAGCTGAAAGGGTTAAATTGGCTAAACCACTGGGGCCAAAAGAGTATTTTACTCAAACAAAGTCAATCTAAAATATTTTTTTTGGAACAATGACTTTCTTGTTTTGGCTACCGCACTCCCCAATTGGAGCGCCCCGTTAACCCACTCTGGCCAAATTATGTTGTTTTAACCGGGTCCTCGCTGGCTTCAGAGTTTAGCTTGGGCGTTCCCCTAGGAAATTATACCGCCGTCTGCCACTTGACAAACTTTGTGCTACCACAAGAGCTGAACACTCTTTAGCGTAACACACGGTGGGACGATAACCCAGATGGGCTAAGGATAGAATCTGACACCTCTGCAAGGAGGCTAGGGTCTATCAACCATTTCCTAATCCACCAAAGTATACCATTTGCTCATCCCTAGACACAATTAAAGATTGAACTTGAGTCTCAGGTACATAACTCAAATCTCCCTACCTCTAGGCCACAACTGGTGGATGAATCTAATATAATTAGATTATTTAAGGACAAAACTTAAAATTATTACTATATATTACTAAACGAATTGAAATGAATAGTGATTTTAATATTATAATAATATATAGTTTTTTTAATATTTTTATTATTTTACTATTACAATAATAGTTATTTTCTTTACTTTTTAACTTTAATCCTTTTTTTAATATCAGATGTTGAGATAAGCTTGGTGTCAACATGTATCGAACCAGTACTGATATCGAAAATACCAGGACGGTCCTGTTCTCAGTATCAGTACATGAAGATACAAACCGACACTAATACAGGAAACGCCAAAAGTTGGTGCCGAATTGATATTGGAAATCTTTTGGTTCGGGAAATTCAGTGTTGTTACACGGTACCATTTGCTCATCCCTGGTCACGGTTACTGTACGAACAATGGTATCGTACAACTTTTTTTGTTGATTTTCTTCAACTTTTAATTTTTTTCTTTTTTTAGTTTCAGGGGTAGGGATGAGCTCGGTGCCAAGCGATATAGAATCGGTACTGATACCGAAAATATCGGTTACGGTACTGGTATATGAAGGTAAAAAACGGTAGTAAATCGGTACCAGAAACGCCAAAAGTCGGTACCGTATTGGTACTTAAGATCTTTTGGTTCGGCAAATTTGGTACCGGTATCCAGAATAATTTGCTCATCTCTGACCACGGGTTTCATACGAACAACATCATTACCATACAACTTTTTTGGTTATTTTCTTTCGGTTATCTTTTAGTGTTTTTTTTCTACATTTTCTTTTTATTTTTGTCAGCAGTTTCGTTCGCAACCAGGGGCGGACCCACTTATAACGGGTCAGGGTCCCCGGACCCCAATATTTTTTAAAAAATTCGTGTATCCGGTATATTAAATTTTTTAAGGACCCCATAAATACAGTTAGGTTAACATCATAGAATTAAAAGGAAAGTTGGTGTAGTGGTAAATCCCCCTCTTTACCTACAAGAGGTCATGAGTTCAATCCTTATATAGCTTGTTTTTCTTATTTTCTTAAATCTAATTCAAACCTCGCTTTGACCCAACCCGAACGAGAATCGATCCGAAAATTTTAACGTGTCGTTATGAAAATTTTGAACACCGAAAAAAATGGACCCCATTTGAAAAAAAATCTGAGTTCGCCACCGTTCGCAACACGCTCGTAGTGATTTCAGAACACACATAAACACAGATTAAATAACAAAAGAAATTCGCCGCAACGCGACGAACTTTTTTAAACCTAGTTTGTTTTATATTTAAAGGACGGAAAGTGCATTTCACTAAAGTCAATCTAATATAATTAGACGAGTTTTAAGGACAAAACTTAAAATTTGTTTTATATACAAAGTACGGAAAGCACATTTCACTATAAGACCATGTGTAGTGGTTAAACAATATAATGCCCTCATCATGGGGCGTTTTGCGCTATATGACAGCCCAGTCAGCAAGGGGCATTATTGGGCGTTTTTACAAAATGGGTGTAGTGGGGATGTGGGGTATTATGTTAAATGAGATGTAAAATAATTAAATAAAAAAAACCTCAAAAAATTCTTATTGGATAACATATAAATCAGATGGAAGATGATTGGAGAAGAGGATTGGGGCAAGGCGTTTTAAAAATAACGCTGAATCAAATTTTTTTCAAAAAAATGCCCTAAAACGCCCCATGTAATGGGTTCCGGGCGTTTTGAGGCGTTATTTTTGATTTTTTTTTTTAAAAAAAACACCCACTACAGGTGTTCTAACAAACAAGAAACAATGTTACAACAAAATTTTAGCTACGTGAATGAAATGGGACATGTGACTATGTGAGAGTAGATTTGCTTAAGATATATTATAGACAGTGCAATTAATTTATAGAAAAATCATGTATTCCAATTTCCAATGACCAATTAAGAACAAAGTATAATACACAGACGTAAATACATACGTACATATATCATACTTTCATAGATTATTAAGGCAAGTGAAAACAAAAAAAGATTACTTTACTTTCATAATTTCTTTACAAGTCTTTTGTGACGTATGAAAAGTTCACTTTTATCATTTTTCTTACTTACTGATATATCTACTTTTGCGTAAATATATTCTCTTTCTCCTTTCTTTATTTATAGAGTTAAATTTTAATACTTATGGTTTATGCCATTTTGTCAATTTAGTGCAAAGGTTTTTTTTTGTCTGTGGGTCCAAAAAGTTTTTACCGTTGCCATTTTAGTTCACTGGGTTAAATTCATCCATTATTTCTGTTAACGAGAAGGGCAATTCGGTCATTTTATATGACCGAATTGTCCTTCTAGCTAACAGAATTACATATAAAATAATCGAATTGCCTTTATCGTTAACAAAAAAAGGGATGAAGTTAAACCAGTGGGTCCAGTGGACTAAAATGGCAAAGGTCAGGGGCTGTTCTTAGAAGGACCGTGGCAGGGCCATGGCCCTGGCAAGTTTTTCGGCCGTAGTGTTAATTTTCCGCATTTCGATCGAAATTTTTTATATATACTATGTTTGGCCTGGGCTTTTTTTAGTGCCCGTGTCTTTCGGCCCTGGCACGTTCAACGGGCAAGATCCGCCACTGGCAAAGGTGAAACCTTTTTGGACCCACAGGTAAAAAATGAAACCTTTGGACTAAACTGACAAAATAGCCCAAACCACAGGAACTAAAATAGCATTTAACTCTTATTTGTATATTCTGATTCTGATTACGACCTATAACAGTAACAAACATAAATATATTTACAAGATACTTGACAAGGACTAGAATCCACAATTCCACATAAATCATCGCCACGACTCTTCGATTTTTGCTTACGCTTGATTGAAGCTTTCATGTATAATAAACTTGATATATATAATTACTAGTTACTAGTTCAACTCCCGCTATACTCAACAAGTAGCTTCATAAACCATACCAACGCTTCATAAATCATGCAACCATAATTATATACAATCAACCGATATATCACTTCAAGGGTTAAGTTATTTTACAAAGACTTTTAATTGTAAGAAGTGTAAGAAGGTTTTATAGAGTGACAAGTGTCCAATAACCTAAACCCACTACACCACCACCCAAAACCTAAACACTTGCCATCACCCCCGCCCCACCACTACCCAAAAACCTAAACCCCCCCCCACCCCCCAACCCCAACCCCAAAAACCTAAAAAAAACTACCCCCCCCCCTCAAAAAAAAAAAAAAAAAAAAAAAAACCTTAAACACCCACCCTACCACCACCTAAAAACCTAACCCCCCCCCCCCCCCCGCGGCAAAAAAAAAAATCAGGGGGGGTGTGGGGGTGGGGGGTTTAGGTTTTTAGGTGGTGGTGGGTGTTTATTTTTATTTATTTTTTTAGTGGATTTTTTTAGGAGCCTTTGTACCCTTCTTATTTTAAGGAGTCTTTGTATTTGATCCTAATCCATCACTTCAATTGATTTAAACTTTACTTCGCAATGGTTCGAACAGGTGTTTTTGAGTCCTATTGAGTCTCGTTTACTATTGGCATCCAATTTGATTACACAAGATTTTTTCATATGAATTCAATTAAACGAGCGATATGGCCAACGGGGAATTGAAGGTCGGCTTTGCTGCAACGTGATCTTCCGGCCATTGCTGCAATGGGGAATTGAAGGGTATTATTGTCAATTCATATATCTTTTTTTTTCACCTTATTTTATGAATTGACAATAATACTCTTCATTTAACTTGTTTGACTTAACTGGGTTTTAATTTTTGGACTGAAGTGTCACGTTTCCAGTATGTCAGGAAGGAAATAGATGTGTTTTTGAAAATTGGTCTGAAATGGCAAAAGTGAACAAACCACAGGGACGAAAATGACAGTTAACTCTTTTTAAAATTAATCCAATGATAAAAGAGATAGTGAAGGCTTTGGTATGTGAATGTATGTACAAAGTGGTCCATGATTATAAAGGTTTTAGTATCACAATTTGAATCACGCTTGGAACGACTTTAACCTAATTCACGCCTATGAGGGCGATGGTTAGGGGCGTTAGATGGTGTGAATGGGGAAACAACGCCCCATCACACATGGTCTTACAATCAAAAGAATGTTTTGAAGTAAAAGTCTTTGGTGTGGATAGGTTAGATGTCAGGAAAATGAAAATAATGATTTGCATTTTGCGCATCTCATATAGCGATACTAAAGGCATTCATAATCAACATCCCGCCGCAACGCCTCATATAGTAATACTAAAACATTCATAATCGACATCTCGCCGCAGCGCGCGGGTTGGCATGTGCCCACCGTCCAACAGCCCAAGCCCAAGTGTCATTAAGCTTTCTGATATACACCTCTAGTCTCCCGCAGCCCAAGTACACAAGTTTTCAAATGTGTCTTTTACTGTGTGTCCAAACTGAATGTGGTTAATATATCTGAACGATAATAAGCTTTGAGTTACAATAAGGTGTCTTTTCTAAATGAGTTTTTAAAATTATCACATGATAAATATATAGCATTAAGACAATTCATTTCTTTTAAATTATTAATAGTAATTAGTGGGTGAAACCTGTGCGTTGCAGTGGGGGTTTTAAAACTTTTATGATTCAGTTAGGTCAATTTGTATTGATATGCATCCCTCGAAAAAGAAAAATAACGTCGAAACGTAAATGTTGTAAAAGAAGAAAACTCAAACAGGTAGGAAAACAATATTGCGAAGATTATATGGAGGCATTTTATATTATGTTTAAATATTTGTAGTTTATCATCATTTCTGTTTTTTTTTTTTTTTTTCGTCTGACTCATTTTTAGCCATTTGAGTGTGTGTGAACTTTAAAATCTAGTCGTAAATGATTTATTAACCATCTATACTTGCACCTTAATGAGTTTTTAAAATTATCACATGATAAATATATAGCATTAACACAATTCCTTTCTTTTAAATTATTAATAGTAATTAATGGGTGAAACCTGCACGTTGCAGTGGGGGATTTTAAAACTTTTATGATTCAGTTAGGTCAATTTGTATTGATATTCATCCCGTGAAAAAAAACGTGGAAACGTAAATGTCGTAAAAGAAGAAAACTCAAACAGGTAGACAAATTGCGAAGATCATATGGAGGCATTTTATATTATGTTTAAATATTTCTAGTTTATCATCATTTCTGTTTTTTTTTTTCGTCCGACTCATTTTTAGCCATAAATGATTTATTAACCATCTATACTTGCACCTTATCATCCGGATGTCCCGTGGCTATAATAATAATATATGATTATTAGTTAAATTCAGAATTCATGATTAAAACTAAAAATCAATATTTATGATTAACGGAATTATGCACAAAAACGAAATTACACAAGCAAATATACATAATAACTTAAAGCTATGATCCCTAATCCCATTGGCATCCACCCTAAGTGAAAACTTATTACCCGGCAACATAACTTTGTTAGGTGATCTTTGCAATATCTTCTTTTAACTCTGGCTCAACTTCATTGACTTCGACATTGTAGTCAAAGTTTTTAGCGACAACAAGGAAGAAAAAGAAGTTCACGAAGCACAAAATAGCAAAAAACGCGTAATAATAATCAAGGTGGGACACGTTAAGGTTATTTAGGATCCAACCTTGGTGTCCATTCCTCTTTGTAACATTAGCTACCGTAGATAAGATGAAACTGCTAAGAAAATATCCTAGACCAAAACTGGTCGTGAAATAAGCTGTCCCAAGACTTTTCATTCCTTCGGGCGCTTGATCGTAGAAAAACTCAAATTTTGCTACTTCCACGAAACAATCAGCAACACCCATCAATATGAACTGGGGGAGGAGAATGTATATTCTTAGAGGCACAATTTGCCCGGGTTTATATATACCATGATCTTTAGCGACGCTTAGTCGATATCTTTCTATAAGAAACGCGACAATCATGGTGATAATATGGATAATTATCCCAATTGTCATTCGTTGTAACATAGTGATACCTCTCGGGTTCTTTGTGTACTTTCGAACGAAGGGAACAAAGAGGCGGTCATAAACCGCAAGGCTAATAAGCATGGAGATTGTAAGGAAAACAGATAAAGAAGCTGGTGGGATTTCAAAATTCGGGCCCATGGACCGAACCAACGTGGTGCCTTGTTTGATGAAAAGCGTGTTGGTTTGGGCTAGTAGTGTGCTAGGAATGAATGTTGCACACAAAACCGGGATCATTTTAACCATTTGCTTTGTCTGCTCGACTTGTGTCACTGGACATAGGTACCATTCAGAAGCCGGTTCTTTAACCCTCACAGCGGCTTTGTCGAGAAACCTATATGTTAAAGTGTGCATTCACATTAAGCAAGATAACAAATGTATAAATATGAAATGATCATATGGGCTTACCTTAATGAAGATGAATGGTCAATTCTATACTTTCCAGGACTAGCATATTGGTCTAAAGGCAACTCATAAAGCTCTTTCGGGTCAATGGGTACACTTGTGTTCCACTTTCTTGCCGCCGCGACTAGTACCTTGATCATTCTAGTAAGCGGGCTTTCGACTCTTGGTTTGTGTCTATAAACCGGTGTTCCAAACACAAATGCTATTATGGCCACAAGTAGAGTGAGTGTAGGGATTCCATACCCTAATCCCCAATCCACGGTATCTTGAATATACACTAGGAACGTATTTGAGAAAAGGGTACCAAAGAAAATGCTAAACACCCACCAATTGAAGAAAGTGAGCTTATGGGCCCTTTCCTTGGGCTCAAAATCGTCGAATTGATCCGCACCCATTGTGGAGATATTGGGCTTGGTTCCACCCGTCCCTATTGCAATAATGTAGAGTGCACAATAGAAGATACCAATTTGGAACGAAGAGGCCCTTTTGTCACAATCTAGGTAACTCACATTTTTACCACATGTTGGTGGCTTTAGGGATGGTAATGAAACCGCTAGAGTCAAGAGGCCCATACCCTGATAATAAAGAAGACAAAATACTAAGCCCATTATTCCACGTAGGCCGTATGCCCAATAAATAAATAAATAAGGATTTGGGCTTTCAGACTATCACAAAAAGTTGCTAATAATATGTGTAGAATGCCAGAATGGTATATCGTTTTAGAATAAATGACAAAAGATCATGTTTATGGGTTTTGGGTTGACAGGTTAAGGGGTTGTTTGGTAGCCTATGAATGGTCATTAAGAGGCTACATCTTAATGGAACCATTAAGAATTTTACCAATGAGAAGGTAGAAGAATGTGACATGTGATGATTTACCATTCAGAGGTTACCTCTTAACCATTCAGACTTGAGGTTACCTCTTATTCATTCAGAGGTTTTAAACCATTAAGAGGTAGCATCTGAATGGTCATTAAGAGGCTACCAAACAGCCCCTAAATTGTTAAGCCCAAACACAACTCATAGATTATTCGTTATGTATGATTATGTTGTGTGTGATGTGTAAACCCAATAAGTCTCGCTTGGGTTTCGAGATGTGACTAACTAAATCTATAGCTTTGGTCTAAAGCATATACAAAATCATATGCTTACCAGCAGATAAATGAGCGAAGCAACCATGAAAGTCCAGTATCGGCCCAAATATGTGTCAGCAATATACGCACCCAAAATAGGAGTCATCCACACAGTTCCAACCCAATTTGTGACATTGTTTGATGATTTCACAGTGCCTTCATGTAAATTTGTTGTCAAGTACAACACCAAATTCGTTGCTATGCCATAATATGCAAATCTTTCACAAACTTCATACCCTACAAACCAAATCCTGTTATAATATTCGTTTAATATTGTTCATGCAAATAAAAAGTAGTTCAACTCTTAACCATTTATGATACTTTTCCCTTTAAATGTGTTACTTGTAAACTTTTAATTTGGTTTTCCTTTTTCTAAATGAAATACGCTCTACTCGATCGTGAACTTATATGAGTTTGCAAATGGTTCGGGCTAGACCCAACATGCATTCAAAGGATTGCCTTCATTTAACTATGTGGTGCATTTCAAGTAGGCATGTGAAAATTTTAAATTATACGAACCTTACACAATAACTACGGGTTCAGGTTTAGTCTATATGGGTTCAGGTAAACTTTCGGGTCAACTCCACGAACATGTTTAGCTAAACAAGTCGTTCGCAGGTGGACCGATTTGGTTCACGGATTGAGTAGCTGAACCAGTGACAGATCTAGCTCAAAAATCTAGAGGTATCCCAAATTTTTTATGGATATGGGGTATCCTTTGTATAATGGAGATGGAGTTGAGGGGTACTTTTACACTACGAAGACGTGGTTGAGAGGTAGCCCGTGTTACCTCTGCTAACACACTGAATCCGCCCCTGGTTGAACCCGCATATTCTAATTATATTTTCTCAAATGTGTGTATTATGCATAACCTTTTATGACAAGATTTATATGATAAAAGAGAAATTAGCTAGGATTGTGTTTTTTAGTTTTCACGAAATTATTTTCTATGCATTTTTAAAACTGGCTGTACGTTTTTAGTCTTATTAAGAGTATTAGTATCCGAAAATTAAATAAACATTTGGATTAACAGGCTATATTCGAGTCAACCATCAAAAACTCATGATATCAGGTTTAACCCGTTAACCCGTGGCCCATTAAATGGCCCTAATTTAAAGAGGTGTCAAACTTATCTATGGAGAAATGGGATAGTGGTATATCGATATACGATATGGAAAGAACCCGTGTAGGAAAATCAGGTCTTTGATCAAACACACACAAACACGAGATTGAACAGCGTGTTCGAATTCCTTTATTATTAAATCAAAGCACGCCAATTGCAATAGACTTAACCATCTATTTATATCAGACTCATTCTAATCTTAACCCAGCTCAAACGCTATTTTAGTAATAAAACAAATTAACTAAATAAACATATCTAATAAACATATAACTCAAACTATTTAGATAAATAAACCAAACTATATTTATCTCGAATCCACTTGAATCACCTTTAACCCATTTAAACTTTATGGATAATCCACCAAAACCGAGTTATCTCTTCACCCCCTCATAGAACACATTTTAGTTTTGTTTTTGTGCTTCTGTTCAGTGTCACTAATTTTTTAGTAGAAGCGTACATACTAGTAAATATATCAATACTTCATAAATAAAACAAACATCACAATGAGGTTTAGTTGTTCTATATATGATAGTTGAATATAATTGATAAGACATTCTAAACTAGTAATTTAAGCTCATTAGAGAGATACATGATACTTTGATCAACATATCATTATACTAAACCAATATAATATACGCATGATGCTATAAAGATGTTACGACACTTACCTAGCATGTAATAACACGCTTTCCATCTTCCAGTCGTTGATCTTAGTGCACGTCTACCCTTAAGATCAGTAGTCCCATCCTGTGTAAAATTTTGTTCCGCTTCTCTCTGGCATTCCATTGCGCAACGAGCAAGAACGAATACGAGAAATATGTATGTATCGTTCTGCTTTTATATACATCTATGTTCATGTCACTTGGGAGAATTATATTGAAGCAAATATATTATAGTCTTTAAGAATTCATTTTAGTCCTTTTCCTTTATCTACCCTCCCTCTATAATGTCATTTTTCGTTTGGTCTTTTAGTTGGAATTTACTAAGTGGGCCCCCATGCCTACAACTGGGAGATACATATTTTTTTAATGGCAAATTTGGATCACTGACGGACCACTGGAGTATCATTGTGCCATTAGCGAAATCACCCGATCATATCCATCTCCACTAGGCATAATGCTTATACACCAGTTCAGAAAGAAACCCAATAAATATAATTTAATTCCATTGGTCACTAACCCGACTTTAATACATTTAAAAAAATTTAAACAAAATAGTCAAACATGTTAGTCGTTTTGTGTAAATAATAAATATTACTTCAATGTTTATATCAGATAGATTTCATGTTGTAAGACTAGGCAATTAAAAAATGAGCAATAGTATTGCCAAAGTCAAACAACTAATTTGACCGGCCGTTTGGAATACACGTTTTACCGCACAGTGCCGGCCTTAAAAGGGTGCGAAAGTCGCACTTCTGACCGTGGCCCGTTTTGCCAGGGACTATATATATACACACACATTGGTCGAACCAAATGAAAAGAGAAGATTGGAATGTTACATGAAAAGAGAAACGTACTGACTGGATTTTTTTCCACGTTGGAGATCGTTGTTGAGCCGATTTTCCGAGTTTGATCCTCTAAAACATTGAATGTAGAACATAGAATAAGTAAAACAAGAAAAAAAAGGGGTGAAAATAGAAAAAAAGAAGAATAATGAAGAAGATGATGATTGATGGTGCCTTTTGAACAAACATAATACCATACATTCTTTATATGTCATTCTTCTTTGTAGAAACTAGTGCAACGTGGACTTTACTAGGCCACCAGCTAGCCCACTACTATACCAAGTAACTTTTCCTTATTTTGTTTAGGTTACATGGTGTGAGCTTTATAAGAGGATTTCGAAGGACTTTATTTTAACTACCATCCAGTGAGATCAAGCCCTATAAAGTCTCTGTAACTATTAATTAAAGAAAAAGAAAAAGGAGATATTAGAGTGTATGTATATATAGTTTGAATGTATAGAGGTGGTTAGTTAGTTGTGTTTGTTAGAGACGTTAGTTGTTGTCTAACCTCTATATATAGAGAGTTGTGTTAATTGGAAGAGAATAACAGAAAAATAAAATGAATACCTTACAATTTGATTTCTTTGATAGTATCAGAGCCTACTTGATTCTTACCTGAAGTTGTTACTTTTTCGGTCTCCAGCAATTATTCCAACCACTCATCTTCTCCGGCCAAATTCTTCTTGTTCCCGACCAAAATTTTCCTCTTGCTTTTCTATTTATCTGCTCTTTCTGATTCTGTTACAATTCCGGTGAAGATTCCGGTCGTCTTTCCGACAACACTCATCTTCTCCGGTAATTCCGAGTAAAGTTCTTCAATGGCTTTTGCTACATCAACAATCGATTGTTCATCATACTCAATCAACAAATTACCGAAAGATATCGACTTATGTTTCTTCTCATTCCTCTTTATCTCCTCTTAGTAGTCCTTATTAGTTATCGCCTGTTATTTCATCACCTGTTGTTTCTTCTTCTCTTTCTCCTCCTCCTCCTGTTCCGACTCACCTGATGGTTACATGATCCCGTGATCATACACGACAACCACGTTAGTGTAACGCCCTGCTCCTTCGTACATTCCATAATTAGTAGGTCTTGCTTGTATTTCTATTTTTGGAAGTCTTGTGTTTTTGTAATCGTTCTTTCGTTATAATCGTTGTAAAATCCGAGACTTGAATCATAAATAAAATTCGTATTTCTTTAAATTCGTATTATACATACTTCATACGTGTTCATACGTTTAATTTCGTGAAACATTTGATACATATTCGTAATTCTTGGAAACTATGTGTTAATCTTGCAAATACGTGAAACTTACGAATAATACGTCTTTTGAATGCATATGATACTTAAATACGACGTTTATACGCTTAAACATACTTCATTATACTTGTTTTATGTTAATGTTACATGTATGATCCTTATCATATGCTTTTATATCATAAACAACCCTTAAAACACCTAAAAACCCTAAAATAGAAACTTAAGGGGGCCAAAATGTCAAATTTAAAACTTAATCTCGCACCAGGCTGGGCCTGGCTGGCCGCGACCCGCCGTCAACCAGAGCCAGGTGGATCCGAGAATAGCCTCAACCAGCTTGTGTATCGGTCACTTTTTTTGGGTGTTTTGATTGGTTTTGAGTGTGTTTCTTGCATTTAAACCTCACCAACCCAACCCTAATCCATCCCCTATATAACCCAAGCCTCCTCCAAGCATTTTCGACTTTCCTAACACTCTCTATTCACTCTCAAATACTCTAAAAATGCAGCTGATTACAAGTGCAAGACATATTCATAACATCATACAAAAGTAAGCATATCTCACTCATTTCTTAACCATTTTACTTGATTCTTTTTCCTACTTGTTTGGAACAACCTTAGGAACATTTCCACAGGTTTTCCATGGAAAACCAAGGTCTGGAATGTCACCAAAAATGCTCCAAAGTGGACTGAACTTTCTGTTTTTTATTTAAACTTTGTTAAACTTAGTTAAACTTGAGTTATCTCATCTCATTCTTATGTCCTTATGCTCATAATCAATTGAATGTTTAGTTGGGCTTAAAAACAAGGTTGAGACATGTAAAATCAGAGGTTAAAACCTCATAAACTTTCTGTTTTGGTTAGGGTTTTACCCACAAGTAGTGTTCAAGCTTGAAGCTTGATGTTGTGTGATTATTAGGACAAGCTTGGGCTATCCTATTTGAAAATCCACACACTACTTGATGTTTTCCATAGTTTAGTTGTTCTTATTCATTTCATACTTGTAAGTTCATGACCTTCCTTGTTGTTTATAACAACAAGTGTAGTGGTGAACCAAAGAGGTACCTAAATGGAAGACTTGTTCTTCCTACCTCCTACATGACTTCTATGATAAACAAAGAGGTTTTTAAATGGGGGATTCATCCTCCTACCTTATGGTTGACCTACATGAACATTATATAATACTTATATATTATCCAAATAATCGAACATTAGATGATGAATTAGTGTTCAAATGTTAAAGTACTAGATTACATCATCTAAGACTTAATAACTTTTTATGATTCTAATGGGTATTTTACCCATGAAAACATTCTAATCCTTGGGGTTTCATAGTGTCAAACAAGTATTATGAGATTAGATGATTACTTTTGCATGTGTTATTTTCATGTAAATTTAAATCTCCGAATCTGTAATCCTCCGTTAAAATCTTAATACTCATCCACCTATGTTTCTTCGTGCAGAGGGACAAGGTGCTCCAAACTAAACTACCAACAACTCTCGCAGGATTAACAAGTGGAAAGCTTGCAAAACCGCGAGTATACTCGAACCCCCTCTTTAAGTTTACCACTTTTTGGGATCTAACATGTTACTTATTAAACTTACAGATGAACTTTATTCGTAAATGCACAAACATTCCTATCACATGCTTGCCTACTTGATTATTTGATACAGTGAACTTGGGGTTATTCGTTTTGTGTTAGACTTATCATTAGCTTCGATCGAGCCGATCCTTGACATATATAGCGCTATAGGATTAACACACCACCCGTAGACTTGAGGTTACGTCATGAGCTTATTGCGTTTCATCATTGGTTTGATATGTTAGACACATGCCGATTTTAATGTTTATCTTGTATCATTAGCTTGCCATGAGGAATCGTTTAAACTTATCTTTTTATGCTATGTATGTATTAAACTTGTATACTCGTCTTTGCTTTTGCATTGAACTTTATTTTAAACATGTTACAGGTTGAGGATGATGATGCTATGAAATGAAGTAGCCTTGATGCTTAGATACACATATAGACGCTTTAGGTTTAATATGTTGTATCAATTTTGTTTATGTTGTTATGTATTTTCTTCGAACTTGTTGGTATTTGAATTTCCTTGTAATGTTTGATAATTCGGTTTATGAAATGAAAACGGTTGATTTAAATATTGTCACAAATAGTGTTATGAAGTCTCTTGCAATCTCGTTTTCGTCCCACTCCGATGTTTCCGCCATCGGTTGGGGTGTAACAGATTGGTATCAGAGCCATAACTATAGGGAATTAGGTAGAATTGTCATGTTCGACCTAGTCTATAGTATGAACCATGTTTTTGACCATTCTTGTTTCATGCTTAAAATGTTATGCTTCCTACTTTGCTTCTTTCTCTTTTTTTTGGTCTAAATACTTACATTATGTCTTTCCTAAGACATTTTACACAATACACTTGAAGACTTGAAGACACTCTTTATACAAAAGAGACGAGTTTACCAAAATAGGTGTGAAACCCACAATTTGGTGAACGACTCTCATCCCGCTTATACTTTATTTTTGCACGAAATTACGCCATTAAGTTAGGAGTGAAATCCACATCTTAATGGTAAATTTTCAATTCAAACTCTAGTGGACCTTCGTCAAAGTGTCGAAATTGTATTTTGACCCGATGAGTACCAACCACATTAGGGATGTTAGATAATAAAGTGCATGGTGTTTATTGTTTTAATGTGGTTTATCTAGGTACTTAAATGTAAATTGTACTCCTATATATTGCGGTTGCTATTCCCTATTTCAATCAAGTCAATAAATTATATTTCCTCATTCAATAAACAACTTCTAGACGGTTTCATCTTACCAGAACGTATACACACTAACAACATAATTAATCGAAAATAAATACACTAGTGTACATTATAGAATCCCACCCTCTCTCTACATATATATATATATATATACATATATATATATAGGGTGGGGTTCGACTACAAAGTCTATTTTTTCCTACAAAGTGTACAAAGTCATAAAACACTACACTTTCAGCCATAAAGCACACTTAAAACCCACAAATAACAGAGTGAAGATCACTAAAACACAATATTCAAACCTTAGCAGTCCATAAAAACTTCAAACACACCATCATAGAAATATGAATATAAAACAAAACATGATAATCAACATAAAACACAGTAATGTTAGTCATTCGATAATCAAAGCCTTATCATCCAAAACACAACACAAAACCCACAAAATATGGCGTTTAGTAGTCTAAACTTTGTTATTTGTGGGTTTTGAATGTGTTTTATGGTTGACATTATGGTGTTTTATGACTTTTTATACTTTGTAGGAAAAATGGACTTTGTAGCCAACTCCCACCCTCAGGGGCGGACTTATGTACAAAGTACGGGTTCCCGGGAACCTCGTCGGTTTTTAATTTTTAGTGTAAATATATATAAGAAGCTGAAAAGGAACCCATAAGTATATTATAAAAGGAATCCATAAACATAAAAAGCCTTGGTTCCACTGGTTATCTCCGCGCTTTTCTTCCTAACCCACCCGAGTTCGAATCCGGTAACTGCTGTTTTTTGTCCGTTTTTTTTAATTTCTCTTTTAATTTTTTTTCTTTAATGTAATAAAACCCATTTAGGATTATATCACACACGCCGCACACAAACAAGCAACGAACAGAGTTCAAACTTTAAACAACATCAGCAGGCAGCAGCTCCACCTCCTCAGTCACCAGCGCCAGCTGCCGCTGCTCCGCCTCCGACGATTGCTGTCGAAACTTTGTTTTTCTTATACGATTATCATCAGCGAATCAACGATTAAGGTTAGTTTTATACGATTAATCGATTATCATCATCTCAGTGATTAGAGTTTGTTATACATCTGTTTGTTTTACATCAATGATTACAGCTTTTGATTACATCAGTGATTAACTGATTACAATTTATAATCTGTTGATTACATAAAAATTGGGTTTGAAATTGGGTTTTTAAGTTAATATTGCTGCCGAAACAGTTCGATTAAGTTAATATTGCTGCTGAAAGTTAATATTGATGTTTTAAAAGACGAAACACTTTGCATCTTGTAGATATATCAAAGCACCATTGGCTGTTGTTCATGATGAAATCGGAGGAATAACATGGGGGAATTCAACAATTATTGATTGAATCGTGTGCACTTTTTGTTGCTCCACCATAAATTTACATCTTGTAGATGCATATTAGGTGATCCCTCTTCTGTGATGTAATCTCATTTGGTTCAAAATATGATTGATTATGTGTGAATTTAGTTTTTGGTCTGAGACATCTAGAGCAATTTTACATTATAAAGTGGTTGTTGATGATGATGGTGTTGCTGACAGAGGGTGCAAAAGCAGCTTGTGCTTTGATATATTTCGAGTCCTCCCTGTATTCACTCGACGGTTTTAAGCATCAAAGTAGGCGATATTTGAGGTAAAGTTTCTGTCAATTTTTAACTCATTACTTGTGATTTGTGGTTTTCGTAGGATAGTTATTTGATTTGATATGAGCTTTGGCTCTTTAGCAAATTTAGTTTTATGAAACCTGAATTTTGGACTAATGCTAATAGAAATTTGATATGAAATTTATGTCTTTAGTATGTTCCGTTACCCGACCCTACCCAGCCCGACCCGAAAATTATAACGAATGTTGTAAAAATTTGACCACCCAAAAAAGTGAACCCATAGGAAAAAAATCCTGGATCCGCCACTGCTCACCATATATATATATATATATATATATATATATATATATATATATATATATATATATATAGGGTAGGGCTAGGTAGAAAACCCTTATGTTTTTAGAAAACTCTGGAAAATCAAAACTCCCCCCATTTTTACCCAACCCCCCGACATTTCTTTTTGAAAAAAAATAACACATGTAATATACATGTTTTTAAGAGTTTTGGGCCAAAAAAAACAAAAAAGCGCCGAAGGGATATTTAAAAAAAATAAACAAATTTCAGCAAACTCCGGGTGACTAACATGTGTTAGGCAAAAAAGGCTGAAACTTGCTGAAATTTGTTTTTTTAAAACATTCCTTCGGCGCTTTTTTGTTTTTTTTGGCCCAAAACTCTTAAAAACATGTATATTACATGTGTTATTTTTTCAAAAAAAAAAAAAGTCGGGAGGTTGGGTTTTCTAGGGTTTTCTCAAAATGGAGGGTTTTCTACCTAGCTTTAGCCTAGATATATATATATATATATATATATATATATATATATATATATATATATATATATATAGATGGCTCTATAGGAAACCTCATCTTTTTTTAAAAAACTATGCAAACCCAATGTAAGCCATTGATTATCTCTCATCTAACTTGATCAATGGCTCTCCTATTTTTTGGTAAGAATTAGATTTAAAAGAAATGATATAATACATTAGTACAAGTGGGAGGGGCATTTTCGGTAGTGAAAAAGGGTCTTTTTTGACTTTCCAGAACCATCAAATCATCATATCACTTTCTCTTTCTCTTACCTCTTCCTCTTTCCCATTTCTTCAACCCAATCTTGAAGACAAAGAATGAACACTCTTCAAAATCAGGAGAAATAAACAACAACCACCACCAGCAACCACCTCCTCCGGCGAAACTCACCGGGCTTCTTCTCCGGCTCTCTCTCTCTCCTCAATCTTTAGAAGCAAATGAAGGGTCTGAATGTTGTTTTAGAGAGAGAACGATGACAACAATACACACATACAGACGACTCAGGTCAGATTCATGTTCAGGTTCGGTTCTAATTTAGTTCGGGATTCACTCCAGATTTATTTTGGTCGATACATGATTGTCTTTGAAATTCCCTACATCCTTGTAATTTTTAGCTGAGTATTTGTTCGAATTGCTGTTTGTTTGATTGATTTTAGGATGTGTATCTTGTTTCCTTACATTTCGTGAATCTTGGATATGGGTATATGTATATATATATAGCTGTGAACTGTTTGGATGGATTATGCTTGAAAAATGTTGATTGTTAACTATATAGGGATTTTACAGAAATAATGATATACGGTTACCGATTTGTTTGTTTATATATACATAAGGTCTGAAAAATTATTGAAACTGTTGGAATAATTGTTACAGAAATAATTATATATGGTTGACGATTTTGTTGGTTTGGTTGCTGTTTGGGCTTTTGATCTGAACAGTAAGTGTTTTTTTTTGTTGGGTTGTTTGATTTACAGAAACAGACCCATAACATGTGTTAAACACCTGTTAGAATGATATATAACGTGTGTTGATTTACAGAAACAGATCCATAAAGATATTCAATTGACAAGCTGGATGGATGTAGGCGACGTTAATGCGGGGACATTGAATAAGTCAAATCTTTTGGGAAAGAAGTTTTCGTTCGTTTATAACATGTGTTAGTGGTTCATGCTGTAACAGATCCATAAACAAGTTTTCATGCTGTAATAAGTTTTCGTTCGTTTATAAAATGTGTTAGTGGTTCATGCTGTAACAGATCCATAAAGAAGTTTTCATGCTGTAACAAGTTTTCGTTCGTTTATAACAAGTTTTCGTCCATAAAGATATTCAATTGACACCATAATGTGTATATACTGATCTAACAGGTGTTACAATTTGTCTGTTCGGAACATGTAATTGATTAATATGTGACAAGGGTGAAAACAGTCGACGGGGGCGATGAGTTTAATGGTGAGCTTAGTTAATATCGTAATCTTGTTGTAACCCCACTTGTATACATATGATAACATGTGAGCATCCATTTATAACATGTGTTGGTGGTTCAAGCTGTAACAGAACACCATGATGTAACCTGACATGTGTTCATGTATAACATGTGTTAAGCCCCTGTTAGAATGATATATAACGTGGGAAAGAACTCTTCATTCATTTATAACATGTGTTTGTTTTGCACATTTTGGAATGTAAAACATGTGTTAAGCCTCTGTTATAATCTTTTTGTAACCTGACATATATTCATGTATAAGCTAGGGGTTTACAAAACACCATGATGTGTATATACTGATCTAACAGGTGTTACAATTTGTCTGTTCGGAACATGTAATTGCTTAACATGTGACAAGGGTGAAAACAGTCGACGGGGGCGATGAGTTTAATGGTTAGCTTAGTTAATATCGTAATCTTGTTGTAACCCCACTTGTATACATATGATAACATGTAAGCATCCATTATAACCCGACTTGTATTCATGTATATGAAAGTGGTTTGCAAGTTAATATGTGTACAAGTTAATATGGAACATACAAGTTAATATTGCAACACCGTATATGGAACATACAAGTTAATATGGAACATACAAGTTAATATTGTATAACGTGTGTTAAGCCTCTATTATAATGTGTGTTAAGACTTCCAGCATGGATGCATAAACTCCAATAGTAACTTAATAACAACATAGTATACCTGATATAACGTGTGTTAAGCCTCTTTTATAACGTGTGTTAAGACTTCCAGAATGTGTTAAGTCCATACCGTCTTAACATCATCTACTAGATAAAACAATAAGAGTCTCACATTACATATTACTAGTAAACGAAAATACATAGCACTAAGAAAATGGCGGAGCTTCCTTTGATAGTCTGCCTTAGCTTTTCAGCGGCTACCTTTGCTGCCTTAGCTTTTCAGCGGCTACCCTTGCTTTATTGTTTGGGTCGGTCTTGAAACGCTTTGTAAACATGTGGGTGTGCGTATGCCAGGGAAGTTATAAAAATGTGTTTTCATGTCACACGTAACACGTGTGACGTTGTACATGGGTTTCATGTCACATGTAACACATGCATGTCCGAGAAGTTCAAACTATAACGCGTGTTAGTTGTGTTGTGCTGCAACATAAACATGGTCATGATCGTTGAGTATCTGATCCACGTTTGACGAAACCAACGGTCCCGAGAATTGGATCTTATATCCCTTGTATCCATCACCGTCCTAATAAACAAAAAGATAAGATAACCGTTAAGTCGTTAACCAGACATAAATATTAACACATTCATAGCCAGAAAATCTTTTTTCTCAAATAACATCACAAAAACATTTACTATTCAGATCAAAAGCGCCAAACAAAGCAACCAAACCAACAAAAAACAGTTACTATTCAGATCAAAAGCCCAAAGAAGCAACCAAACCAAGCATAACTTTCTAACACAAAAATAAAAACCTACAAATTAATCTTACACAACTGAAACAACAACTAACAAAGTACACAGAACTGAAAACCTGCAATTAATTCGTCATACATGTCTCTAATACATCGTCATACCCTAATACATGTCTCTATAACATGTTACTATGGTTTAGCTGTGAAACAGGAGTTCAGACTATAACACGTGTTACGTTGGTTGTGCTGTAAGACAAACTTGGCTTAGCTGTGAAACAGAAGTTCAGACTATAACACGTGTTACGTTGGTTGTCCTGTAAGACAAACTTGGCTTTTCGTTTCTAAAAGCAGATGTGCCAATTATTAGACGTCTAAAAATAAAAAAAATCGGGCATGTGTTAAACATGTCATAACTATAATAATTTAAACTGTATGGCTATGTCTAATAGGATAAAGTGTAACATGTATTAGGGTATGACGAGGTAAAATTAATCAGTAAAACTAATCACATGTTTAATAAAATTAATCAATAACACTTGTTTAATAAAATTAATCTTACACAACTGAAACAACAACTAACAAAGTACACAGAACTAAAAACTCTTTAACATATAATCAATAACACCTTACAATTTCAGCAATTAATTCAGCAACACCTAATCAACAATTAGTAAAAGTAATCACATGTTTAGTAAAATTAATCTTACACAACATTAACAAAAAAAAAAACCCCTCACAGATTTAACAACTCTTAACACCTTACAATTTCAACAAATTATTTCAAACAAATCACATACAAAACAATAACCAAAATCTGAAAGAACATATACAAATCATATTTTATATAAACTAAAAAAGTGTAAAAAAACTCACAAATATTCAGATCTGAAACAACATATACAAATCATATTTTATATGATCTCAAGAGCTCGTCGACATCGGTGACCTTTGAGCAGTAGTTGATGATGGCAACATTCCGATCTGGTGCCATTTTGAGGATGCTACGGACCCACATGGTTCTTCAAGGAATAAAGTATAGCCATTTGGGTTGAATATATTAAGTTCCACATCTGAATATATGGGTTGGGGTTGGGGGATGGCGGTGGTGGAGGGGTAGTGGTGGCAGTGGTGGGGGTTGTGTAGCGGGAGTCGGCCGACGGTGGTAAAGGTTCAACGGTGGTGGGGGTTGTGCAACAGGGTCGGATGTGTTTACGATGGTGCCGGAGGTAAAATACTGATGGTGGTGCGGTGGTGATAATGGTGGTGGTGCGGTGGTGATGGTGGTGTGGTGGGAAAAAAAGATAACGACGAGGGAGAGAGGTGTATAGATCTGGATATGAATGTGAATAAGTGTGTGTGAGAGAGGAGATGATATAAAGAAGAAATATGAGATGGTATAACATGTCAGGAAGAGAGAGAAAAAACAATGTAAAAAGACCAAAATACCCTCTGTTTTGTCATCTATATATAAAGGTGGCTGGGACATGTGGGCAATTCTAGACCATGTGATGGGTTTTCAAAGTTTTTTAAAAATCTAAGGTTTCTTGTGTAGCATTGCCCTATATATATATATATATATATATAGAATAATGTACAAAATGGCTTAACCTACATTAACATACGCGACAGAATTTATAACGTGCGTAATTATTTTTTTCACCATTATAACGTGCGTGATTATTACCTCCATGCGTGGTTATCACCTCCCATGCGTGATTATCACCCAAAAACTGCTCCCATGCGTGATTATTGCCCAGATCTGATGGTTGAGCGCGTCGCGTACGTGAAGTAGGATAAGGACTTTTGTATGTTAACCTTTCTTTATATATATATATATATATATATATATATAATATATATCACTACTTGTGGGAGAATTATTGCAAAAAAAAGTTTGAGGACCCATGGTTTTGCTGAAAAGTTAATTTCTTTATTCATGTATCAGCTTTAACGAAGAGCATGATTCATGTGTAAAAATTAAAACTACATGTTTATTTCAGAGTGTTGATGTTAGCACATTCCCCACTCTATTTCTTTCTAAATATACATACATATATAGAGATAGGTAGAATGGAAATGGGTGTCAAAATAAGATTTTGAGTGTATCACGTATAAACCGTTTAAAAAGTATGATGTTTGGATTGAAGTGTGGTCACGCTGTCAACATGCGGCAATCTACAATTTTAGATAACGTTTGACCACATGTCATCATGGTCGGATGGTTGGATTGAGATGTTGTCCATTTGTTAATCTCATGATATAGCTTTAAATTCATTAAATAGCAAGGCTTAGGGGCTTTTGTTTACCTCTTAATGAGACTTTTAATGGTTCAGACCTCTTATTGGTTCAGCACTTAATGGTTCACGAGCAGATGTCTGAATAGTTCAGACATTTGCATCTGAATGGTTAAGATTTATACAGAGTCTGAATTGTTAATACCTCTAATCTGAATTGGTCAGACATTTGCCTCTGAACGGTTAAGTATTATACAAGCTCTTAATGGTTGAGACCTCTTAAGAGGCTACCTCTTAATGGAACCATTAAGAATTTTACAAATGAGAAGGTAGAAGAACGTGACATGTGATGATTTACCATTCAGATGTTACCTCTTAACCATTCAGACTTGAGGTTACCTCTTATTTATTCAGAGGTTTTAAACCATTAAGAGGTGTAGCATCTGAATGGTCATTAAGAGGCTACCAAACAGCCTTTAATGGTTCAGACCTCTTACTAGTTCAGCACTTGACCATTCAGATGTTGTCAAACAGCCCCTTAACACTTTCCAAACGAGCCCTAAACTAAAGGAAGACAACACCCTTTTATGCCTAATGTCATGAATACGTGCAACAATAGCGAAACACCATAGATAACTTAAAATCATTCCACAACACCCTTAGATTATTGATCTTACGCTCGATGCACATACAACGATTAATGATGCAATTAGAAAGAGCTCATATACAAACCAATCACAAAGAACGAGTGATCATGTTATAGTAAACACCTCTTAGATCCCTTGTAATAAAAAATACAAACCATGCACAATGTGTTGAATTTTATTAGCAAAATAGGTTTTAGTGATGATACACAAGTAGTTATGACATGATTTTTAGTCTGAAATAATTGGAATGAAGTCAGATATGTGATCGAATTTACATAATGACATAATGTTATGAGTTATGACTGTACGCACAAATATGTATTTGTTCTTTAATATAACTATGCAACTATAACAGCCGTTCCCAAAAAAAAAAAAAAAAAAAAAAAAAAAAAAACTATAACACATCTGAAAAAATGATTGGTTTTGTGATTTTCGGCAAAAGAAATTATTTGTTTCAACCTCAACCCTATGACCATTACAAATATTTGTGTGATGTATGGAAAGTTTAAGTTTGTCATTTTGCTTACTGATCCATCAACTTTTGTTTAAAATGGTATCTTTGTCTATTTCATTATACTTTGATTATGACTACCCAGCTGTAGAGGTAACCACTATCTACACTGACAGTAACAAAAAATATATATTTACAAGATACTTGACAAGGCCCGGAAACTAAACAAATAACCACAACTCTTCATTATGTGTTTACCCCTATATATATTTATTGATTTAATATAAAAAAATGGGCCATGTGTGGTCATCAGTGACGAATCCACAACATAAGCAACCTAAGCAGTGGCGAAGCTTGAGATTTTCGATCGGGGGTCGAAAACGTATATACTTAAAACAATTATAAAACCGGAGGGTCGAAAACGTATATATCTAAAAAAATTATATATGAAAACTACATACCATACACTACTGAGCGGAAAGTTTGGGGGGTCGGGCGCCCCCGGCCCCTTCTATCCTGCGCCCATGAACCTAAGCCCAAGTTTCATTACCTTTTGCAGCAACCCAAGTGTGCACAAGTTTTTGAATGTGTCTTATTCTGTGTGTCAAATTTCGGTGTGGTTAAGACCACCCGTAGTCGCCGTGTTTCGGCGTTCCCCCCCCCCCCCCCCCAAACACGCCCGAAAACGCCACCACCTCCGACCCCGTGGGCGTGTTCTTGCTCCAAATCAGTTCCGGCGTGCTATATTCCACACCCAGCCCCTTTTATTGTGTCCAACACCTTCATTTTTCTTTTTGTAAAACCAATCATATTTTTTGATGTTTTTTTTTAATTTAATTTTATTACAAACATAATGCCCCACAATGCCCACATCCCCATTACACCCATTTTAGAAAACGTCCCATAATGTCTCATTGCTGTCACATGACGCAAAACGCCCAAAGATGAGGTATTAACCACTACACATGTTCTAATATATCTAAATTTATAAACTTTGAGTTACAATAAGGTATCTTTTCTGAATGAGTTTTTCTAAATTTATAAACTTTGAGTTACAATAAGGTATCTTTTCTGAATGAGTTTTTAAATCATCACATGATAAATATATAGTATTAACACAGTTTTTTTTCTTTTAATTATTTTTTTTAATTATTAATCGTAATAGTAATTAGTGGGTGAAAGTGGGGGTGTTAAATTTTAAGATTGGGTTAGGACAATTTGTATAATGAAATTCATCCCGCGAAAAAAATTAACGTCGAAACGTAAATTTCGTAAAAGAAAAAAACTCAAACAGGTAGTAAAACAATATAGCGAAGATTATATGGAGGTACTTTTATATTATATTTAAGTATTTAATGAATTGCGTTATTTTATCTTCATTTCTTTTTTTTTTTCTTTTTCGTCTGGCTCAATTTTAGCCATTTGTATTGTATCCCCTGCGTAAAAAATATTATGTATTCACTGCCGGCAAAGAGGACACGTTAATGTGAGACAAAACATCAAATATAAATACCCTTATCATACAAAACATATGAATAGGGTGAAAAGGTAAAAAACGCGATGACATTTTCGTAATTATTTACTCATAAAGTAATTATCGAAATTACCCTACAAATGATCTTGTAGGTAATTTTGTAAAATGTTCTTGTAAGGTAATTTTGATCTTATAGAGTAACATAATTACTCTACAAATGATCTTGTATGGTAATTTTAATCTTGTAAGATAATTTTGATCTTGTAGGGTAATTTTGTAGAGTATCATAATTACTCTACAAGTGTATCAAAATTACTCTGCAAGTTTCAAAATTACCCTACAAGAACATTTTATAAAATTACCCTACAAGATCAAAATTACCCTACAAGATCATTTGTAGAGTAATTTTGATAATTACCCTACAAGCAAATAATTACAAAAATGTCACCACGTTTTTTTTTTTTTTTTTTTTTTTTTTGCTTTTCATGCATTTCGTATGTTTTGTACGATAAGGCTATTTGTACGTGAACTTAAGGTGATAACAAATTGATAATAACATATTAACAAATAACATCTATTTTATATCTATTTTTAAGGTCTCATAATCCTAATGTACTTCTATTAACCACATGGTCCACATGCACCTTACCACCCAGAGTCCCAGATGTCCAATGGAAACAATAATAATATCTAATTATCAGTTAAATATAGAGTTCATGATTAAGTTTAAAACTTATAAGCACTATTTATAATTAACAGAATTATGCGCATAAACGAAATTATACAACCAACTATACATAATAACCCCTTATCCCATCGGCATTGGCTCAAACTAGAACCATATTACCCAGCAACGTAACTTTGTTCGGTGATCTTTCCAATATCTTCTTTTAACTCTGGCTCAACTTCATTGACTTCGACATTATAGTCAAAGTTTTTAGCGACGACAAGGAAGAAAAGGAAGTTCACGAAGCTCAAAATCGTAGAAAATGCGTAATAATAGTCGAGGTGGGACATGTTAAGGTTGTTTAGAATCCAACCATGGTGTCCATTCCTCTTTGTAACATTAGCCACGGTAGATAAAATGAAACTACTAAGAAAATATCCGATGCCAATACTGGTAGTGAAATAAGCTGTCCCAATACTTTTCATTCCTTCGGGCGCTTGATCGTAGAAAAACTCGAATTTTGCTACTTCCAAGAAACAATCAGCAACACCCATCAATGCGAATTGGGGAAGGAGAATGTATATTTTTAGAGGCACAATTTGCCCGGGTTTATTTATACCATGATCTTTAGCGACGCTTAGTCGATGTCTTTCTACAAGAAAAGCAATTGTCATAGTGATGATATGGATGATTAACCCAACCATCATTCGTTGTAACATAGTGATACCTCTCGGGTTCTTTGTGTACTTTCGAACGAAGGGAACAAAGAGGCGGTCATAAACCACAAGGCTAATAAGCATTGAGATGGTAAAGAAAACAGATAAAGAAGCTGGTGGGATTTCAAAATTCGGGCCTATGGACCGAACCAACGTGGTGCCTTGTTTGATGAAAAGTGTGTTGGTTTGGGCTATTAGTGTGCTAGGAATGAATGTTGCACACAAAACCGGGATCATTTTGACCATTTGCTTTGTCTGCTCGACTTGTGTAACCGGACATAGGTACCATTCAGATGCCGGTTCTCCAACCCTCAATGCGGCTTTGTCGAGAAACCTATATGTTATAGTGTTTAAAGAGGTTATGCATTCACATCCATCAAGATAAAAAGAAATTGTATAAATACAAAAATGACCATATGGGCTTACCTTAATGAAGATGAATGGTCAATTCTATACTTTCCAGGACTAGCATAATGGTCGAATGTCAACTCATAAAGCTCTTTCGAGTCAACGGGTACACTTGTATTCCACTTTCTTGCCGCTGCGACTAGTACCTTGGCCATTCGAGTAAACGGGCTTTCGACTCTTGGTTTGTGTCTATAAACCGGTGTTCCAAACACAAATGCTATTATGGCCACAAGTAGCGTGAGAGTAGGGATACCGTACCCTAACCCCCAATCCACGGTATCTTGAATGTAGACCAAGAATGTATTTGAGAAAAGTGTGCCAAAAAAAATGCTAAACACCCACCAATTGAAGAAAGTGAGCTTATGGGCCCTTTCCTTGGGCTCAAAATCGTCAAACTGATCCGCACCCATTGTGGAGATATTGGGCTTGGTTCCACCGGTCCCTATTGCAATAATGTATAGTGCACAATAGAATATACCAACTTGGAACGAAGAGGCCCTTTTGTCACAATCTAAGTAACTCACATTTTTACCACATGTTGGTGGCTTTAAGGATGGTAATGAAACCACTAGAGTCAAGAGGCCCATACCCTGATAAATAAGAAGACAAAATACTAAGCCCAAGATAGGCCTTATGCCCAAACATACATAAATAAAAAGGATTTGGGTTTACTGACTATCACAAAATGATTGCTAATTATAACTTATGTGTTCGAATGACAGAATGGTATATTGTTTAAAAATAAATGAAAAAAGATCTTGTTTATGGGTTTTGGGTTGGCGGGTTAAATTGTTAAGCCCGGACACAACCCATAAATTATTCGTGGTCGTGTTAGATGCATCAACCCTGGCCCGCACACAATTAAAATCTTGTAAACCGAACACGAGCTTTTATCTAAACGTTCAAATGAGTTGTTAGGTAATAATCAAGTTGTAGATGTGTAAATTGGATTGGTGAGTTGTAAAAAATGGATTATGTGGGTCAATAACAAGTACTAAACATGGTAAAAATTTATAAACAAATTTTTAATACACGTACAAAACCATATGCTTACCAGCAGATAAATGAGCGAAGCAATCATGAAAGTCCAGTATCGGCCCAAATATGTGTCAGCAATATATGCGCCTAAAAGAGGAGTCATCCAGACGGTTCCAACCCAATTTGTGACATTGTTTGATGATTTCACAGTGCCTTCATGTAATTTCGTTGTCAAGTATAACACCAAATTCGTTGCTATGCCATAATATGCCATTCTTTCACATACTTCATACCCTACAAACCAAGTCCTATTATAACATTCGCTTAATATTGTTCATGCAAATAGAAAATGGTTAAACTCTAACCGTTTATGATACTTTCGCCTTTTAAATGGTTTACTTGTAAACTCTTAGTCGGGTTTTACTTAATGAAATACGCTCTAGTCGAGTGTGAACTTATATGAGCTTGCAAGTGGTTTGTAAATGGTTCGGGCTAGACCCAACTTCCATTTGTAGTATTGCCCTCGTTAAATTATATGGTGCATTTACAAGTAGGCGTGTGAACTTACGACAGTATACGAACCTAACACAAAAAGTACGGGTTCGAATTTAGTCTACACTGGTTCGGGTATTTTTGGGTTCACAAACATGTTTAGTTAAACGGATCGTCGTTGACAGGTTGACCTATTTGGTTAGCAAATTGGCCAATTTAACCCGCATATTTTTATTATTTTTTCTTAAAGTGTGTATTATGCATAACTTTTTATGACAAAATATAAATGAAAAAAGAGAAATGGGTTGGGTTTTTTTTCGTTTCATTGTAATTATTTTATGTGCATTTTTTTAAAATTGATCGTAAGTTTTTACTCTATCAATATTCATAAATAAAATAATCGTATGGATAAACAAGTCGTGTTCTAGTCAACCATCGAGAACTCATGTCGCGGGTTTGAATCACCAATATGTGGGCACGATCTAATAAACACCCTAAATCTCAAGAGGTTCGTCTATGGAAAGATGAGATAGTGGTATACTGGCATATGATATTGAAAGAACCCCCCTCACTAAATTTTTAGTTGAAGCACACATACTAATAAGTAGTAACGATATCAATATTTAAAAAAAACAATCATAATGAGGTTTCATAAATTAATATATGGTAGTTGAGTATAATTGATAACACATTTTTTTTCTTGTTTATATCACATCATATGGTAGTTGAGTATAATTGATAACACATTTTTTCCTTGATTTATCACATCACAAAATAGTAATTCAAGCTCGTTATAGAGATACATGATACTTTGATGACAAAATTACACCATTAAACTTTTACATATATACCCAAACTTACAACATATACCTTTCGGTTTAAAAAGCCCTACAATCAATCTTTTACTATAATTTTTGTTGCACGAATCAACCTTTTGCATAAACTCATTTTATTTTCTTAGTTAAGTCAACTCACATGCAAAGCATGTGAGGGTATTTTGTTCTTTTTAAATCCTTATTTACTATATATTTTTAACTAGTAAATTGCTACGTGCGTTGTTGCATCGTTCCGTAAAAGTTTTAAGTCAAAACGTAGAATAACTGAAAACGTACAAAAAAAAAATAAAAATAAATAAGCACGAAAACGTATTATATTTGACCCGACTCATTTTCGAATTTACGTCGAAACGTAAATCAACTTGAATTTATATCCACACCCACATAAAACTCGATTACAAAATCTTTAAAAAGTTATAAGTGGCAATGCTAAAATTTGAGAATATATAATAATAATAATAATAATAATAATAATAATAATAATAATTAATAAATAAATAAAATACAAAGGAAAAAAAGTCAAATCAGTGTCCACAAAAGTTGGTAATTGTAACCCTTAATTTTGGTCACAGACTTCATTCAGTTTCTTCACACTATTGACTATCCCCACCACCACCAATACTTCCATTTTCAACCAGACCCATCACTAATTCTCAATCTAAATTTTACATGGGTTTGATTAAAAGTTTAATCTTTAGATGTTAAAATAAAATGGGTTTGATTAAAAATCCAATCTTTTTGTGTAAAATTAACATGGGTTAATTAAAAATTCAATCTTTACATGCAAAACTAACATGGGTTTAATGAAACCCATTTCTGCAAGTGCAATATTTTAATGCTACAATGTTGGTGGATGTTAACATACACATGATACTATAAAGGTGTTATGGCACTTACCTAACATGTAATAACACGCTTTCCATCTTCCAGTCGTTGATCTTTGCGCACGTCTACCCTTAAGATCAGTAGTCCCATCTTGTGTAAAATTTTGTTCGGCTCCTCTCTGGTACTCCATTGCGCAAAGAGCAAGAATGAATACGAGAAATATGTATGTATGGTTCGGTTTTTATAGACATTTATGTTCATGTCACTAGAGAAAATTATATTGAAGCAAGATATTATAGTACAGTTAATTCTAGTCCTTTTCCCTTGTCTACCCTGTTAGGATATTTTAGTTGGCATTTACCAAATTGCCCTTCATGACCTACATGAGGGAAAGACATTTGATCCCATTGGTTACTAACATGACCTACAACATTTAAAGAAATTAAACAAAATAGTCAAACATATTGGTTGTTTTGTGTAAAATAATAAATATTACTTTAATGTTATATTATGGGATGTGGAGGGGCTTGAGTTGGGGGTATTGCTCGACATGTGATGAGTGTGAGATCCACAAGGTAATATCCAAACAATTAATTTGACCGGACGTTTGGCATATAGTTTTACAAAACTATAAAATGGATAAATTACACGTTTTGTCCTTTATCTTGATTAATGTGAATTCATAACCTCTTTAAAACATCTTCTCGGTGCTTCGTTTGGCTCTTCTCATAGCTGTTTGTCTCGAGGTAGAGTCGTTTGAAAACATCTAGACAGAGAGAGATTTGGAGTGAGATTCGATCATAATGAATTTTTGAGTTTTGCGATGCGATCGAGTGCGAGCAAAACTTGTTGCGAGTAATATAATGGATTTCACATAGGAGACACGAAATCCCTAAGTTCTTCACACAATTGATTTGTTTGTATATGTATATATAGGTTCATATAAACTACACGTTTATGCTTGCATAGATAGCGCGAGAACGCGATGCAGAGAGAGCGAGAGCGAGTAATTAGACATTAGTTTTGTTGCGATCATTCGGTCTTTCGTTTTAGATTGTGATGGCTGTGCGACTTGTGCGTTTACAAAGCAGGGAGCGAAAATCGATAAATCGTGAAATCGTTAAAGCGTAAAATTTCTAAGACATCGACCCGGACTAGGTCATGTCTGGCCTAATTCCCTATAGTTATGGCTCTGATACCAATATGTCACACCCAAACCGATGGCGGAATCATCGGGGCGCGACACTAGGCGAATCAGATTGCTCAAGAGAATCCATAACAACTAAATAGCGACAGTATTTATTAAATTTGTTATCCCATACTAACCAACAATACAATCACATAAGTTATCACAGATTTCTTGGAAGCCGATGGTACCAAGATCACAAGTTGGAAGCCGATGGTACCAAGATCACAAGTTGGAATAACACTTAGGAGAGTTGTAACCATTCTCCACTTTTTACAAAATCACAACACACACAAGAAACCCTAGACGACTTTCTCTCTCTCGTTTTGCTTGGAAGCCGATGGTACCAAGATCACAAGTTGGATCAATTGTTCACACTTCTTTACTCGTAATCGGTTAGTGTTTTGTTTATGCTTTAGTGTTAAGTGATGTTATGATTACATGCTTAGATTAAACCGATTAGAATTGCATGATAATGAACTAGGGCCGGTTCGATTATGTTGTTATGCTTGGTCCTCGGATTGATTGTTATGATGATAAATATAATCAGATTTGTATTTGTGGTTAACTTAGAATCGGATGTATGGATATATAGAAATCGGCTGTTATGTGGTAATGTGTTAATCGGCTCCATGTTTGTTAAAAGCGGATATGTGTATGTGTTTTTGGATAAGTGTTCTTGATTAGGGGTTATTAAGATTCATATGAATTCATGAGGAAAAGACCTGTTTGATCGACATTAGACTAATCATATGTTGGAAATTATGTTGATTGATTGAGGTAAAATAGGAAACTAATGGATTGATTGTAACCGAATAAGCATAAAATCCGGCTATTAAACTGATCGCACAAGGGCCCCTTTAATCGCACAAGATCAGGTCATACAAGACCTGATCCGGTCGCACAAGTCAGACGTACAAGACCAATCGCACATCATTTATGGTTATGCATGATCGCACAACATCTCGCGGATCGCACAAGTTGGTGCCGATCGCACAAGATGTTGGGCCACACACTTATACTGAATGTTGACAAAACTGTTGGGCCGAACAAGCCCAAAGTCAGACCGCACAACCCACATAAATCGCACAAGGCGGCTGGATCGTACAAGCCCACACCGATCGCACAAACTAAGTGGATTGGGCCGGTCATTTAGTTGGGAATGGGCTGGTTTGGAACGCACAGCCCAACCTCTAATCGCACAATCCAATTCGGATCGCACAAGGCTTTAGTTGGGCCGAGACCTTTATGTTGGACTTCTTTAATTGGGCCGTATATGTTGAACTGTTTACTTATATGTTGGGCCGATTGAATTGGGCTAATGATTTAATCGCACATGTATGATTCCATTATACTCTTGACTGTTTACGTGCTACGTGTTTGCTAAGATTCCTATGTGCATTACTTGAAGTCAAATCCTGACTTGTGTGGTAACCCTGTTCGGACGTGGTTGACCACTTTAGTTCAAGAACCCTCTTTGTGTATCTGCCGAGCAATCCAAGGTGAGTCCACACAGCCAAGGCATGGGATTCCCGGGTTGGGAATTGGGTTGGAATGTTTGATATAGACTGATTACTCATACTTACGCAATCACTAGACTATAGACCATCGTCCTCAGGATAGTCAGGACACTTACGTAAAACCTACGTAAACTAGTATCTACCATTGTCTCCCGGGTCGGGAGGACACTTACGTAAATCCTACGTAAACTAATACCTACTACTGTCTTCCGGGTCGGAAGGACACTTACGTAAATCCTGCGTAAAACCCACGCGTACCACTGTCCTCGGGGAAGGGCACTCACGTAAATCCTGCGTGACCTAGTACGTATTCCTGTTCTCGGATTAAGAAGAACACATGGTTGCAAATAGTCTAGTAAGTACCATAATGGGAAACCCCCATTGTTAAGGATAATTGTGAGAATCCCTCACCAATAGTATATACATGTATGGGAAGCCCCCACTAGATGAACTTACGCATTACTGTTATGAACTTACTTTCTGTGAACTCGCTCAATTAGTTTATTGATTATTTGCTGCATGCCTTGCAGGACCTTAGGTACATTAAGGAGCTTGCACAAGGAGGAGCAGGTCGTTGTGGACAAGGATCGTGAATGCTATTTGAACACTTATGATATTACACACATTAAAACTTATGTTTGGGGTTTACTTAAATGCTTCCGCTACACTTAATTATGTTGGTCTGATACACACCTTTCGTATTGATGGATTATTATTATTACTATTTATTACATGTTCAATATGATTGGTGGCTTGATCCTGGTCAGTCACGCTCCCAAGCGGTGATACTCCGCAGGTGGATTTTGGGGGTGTGACAAATTCGGGTTTGTAACTTTTATGAATTACGCGGCTAGTACCCAATCTATGCGCATAATTCTTTTGACCTATTTCGAAGATTTAAACCTTTTAAGTTTAAATCTTTCCCCTTGGTTATGCACAATCTATTGTATACTTATCTATAACCCACAATATGCGTACCTGGTTCGGATCAACATATTGACCCGTTTTAATACCTTGTCTCAATAATCGCTAATTCATAGCATCGCTAATTCATAGGCCGATTTATCCTGTGTGCATAAAACTCCACAAACACTTATTAGTCGTTAATTGTTAAATGGTATCAACATTACCATTTGACCCGTTTGGTCTAAACGACCAAACATTTCGCGCTTATATTTGACTAGATCACCATTTTACCCTTTTTATTCGTTTAAGCTTACTTAGAAAGTAGCCATTCAAAAACTCATTTTAATTTATGTCATCCCATGACCAAATTACCATTTCACCCATTTTTACCATTAAACATGGTTTTTCGTCTTTTGATACGTTCCGACCCGTATCTTTTCGTGTCCAAATCATATTTTGAATATAACCTTGTCGTATTTATAATCTATAAATAAATACATATCTTACGATAAAGGTGTAAGCTTTACTTACCTCGCATCCAAACTATGCCTTACTTTTCCTTATTGATTTGTTTGACCCGCTTCGTCCTCAAGCTTCCACCTAGCTCGTTTAGCGTCAAACTAACATCATCATTCACAAGGTGGTTAGATTAGTCATTAACTAATACGACTATTCCACCTTACATATTTTCTATGTCGAAATCATTATTCGACTTCGTCATTGGTTAATTTTAACTTTCTACTTGTTAACTACCTCTAATCATATGATGCGTGAAATTAACTAAAATCTACATTATGATTAGATTCCGTATTATCACGTATCACCCCTAATTGAATCAATTAGGAAATTACGCGTTTCATTCATAGTTTCAACATATGAACATTGTGGGCATAATTTATAATATCAACAATCAAGTTCCGTATCACTGAAAATAGGCTGTTTTATTGACCTGTTTAACCTGTTTGCAAGTCTTCAAAAATTATGATTTTTTTATGTGGTGTACCACTCGGAGTGTTAGACCTTGTGTTAAAATTTCAAGATCTAACTCTTTACCAAAAGTTCGTAAAAATTTATTAACTAAGCTGTAATCAGATTCGTCACTTCTGACTGCAGCTTACGGAAAAATTCATTTAAAATTCCTCGTTTACCCGATTGACGAAATTCCAATTGATGATTTTTCTAATCACTTAAAACTTTCTACAGTACAAATTTGAGATCATAACTCAATTCCTAAATTGAGTTATGACATTCGTAATGGGCTGCAAATTCTGCCAGAAAACGCAGCTTGAACCTTTGATACGGAAAAATTCATAAAACGCTCAATTTTCGTCGAAAAAATACGATTCTAGTGGGGTTTTAAAGATATTTCCTGGAATTACATTTTAGACTCAAGAAACACATGATTTTATCAGGTTTTGTCCAGGTTACAGCCAATACAAATCGGCTGTAAATTCTGATCAAGAATCGTTTGAATTCAGCTTTTAGTTTAAGCTTGTTCTTGACATCATAACACTATTTTTTTGCAATCAAAACCCTAAAAAAACATCTCATACATGAATTTAGTATCAACAAAAACTTGAGCTAAGCATGATTTCAACATATACTTGTCTAGGGTTTACTCCTAGACACTACTATGTTCCTATTCTATCCATATAACAAACATGCAACCATCAATTTCGAATTTTCTAAGATCACCCAGAAATTCAACTAGAGATTTCTCATGAAATTCACATACCTTATGACTCCTTTTTCAGTGGAGATCACTATTTCGTGCTCGGATTTCGTTTTGAAACAGAATTTGGCCTTCAATTTGGACAATTTGCATGAACAAGGGTTTGGTGGAGGATGTTTGGTCGCCCCCTGCGTTCTTGATCGAACCAGACACAAGTTTGGTGTTTTAAATTTTGTTTTAATAATAATAGTTTCAAACTTATCACCTTTGGTCCCCAAACTATTATTAGGTTCTTATTTTAGGTGTTTTTAACCTTCTAACATATTACTACAAGGCTTCTTTCTAACTAGGTTATTTTTATTCCTAGTTATTTTAATGGGTTCGGGAAAATTATAACCCGTTTCATTTTAAGTCCCGTTAACTCGGGCCTTATATATATATACTTTGTTTCCTCAACAGCCTTTATTCCTTTTTATTTAATATTAGGTTTCTTTATTTAATCCCTAATATTTACCGGGTTAACTTCACCACTAACGGTACTTTACCCGTTCATAAATATTAACGTGGTTTGATAACCAAACCCGTTTTCGGGGTGTTACACATTGAGTGTAAAAGAGTTGAAAGAAAGTTAGAAAACCATCTTTCAATCCTTTTAACCATGAATATGTGTAGATCTATGCGAAAACATTGTTTAATTATGTGGAAATCCTTCAGGTCTGAGTTGTTCTTGGTGGAATGAGGCCAACACTTGATGTTCATAAGAAATCCATGATGACATCACCCTAAAACACCTCAAATCCGTTGATTTCACGGTTAAAAGTTAAGATTCAAAAGAGAAAATGATGAAGAAGTGTGTATAGATCATAGAAGTACAAGATTTAGGTTGAAAACTTACAAGAATTGAGAGAAATCGAGAAAAAATAGCCACAAAGCGTGTTGGTCGAGTGAAAGCTGTCACATCACTTGAACAGTGATGTGACAAGGCTATTTATAGGTGTAGAGGAGAAAGGTGATGGAGTGCCATGGATCGGATGGCAATTCGATCGGATGGCAATCCAATCGGATGGCTATCCGATCGGTTGACCATCCGATCGAATAGTCACTCGATCGGTGGTCTCCGACAAATTGCGTTTCGATGTTTCGTTTTGCTCGTTAAGCATTGCGATAGTTTGGTTACACATTTCATACCCACTTTCATATATTTATTATAGTTAGTCACAAAGGGTCGTATAAATATCCTCATTTCAAAGTCTGCGTTACGAAAATCGAGTTGCGTGTTTCGAATATGCGTTGCTTTGCGACACATCATGGTTATCGAGGAGGGTAGAATAGGTCCTCACCCAACGTCATCATGAGTGTTAGTACATGCGAGGTGATATGTTATAGCGATAAAGTATGCGTAATATGCGAAAATACTGTGAAGTAGCGATGTATGCGATAGAGTTACATTATGATTCGAATCTCTGGTGCTAGGCGTAACAAGTAATAGGAAGAGTAACAACACACGAACGTGCGGGTTGTTACAGTCTCCCCTGCTTTAGGAAATTTCGTCCCGAAATTAATCCACAAGAAGGGTCACGAGGGTTGATGTGAATGAGAGTAACGATAAAAGTGCCAAAATAAGCGAGCGATTGATTGAAATTCGACGAGCGACAGCGTTGCGACGACTGGCGATGGCAGCGAGTAAAGCGATTTGTATAACAAAAGATGGCAACACACGAAAAGCAATCTAAAAGTGTTTTGAATTCTCGAAAAGTTGATAAATTTCGATAAGGTTTGGGGAAAACTTGTTTATGAAAAAGTCTTCCCACAGTGCGGCGTTAAACTGTTTCGATGTTCACACCAGCGCTATGAGAGAAGTTTTATTAGGTTACTAAAATATTTTAGGGTGACTCAAACTCGTTTACGAAATTTTCTCGTCACGCGGTAATAACTTGAGTCGATTGTCACACCAACGTTTACAAGAAAATCTTGTTTTGTACAAAGATTTTGATCACATTTTAGAAAAATTCTTGTAAGAAAAACTTTGTTTACGCAAAGGTTTTAATAACATCAAAATTTTAAATTAAAGTCGGCCCCGCATGGCACTTTCCCATGAAAGTTCGATAATATGGCTAAAACACTTATATATAGGAAGTACCAGCGGCGTATCGACCATGTTTTAGCCATATGGCTTCCGTCCCGTGAGGCGGTGTCATCTGTGTCGACATAGTGCTGATAGATTTCGATTCCCTTGGTCCAAGCGAAAGATGGTTGGACCAAGTGTAAAAGAAGGATTGAGCAACTGAGCGATGAAGTCGTTTTCTAACTCAGTTTAGTGACACGAGCGAGTGCGATAAGCGATAAGCGGTACGCGAAAATTCGATAGCACAACACAAACATAATAAGCGAAGACGGCGGCGATAAGAGATAAGCGACGAGCGATAACGACAACCGTCGAGCGATAGGTGACGATCGATGCGTTGCAAGCGATGGGAATATGCGATTTGATAGATTAAACGTCATCACAAATTTTAACTAACATTAAGCCCCACATGGCCCTTTTCCACGAAAGTCTGTTGATACGGCTAACATTAAGTACCAGCGGCGTATCCACCATGTTTTCTCCCTATCAGTTTCGTCTCGTGAAGTGAGGTCATGTGTGCTAACATAACACAGATAACATAGATAACGGTAAGCGATAGCAATAAGCGATATATGATGAGCGATGGAGCAATACGCAAGCGATAGAGCGATACACACGATATGCGATAGCGTGATGATACGTGCTAGTGTGTGTATATTTTAGATGTATAATTAAGCCCTTTTTACACTTTTAGCCAAGTTTTAAATTTATAAAACACGATATTCACTAACACTAAACACACATATGGGCAAGTGCACCCATCGTGGACGTAGTATAGTGTTGGTAAGATACCGAGGTCGTCCAAGGACACAAGAGCTTTTAGTACCGGTTTATCCTCAACGTCTAATCAAATCAAAAAGTTAGAAAAGATTTTTAAACTAAGAAAATGAAAACTAACTAAATGCTGAAAAATAAAATAAAAATAAAAACAGATAGACAAGATGAATCACTTGGATCCGACTCGTGTATTAGTATAACCTTTGATTATTTTCGCACTTTTGCACTTGTTTAAGAGATTATCCTAGTTATTGTAGTAGGCCCCTCTTTTGAAGGCGACGTCACCCTCAACCCAGTAGTTTGAGTCAGCAAGGATACAATCCTAAAGGGTCGGATTATTGAAAGATAATGAATTAAGTTATTAATGCAAATTATGGTAGGCCCCTCTTTTGGAGGTGACGTTACCCTCGACTAAGTAGTCTGAGTCAGCAGGGATGCAGTCCTAAATAGCCGGGTTATAGTATTAATAGTAGTTAACTTATGAGGGGGTCAAAGAGTTTGGATCCCCGCCATCCAATACCTATGGGCATTGAAGGAGATCCTACTAAATTTGACCCAGGTCCCTTGCAGGACCTCTAAACGCTGAACAAGGGCAAGACCCTTACCAAACCGTTCCCTTAACCCCCGACCAGGTAGCCAACATACCTCCATATAGACCGTGGAGATATGAATGGTGAAAATCTTTTATTTTATATAGACAGTAAAATAATGCCAAGACACCACGGACAAACGATAAGGAAAGACCACCTTCAACATAAGCAACTAGTTATTAAAGTCATTAATACAAAACCAAATAAAAAGTGCAAAAGATTGAAAATAAAAAGTATTATACTAAACACTTGTCTTCACCAAGTGATGTAAGAGACTTAGGCAAACATGGCCTTGATTGTTAAGAACTCTTACGATCAATCTTGGATCCCGAGACGACTCACACACTCTATGATGGATAATGGATGATGGTGGTGAATGATGGTGTTGTGATGGTGGTGGGTGGTGGATGAAGTGTGAGAGAGGTGGTGTGCCAAGGGATGAGTTGCAATGAAACCAAGCACTCCTATTTATAGGCTGAACAGAAGGCTGGGCACGGCCCCGTGTCCGCTGGACACGGCCCCGTGCCTGTCTGACACTCTCTCTCTCTTCATTAATTGTAATTCACAATTACAATTAATGCGCCTGCTGTACTTTCGCCACGCCCCCATGTTCACTGGGCACGGCCCCGTGGTGGGCAATAGAAGCTTCTATAGGTTTGTCTTTTCTGCTACTTCTTGGGCACGGCCCCGTGCTGGCTGAGCACGGGGCGTGTTCAGTCTTCTGCCTTCTCTATTTCGCTTGGGAGGATGTTGTTGAGGGGTCGGGCAGTCCACTTATGTTCCTTTTCTTGTATTTATGTTAGATTTAGCTGTCTTTTTGCTTCTTTTGTGAATTTGAGCTCATTTAATCCTGAAAATACAAAAGGAAGACAAAAACACTCTTTTTCCAACATTAGTACTTAAAAAGGGTTAGTTTTATGCCTCATTTGATGTAATTTATGTGTTGCATTTTACACACATCACGTGATGCACATAATAAGCGATTTAGCGAAACACACCTTAAGCGATTGAGCGATTTAGATGGCGAGATAGGTTCCAGCGATAATGCGGTTGCGAGCGTGTTTGACTTACGAAAAGTCTAGCGATGACACGCTTTGAGTTGCGATTGAGATTGTTACGCCTTGTGATGTAGTGTAGTGTGTCGAAAATAGATTCAATAGCATACTTGGTCTAATAACGTTCAACTTGTATGGCACTTTCTTCACAAGACATTGGTTGGCATGGCGAAGCACTTATATATAGGAAGTACCAGCGGCGTATCCACCATGCTTCCACCACACGCCTCTGCCCTGTGAATAGGTGTCACACTGTGTCGACATGGTCAAGACGCTTATATATAGGAAGTACCAGCGGCGTATCCACCACGCTCAACCATGCTTTTAACGTTATGGCATCGTTGAAACTCATTACGATCTCCGTGCACTTATCACAGTAATCCCGTGTGCACCCGTGATTAATGTGACCCTTGCACGTTTATCGTACTTTATCTCAAGAACGCATAGTAGGGGTAAAACACATTATATAGTACATAGTGCTAGTATTGAATCTGTGCGCTAGTGCAAGGGAGAGCGAGAGATAACTAGAGTCCACATTGCGTCGAGAAATAGAACAAGTTCAACATATAAAGAAATTAACGGCGAAAATCATATCATTACAACAACATTGGAAGCATACTAATGTTGTTGTGGAGGACTTCTGCGGAGACTACGATTGTTGCTAAAATTCCTCAAGTCTGCGCCCCCGTGCGGCAGTGCTGGGTAAGATGACTATACCAGTTGCAATTTGCGCAAAAGCGACAGTTAGCTATGAGACACAGGGGATGAGTTCCGTTGTAGTCGCGCTTCGAGTGAACTGGAATTGCTTTGAGAGGTTCTGGTTGTGACAGTCCAGTTGTTGAAGAGTTTGAGCTCGAGGTCTTTCGTTTGCGGCTGGGCTGAGCTTCCTAAAGCGATGCGTTATCATCGGAGGGTTTGTCTGAGGGCTCACTTGGAGAATCGCCAGCAGGATCTTCGGAAGAATCGTCGGAAGAATTGTCAGTAGAATCGATGACGATTGCTTGATGAACTTGTTTGACAGGATTCTTGGAGAAGAATCCGTCCAAAACTCGTTTGTCGTTTATTTCTGCGGCCATGCGGTAGGTTTCTTCGATGGTAGCAGGTCTTGCAGCTTCGACAAAATCGCCCACACATTCAGACAAGCCGCGAATGTACTTCGTGATGGCTTTTTCTGAGGTGTTGACTTGGCTTGGGCAGATTATACTAAGCTGTTGGAACCTTGCGGTGTAGCTAGTGTATTGTCACCTTCGACTTTCTTGATTTCGCAAAATTCGTCTTCCAGCTTTTGGACTTCGTGGGGAGGGCATTATTCTTTCTTCATGAGCTCCTTCAGATCATTCCAAGAGAGAGCATAAGCTGCAGAGATCCCACGTTTGTTACGATCGGCTGTCCACCAGTCGAGTGCTCGCGATTGAAATACTCCGGTAGCGCAAGTAGTACGGAAACTATCGGGACACCCACTCTGACGAAGGGTAACTTCGATAGAATCGAACCACTAGAGTAGTTGGGACACACCTCCTTCACTCGTGAACTCCATCGGGTCACAGGCTTTGAAGTGTTTGTAGAGGAAAGCAGATTGCGGCGCTTCCGTCTTAGAGTCTTTCGAGGTTCGAGAGTTGCTGAGAGAGTGCACTTGAGCGAAAATTTGAGGAATGACCTTGGCTACTTCCTTGGCCACAAGCGAGGCAATCCTCTTCTCGGTGCTTCGTTTGGCTCTTCTCATAGCTGTTTGTCTCGAGGTAGAGTCGTTTGAAAACATCTAGACAGAGAGAGATTTGGAGTGAGATTCGATCATAATGATTTTTTGAGTTTTGCGATGCGATCGAGTGCGATCAAAACTTGTTGCGAGTAATATAATAGATTTCACATAGGAGCCACATAGGAGACACGAAATCCCTAAGTTCTTCACAAAATTGATTGGTTTGTATATGTATATATAGGTTCATATAAACTACACCTTTATGCTTGCATAGATAGCGCGAGAACGCGATGCAGAGAGAGCGAGAGCGAGTAATTAGACACTAGTTTTGTTGCGATCATTCGGTCTTTCGTTTTAGATTACGATGGTTGTGCGACTTGTGCGTTACAAAAGCAGGGAGCGAAAATCGATAAATTGTGAAATCGTTAAAGCGTAAAGTTTTAAATTGTAAACACATAAGCGTAAATAGGTTCCATAAAGCGTAAAATCGGCGAGTCGTATGCTAGAAAAATAGATAGAGTGCCTTGGGTGTTTAGGTGTCGACTGCCCAAGGTAACCCAACTATACCCAACAAGTTCGTGCACGTATGTTGCCCAAGAAGACTATGCTTCCACTGGGATGCAGCTCATGGCATCCGTCCTCCTAGTCATCGCGTGGCTCGAGTCATCGTTATGGTCGAGTCCTTGGTGAGAGCTTTTGAAAACCATTTTTTATAGAGAGTGGAACGGTTTATTAAGATATGGGTTTCACCCCTGACTTAATTACTTCGCTCCTAGCTGTGGTTGTGCTCTTGGAATAAGTTCGAGAGTTCCACTAGATTTTGAAATGGAGACTTTCGTTGAGTTATGGATGTCACTCCTAGCTCCACGGAAAGTTCTCGTGCTAGAAAAATACGCTGAGTGAGCGATCTTATCGAGAGTTCTTGGTTTTCACGCCTGATCTCGACTGGACCACTTGGTTATGCCATGCGAGTATTTTTGAAAACGTGTGTATTGTGTTGGCCTTAGGAAAGGCTAAGTAATACTCCAGCCTTAGGAAAGGCTCTTTGCGTGAAATTGTAGTATGCGGTGTTCACGCGAAGTTGTAGTTTTTAGCAGGTTCGAATGAGAGTATCAAGTAGGCCCGTACAAATCCTACTGAGTTCGCACGAGTTGGCCCGTTGGTACCTAGACTATAGACGAGGTCGTTTCTAAGACATCGACCCGGACTAGGTCATGTCTGGCCTAATTCCCTATAGTTATGGCTCTGATACCAATATGTCAAACCCCAACCGATCGCGGAATCATCGGGGCGCGACACTAGGCGAATCAGATTGCTCAAGAGAATCCATAACAACTAAATAGCGACAGTATTTATTAAATTTGTTATCCCATACTAACCAACAATACAATCACATAAGTTATCACAGATTTCTTGTCTTCTTGAACAATTCAAATCCGACAACCTAGATTTTAGGTGTGTTTCTAGACTTCCTAGCTTGATTTGATGTAGTCTGCGACTAAACCTGCAACATACGTTAAAACAACGTCAATACGAAAGTATTGGCGAGTATACAAGTTTTGATAGAGTAGCGTAAATAGTTAAAAGTGCTGTGAATTACCAAATACATAAACGAGATACCTCAACATACATGCATAAAAGACAGATACTACCAGCTAAGTCACTCGAGCTGCGATTTCGATTGCTATTCATCTTAACTAGACCCCGTCGGGTTCTATAGTACTATACTAGTTAAGGCGGGACCTTGCAAGTATAAGTCCTAACACATATGTAACTAGCATCACGTGTAAATATGCATAACAGTTATTCGCAAGTGATAAACAGTTTGATTCACTAAATCGTTTCGATAAATTTGATTTGATAGGAACGTATATTACACCCAAAATGCGATAAAAAAAGCGTTCGAGTATACTCACGGTCGGTGTTCAGCAAGTAAACAAAACTTGGTTGGATTGAAGGGAGCGCGTCTGAGATTGGCCTGGTTACGGATTGATAGCGTCAGCGGTGAAAAGTGCGTTAAACGGTGCAAAGTACCAAGTGTCGGATGGCAATCCGATCGGTTTACCATTCGATCGGATGTCAATTCGTTCGGATGGTCATCCGATCGGATGGCCATTCGAGTGGATTGACATTCGTTTGGTAAGGATGTGTTTGTGTATGATGGCTTTGAAGTTTTCATTGTAGCATTTTGAAAGCAAAGAAGTATCTCTACCCTTCAGGTCGATCGTTCGAACGGGCGTTCGATCGGATAGCGATCCAATTGGAAGGACACTTAGTGAGAACAAATTCACAGCAGGATTGTCACTCGATCGGATAGCAATCCAATCGGATGGCAATCCGTTAGAACTGACTATGTATTGAACATGTTGAAAATTGTTTAAGTGTCGAAGTTCCAAATGTCATATCATCGGATGGTCGTTCGATCGGATGGCAATCCGATCGGACGGCAATCCGTTCGACATTCAGATCCTTGGAAATTGAGTAAAAAGTTTATGTGTTGAATCCTTAAGTGCAATCCGATCGGTATGCAGTTCGATCGGATGGCAATCCGATCGGACGGCAATCCATCCCAACGCATCTGATCGTTTTGAACTTGATTATTTTGAAAGTTTTGTAGACTGATCGAGACGGTGTGACAACGTGATAAACAACAGAAACCCCATCCTGACCCAAGTAATCCGATCGAACAGGAATCACCCAAGTCCGATCAGTTAGCTTGTTCAAGAAGGTTGTTCATGTTTAACCCGAAATCGGTAGTCTCTCTGCTAGAACCCAGATCTTGAACCACACATCACTAAGAAGGAGTAGAAGATCAGAACGAGCTCCGATTCTATCGGTTTTGAGTGCATTGAGTGTAAAAGAGTTGAAAGAAAGTTAGAAAACCATCTTTCAATCCTTTTAACCATGAATATGTGTAGATCTATGCGAAAACATTGATTAATTATGTGGAAATTCTTCAGGTCTGAGTTGTTCTTGGTGGAATGAGGCCAACACTTGAAGTTCATAAGAACTCCATGATAACATCACCCTAGAACACCTCAAATCCGTTGTTTTCACGGTTAAAAGTTAAGATTCAAAAGGGAAAATGATGAAGAAGTGTGTATAGATCATAGAAGTACAAGATTTAGGTTGAAAACTTACAAGAATCGCGAGAAATCGAGAGAAAATAGCCCCAAAGCGTGCTGGTCGAGTGAGAGCTGTCACATCACTTGAACAGTGATGTGACAAGGCTATTTATAGGTGAAGAGGAGAAAGGCGATGGAGTGCCATGGATCGGATGGCAATCCGATCGGATGGTTATCCGATTGGTTGACCATCCGATCGCATAGTCACTCGATCGGTGGTCTCCGGCGAATTGCGTTTCGATGTTTCGTTTTGCTCGTTAAGCGTTGCGATAATTTGGTTACACATTTTCATACCCACTTTCATATATTTATTATAACTAGCTTACAACCCCGTTTATTACACGGGTTGAATGACGGAAAATGTAAATTATAAACTTGTATATAATCCTTATTAATGAAATGACCTATTTAGATAAATTAGTAAAACAAAAGAATAGTTATATTTTCATTACTTTTACATGTGATTTGATACTTTATTAGTAATTATTGTTTATACCCAAATAATATATTTTATCTTAACAAATATATATGGTTAGGGTAAAAATAAAACTTCTACGAGTTGTGAGAACTTAGAGAACTCAACCTTACAAAAGGTTTTTTGAATTTTTTTTAAAGGGTGTGAATGAGCAGTTAGAGACTATAAAATAAATGCTTACAATTAATGATATGTGTCACATATTAATGGTTTATTATATATTTAGATTGATATAAATAGATTATTCTATTGTACTAAAATTTGTTAACGAAGTCTCAATAAATTTAACCCTTTATTTAAAACTTGTAAATGTAACGAAGTCTCAATAAATATAATCCTTTATTTAAAATTTGTGAATGTAGAAATGATAAATAATATTAGTTAATTTTATTTTAAGTTTCGTAAAAATCTATTTGATACCAAACTAAACAAAACGTTCAAATATATTGTTAATATCAAGAGTAAATTACGATTTTAACCCGTGTGATTATATCACTTTTACCCTTTTAGCCCAAAAATGAATCTTTTAACATCTGGGCCCCCAACATCTTTTTTCTAACCCTTTTGGCCCCTAACACTAACCTCATCCATTTACTTTTAGGGGCCAAAAGGTTAGAAAAGACGTTTGGGTCCAAAACGGTTAGAAAAAAAAGAAGTTGAGGGCTCAGATGTTAAAAAATTCCTTTTTGAACTAAAAGGGTAAAGGTGATATAACCACATGGGCCAAAATCGTAATTTACTCTAATATCAAATTAGATAACTAAGTTTGAATCTGAAGTAAATAGATAAATATAAAAGTAATAATTAAACTAAATAATATTTAGTAGGAGAGTTATCTATAATTAATTTGAAAATATTAAACTAAAATAATAATTATCCATAAGACATTTTTTAATATGATGAAAAGTGTCCCAAAAATGGTTTCTTTTATTATATAGTATAGTCACAAAGGGTCGTATAAATATCCTCATTTTAAAGTCTGCATTAAGAAAATCGAGTTGCGCGTTTCGAATATGCGTTGCGTTGCGACACATCACGGTTATCGAGGAGGGTAGAATAGGTCCTCACCCAACGTCATCGTGAGTGTTAGTACGTGCGAGGTGATGTGTTATAGCGATAAAGTATGCGTAATATGCGAAAATACTGCGAAGTATCGATGTATGCGATATAGTTACATTATGATTCGAATCTCTGGTGCTAGGCGTAACGAGTAATACGAGTAGTAACAACGCACGAACGTGCGGGTTGTTACACGCAAGTCCCTATACCAGTCTGCACTCGTGGGAATCAAGAACTACCTGTTAGTGCATTACGTCTATTGACTTCATCTTGTATCATGTAATAGAATAGGATAGGATAGAATATCCGTGCACGAGGTTCGAGAAACGAAATTAGATGTTTAAGCATGAGATTCCGCTTATACGGACATGCCATATAAGCGAAACCATAACAACAGTTTCGCTTATATGAACAGTCCAAATAAGCGAAACCTTTCACCTATATATATGTGCACTTGATGTTCATTTGGTAACGGTTCTGAAAATTGTAACGAAGTGCTGCCAATTTGCTTTCAGGTTGTAAACGTTGTTAGATCAATAAAAGAAAGCATTATAATTGGTTTGAGCGTCTAATTCATTGTTTCCGCCTCTGAATTGGATTAACAACACTTCTGATCGACTCATTCGGGTTCAACAACGATCCTACAAGTGGTATCAGAGCTCAGGAGGAAGAGTTTAGCTCAATTGGATCTATTTTCTGTCTTCTACACCTTCTTTTTCGATCTGGAGTCTTCTACACCTTCTTTTTCGATCTGGACAAGTTTCCACGGTTAAAATTAGCCAAATTTTTCACAGAATGTGTATTAGTGGATAATGACAAACCCTTAGAAGTTTCATGTCAAAATTCAACCTAAAAATGGATAAAATAACCTTCGGATGTGGTTCCGCTTGTGTAGACATTGTGTAGGTTCACTTATTGATACACATAGTTTCGCTTCAGTGAACAAAATTTGTTATAGTTCCGCTTCAGAGGTCCGCTTATTGGGTCAATTTATTGAGGTTCCGCTCGTAAGGTCCGCTTTTGTGACACTAGTTTCGCTTCAAAGACACATAGTTCCGCTTATTTGACAGTTGGTTTCGCTTGTATATCCAGCTAGTTCCGCTTTTGTGTCTAACATAAAGGTTTCGCTTTTACAAACACTGAGGTTTCGCTCCAAGAGTTCAAGATAGTTTCGCTTATAAGTCAATGATAGTTCCGCTTGTATGAACATCATAGTTTCGCTCGAACGAACAAGTGTAGTTCTCTCACGGCCCCCGACCCACCCTGGACGGAATCGGGAGCCGCGAGCAGTCCAGTGGTACCCATGGTATTTAATTTATGCGGCAGCGGAAGTCTTTTATTACAGGATCTTTTCACCGTAAAATGCTCGTTTTAATATATTACACAAAGTTTTTAGGGATAAAATCCCATAATTTACAATCAGTTGATTTCACACAGAAATCATTATTTTCCAAAACATGTTTTATTTATTTATTCACAATGAGCCACTTCTCTAAGCTTGTAGTGCTTTACTGCACTTTTCCTGGATCACACAGATCACCTGAAACATGTTTGAAAAAGGGTTTTGTCAGCGGGGAAATACTGAGTGAATCATTCTCTTTTCTAAAACGACCCGTTAGTTATAAATTACAGTATTAAGGGGAATTACAATGTTTCTGATATCAAACCAACTACCCACAGTATTTGTCACTCGACCAACCATTGGCTAGCCCATTTGTCCAATGGTGTCTGTGACTGTGGTCAGATCACCCCTTGGCCACCCGTTTGTCTAAGTGTGATGGGAAATAAGTAATGTATACAAAACCCCACATACCGGCTGTAATATGGTGATTACATAGACTTAATCCCTGTAATTATAACCTTTGAAAATAACTTGGAGTTTTGTAATACTTACTCACAAACTGTGAGAAAACAGTTTAAAAAGAAGAATGACTCACATTGCAGATTAACGAGCAATAGATAAGCCTACTGATTAGCCTCGATTATCCTAAATTAACACAATGCACACACATGCAGGTTAGTAACTAATACAGCAATTACGTCAATTCACGAGATTAAACCTTCACAACGATTAATCAGTGCAATACTCGATAATTCAATCGGATTCACAACGAATAACAGAGCATAGTCCGAATTCGAACAACACTCTAATATTCAAGTCGAAATCACGACAAATAATCAAAGTACAAGCTCAATTGAGCAGCACCTGGACTATCGTTGGATAGTTATAATCGATCGGACGTTGAATCGTAATAGCGATCGAGTTATTACCCTGATTGTGGCAGCACTTTGAGTTTAGTGTGTGGTTGTGTAGTATTCAGACGATATCTCTGTGTATAAACGGAATTTGGACGTCGAATTATCACAGAATTTCAAGTGCCAACATCCCCTATTTATATCTGAAAAATGCGCTCCCTCGCGTGTCGCGACAGGGACATATGTACCTGTCGCGTGGCGCGACGGGTAGTAATTCTAGGGTAGGGTAGGTTCGTGTCCAGATAGCTTAGATGAGTTGACAAACAAACGAATTTTACTTCTCCAGCAAGAATTTTAAGATAATTACTGGCTAGGTTTTACCCCCCTCGAGTTTTAGGGGCCCTGATCCTGATTCCGATTGTTATGAAAATTTTAGGGTTTATGCGGAATCACTTGGGTGTTTCAATTAGGGTTTTCTTATTGCCTAATTATCATCCTAATTATCGATTTTCGTGACAGTTGTTACATCCTCCCCACCTTAAGAAAAATCTCGTCCTCGAGATTTACTGAAATAGATGAGGGTACTTTCGCTTCATTTCTGATTCCAGTTCCCAAGTATATTCTGGTCCTCTCTTGGATTCCCATTTGACTTTGACCAACACCAGTCGTTTGTGTTTGAGAAACTTGACTTTTCTATCTTCGATCTGTAGTGGTTTCTCTATAAACTTCAACTTTTCGTTCACCTCTACATCTTGAAGAGGTACTACCAGGGACTCATCTGATAGACATTTCTTGAGATTGGATACATGAAATACATTATGTACTCCAGCTAATTCTTCTGGTAGTCGTAAATGATAAGCTACTGGTCCTATTCGTTGAATCACGGGGAATGGTCCAACGTACCTTGGACTTAGCTTTCCTTTCTTACCGAATCGTACTACTCCTTTCCAAGGAGAAACTTTTAAAAGTACTTTATCTCCTACTTGAAATTCTAAAGGCTTACGACGATTGTCTGCATAGCTCTTCTGACGATCTCGAGCCGTTTTCAATCTTTCCTTAATCTGAGTTATCTTGTCAGTAGTTTCTTATACAATTTCAGGACCTGATAATTGACTTTCTCCGATTTCTGCCCAACATACCGGAGTTCTGCACTTACGTCCGTACAATGCTTCGAATGGTGCAGCTTCGATGCTTGAATGATAACTATTGTTATAGGAGAATTCAATTAATGGCAAATGGCTATCCCAATTACCACTAAAGTCAATTACACATGCTCGGAGCATGTCTTCTAGAGTTTGTATTGTCCTTTCACTTTGTCCGTCTGTTTGTGGATGATAAGTAGTACTTAGATTTAGTCGAGTTCCCATTGCTTTCTGAAAACTTGTCCAGAAATGAGATGTAAAACGACTATCTCTATCTGATACAATGGAGAGCGGGACTCCATGTAGGGATACTACTTCGTCCACGTACAGTTGTGCTAACCTTTCCATGCTAAAGGTTTCTTTCATTGGTAGGAAATGAGCTGACTTGGTTAATCGGTCTACGATTACCCAAATCGCATTATTACCTCTTTTGGTTTTGGGTAACTTTGTAACAAAATCCACTGTTATGAGTTCCCATTTCCATACAGGCATTTCTAGCTGTTGTAGTAGTCCTGAAGGTTTCTGGTGTTCAGCTTTAACTTGTGAACAAGTTAAGCACTTGGATACGTATTCGGCTATATCCTTTTTCATTCCTATCCACCAGAAATTATTCCTTAAATCTTGGTACATTTTATTGTTTCCTGGGTGCATGGTATATCTAGATTTATGAGCTTCTTCTAAAATCTTATTTCTTAACTCTCCTTGCTTAGGTACCCAAATTCGTTTCTTATGAAATTTCCAAATTCCATCATTTCCTTGTTCTAGTTCTTTTAGGTAACCTTTCATTCCTTCAGCATCATCTTTGATTGCTGTTTTCTTAACTTCTTTGATTTGTGCCATTAAATCTACTTGTAGATTTAACCTCAGAGCACGGACTCGTTTCTGTTTCTCATGGTACTTACGACTTAAGGCATCTGCAACTACATTTGCCTTTCCTTCGTGATATTCGATATCACAGTCGTAATCGCTTAGCATCTCCATCCATCTTCTTTGTCTCATGTTTAACTCTTTTTGCCCGAATATATATCTTAAACTCTTATGATCTGTATAAACAGTAAACTTACTTCCATACAGATAATGTCTCCATATCTTAAGGGCAAAAATTATGGCTCCTAGTTCTAGGTCATGAGTCGTATAATTTTCTTCGTGCTTTTTCAATTGTCTAGAAGCATATGCAATTACCTTCTTCCGTTGCATTAACACACATCCATAGCCTAATTTTGAAGCATCACAATATACTTCAAAGTCTTCTGTTCCTTCGGGTAAAGCTAAAATTGGTGCATTCGTCAATCTATGCTTTAAAATCTTAAAGGCCTCTTCTTGTCTAGGTCCCCATTCAAACTTAGCAGCTTTACAGGTTAACTTAGTTAATGGTACGGCTATCTTAGAAAAAATCTTTGATAAATCGTCTATAGTATCCAGCTAAGCCTAGAAAACTTCTTATCTCCATAGCTGTTTGTGGGACTTTCCACTTTGTAATTGCTTCTATCTTAGCAGGATCTACATGGATACCTTCATGATTTACCACATGACCTAAGAATTGTACTTCTTGCAGCCAAAATTCACACTTCGAGAATTTGGCATAAAGCCTTTCTTTTCTTAACAAAGTTAAGAGAACGTGTAAGTGTTCACAATGTTCTTTTTGGCTTTTGGAATAAATAAGTATATCGTCGATGAAAACGATCAAAAATTTATCCAAGTATGGTTTACAGGTTCGATTCATCATGTCCATGAATGCTGCTAGGGCATTCGTTAATCCAAAGGGCATGACTGTAAACTCATAATGACCATACCTAGTTCTGAAAGCAGTTTTAGGTATGTCTTCTTCTTGTACCTTCAACTGATGATATCCAGATCTTAAATCTATCTTAGAGAAATACCTAGCTCCTTGCAATTGATCAAAAAGATCATCAATCCTAGGTAGTGGGTATCGATTCTTAATCGTAACCTTATTCAATTCTCTATAATCGATACACATTCTCATCGATCCATCTTTCTTTTTCACAAACAGTACCGGTGCACCCCAAGGGGATGAACTCGGTTGTATGAATCCTTTGCTTAATAATTCATCTAATTGCTTTTTCAATTCTAGCATTTCGGTAGGTGCTAATCTATATGGTGTTTTGGCTATTGGTGCAGTACCTGGAATTAAATGAATTCTAAATTCTACTTCTCTATCAAGTGATAATCCAGGTAATTCTTCTGGAAAAACGTCTGGGTATTCTGAGACTATTGGAATATCCTGAAGTTCCTTATCTTTAGTGTTAATGATTACTGAAATCATATACACCATTTCCTGCTTTCTCGAATAGCTTGCCAATTTCATTACTGAGATAAATTTCAGTGGCTTTCGAGGTTCATTTCCAGTAATTACAATTACCTCTCCTGAAGGGGTTTGAATTTCTACTGCATTTTTGTCACATAGGATTCGTGCATGGTTGGCTATTAACCAATCCATTCCTAATACTACATCGAATCCGGCTAAATTCATTAGTAACAGATTTGCAGAAAACTTATGGCCTAATAGTTCTATTTTTCCTTCTTGCCAGACTTTATCTATTTTCACAGAATTTCCTTCTGCGGTTTCAACTGCGAAAATTTGCCTAAGAGTGGTTAAAGGTAACTTAAGAGCTTGACAAAATGAAGTATTAATAAAACTTTGGTTCGCACCAGAGTCAAATAATACTTTTGCAAATACGTCATGTACTAGGAACGTACCAGCTATCACATCTGGAATGAGTTCAGCCTCTTGAGTGGTCAGCTGGAATGCACGCGCATTTTTCTTGGTTGCTCCTTCAGCGGGTTTAACTTTGTTATCTACTGGTTTAGCTAGCTTAGGACATTCGGATTGAAAATGTCCCCTTTCTCTGAAGTTATAACAAAATCTTGTTTTCTTCCTGCAGTTTTCTTCACGATGTCCTTTTGCCTTGCAAAAATTGCAAACTATATTGCATTGTCCATAATGCTTCTTTTTGCAATTTCTGCAGAAAGGAGGTGATGAGGATTGCCCTGTTCCTCTTTTCTTGATATTACCCATACGAAACCCTTGGGTAATCTTCTGAGCTATTTCCTTCTTACGATCTTCCTCTCTTGTGCGTACCAATTCATCCGTTAGGGTGTTAGCTAATTCTACCGCATCGTCAATGGTACGAGGTCTCGCAGCTTTAACGATGTTTCGGATTTCACTAATTAACCCCCAGATGTAACGGGAAATGAGTACCGGTTTTGGCGAAGCCAGTGATGGCACCACCCTTGCGTATTCAAAGAATGTCGAAGTATAGCCTCGGCAATCTACCCCTGTCATGCGGTGACTTAGGAATTTGTTTGCCATTTGATCTTTTTCATATTCGGGACAGAATTTTCTTTCTACAAGATTCTTAAATTCTTCCCAACTCATGGCATAGGCTATCCTTCTCCCCTTTGCCTGGAGGACCGTGTTCCACCATTCTAGTGCTCCTTCTTTGAACAGATTTGATGCATACATCACTTGATCCTCTTCGGCACATTTGCTTATTGCAATTACTGCCTCGGTTTTCTCTAACCAACGCAGTGTTGAAGTTGCCCCTTCATTACCTGCAAATTCTGCGGGTTTGCAAGCAAGAAATTCTTTGTAAGTGCAACCAGGCGTTGCAGCTTTTATTCTCTTAGGGAGTGGGGCCTGTTGCGGATCATGATCGTCATGATTGCCGCCTCCATTTATGCTCTTACTGCCGTTATCTTCTGGAATACGTTTACTAGGAATTAATTGTGGTTCGGCAGGTTTCTGAACAGCAGCCACAATTTCTGGAATAGCATTGGCTATCCCTTGGGCGATAAAGTGCTCAATATCTTGTCGGGTTATATATTGATCTTCCTGTTCTTGCTCAGATTGATTTACTTCATTAATCGGTTCATTGTTAACGTTTTCCATCTGCTAATTAGTAGGAATTTATTAGTGTCTAACTTATTAATAACAATTTAGCACAGATGAAGACATAAATTACTACAACATACAAACATAACCAAAATTGTCGATTTCTCGACTTTCATTTTGTTATTGTATATTGTATATGCCTCCGTACACACCATATCTTACAAGGTTTTATTGCCCATTTTACAGAATCAGTTTTACTATATTAGTTATAATACAGACAAACTTTTTCCAGCCCTTCCTATCTTTTGGTCCACTAGCAGTTTTAGTAACGACGCTCCCTCTCGTCGTACTTCCAAGAGATCTGCTCCCCCATTTCCCGGATCCGATTCCCGGTGCCTATCAGTTCTTCACCAAACTGACGTAACTCAGCTAAATTTTCATAGCTCATTGGTGGATTAGGGATAGGTTCTGGATCAAACTGTGGGAGAAAACTATAGGGACTATTAACTATATTTTGGAATTGCCAGTCATTCGTCCACCATTCCTCCATTTGGCCTAATGGTCTGGTGTGAACTAGTGGGTCTGGAATAGCTGGTCCTAGGTTTAGTGGGAATTGGGCTGTAACCGGATAAGAGAAGAGATTATCGTTGATAGGCTCTAGAACATCACAATTATCCAGTAGGCGGTCTATTTCATCCTGGAACGTGATTTCCTCAGACTGTTTAGAGCTTTCTCCGATCTCTATTCCCTTTTGTTTAAGATCTATTCCTATTTCCTTTTCTGGTGGTTTCGAACTTTCTCCAGTTTCTATTTCCTTTCCCTTGCTCACACTCACGGGATTTTCTATTTTAGGAAGTCTCCTAGTGGCTGGCTTCCTACGGCGTACTTTTCTCCACCCTACTTATCTTCTCTTCTTTTTAGGTTTGGCTTTTTCCAGCGGTGGAGCTTTGAATTCCACAGGTTCTTCTATGTCAGCAATGTAACCAGTAAAGTCGTAAGAGACTTCGATAGGCACTGGATATAAGTTGAGATTCTGGAATGCTTCCGATATCTCATTCATGCTGCATAGCATATATGCAAAATACAAGATTGTAATGTTAAAACTTTGGAACAAAGTTTAACAAACAAACACTGAAGTTTTATTGCATACCAATTTGTACAGAGGATAACAGAAATAAACACACTAGGATTTTATTTATTTACTGGATTGTGATTTCTCTTACTAGACCCAATTTATTGGATATTTAGAGATTGGCATTTTCTGCTACAGTAGCTAGCATATAGAGATTTGCCCATTTCTTGTCTATTTTATCTTTCCAATGTGTACTATTACCCAACTCTTGGACTTCTGGGTTAAACCTAACTCTCTTGGTTCGGGGTTTCTTTTTCTCCTGACTCTTTTTAAGTATCGAATCCCTTTTCTCTGGGGAAAGAGGATTCTCATAGTTTGCCTTGCGGACAAAGATTCCTTCTTCTAGGTTTACTGGGTTTCTAGAAGAATATACAATATCTAATTTCTGGTAAATAGCAGACAGCTTTTGTTTACCCATACTGTAATTAACAAATAATCAGTTAATACAACAACTAATCACAGAATGATAACTAGTAGGATTAAGTATTTTGTCAAATACTTAATTCCGTAATAGGCTTAAATCAGTGGCTCGATCAGTGGCTCAATAGTTATTAATTATTAGCTCTGATACCACCTTCTGTCACGGCCCCCGACCCACCCTGGACGGAATCGGGAGCCGCGAGCAGTCCAGTGGTACCCGTGGTATTTAATTTATGCGGCAGCGGAAGTCTTTTATTACAGGATCTTTTCACCGTAAAATGCTCGTTTTAATATATTACACAAAGTTTTTAGGGATAAAATCCCATAATTTACAATCAGTTGATTTCACACAGAAATCATTATTTTCCAAAACATGTTTTATTTATTTATTCACAATGAGCCACTTCTCTGAGCTTGTAGTGCTTTACTGCACTTTTCCTGGATCACACAGATCACCTGAAACATGTTTGAAAAAGGGTTTTGTCAGCGGGGAAATACTGAGTGAATCATTCTGTTTTCTAAAACGACCCGTTAGTTATAAATTACAGTATTAAGGGGAATTACAATGTTTCTGATATCAAACCAACTACCCACAGTATTTGTCACTCGACCAACCATTGGCTAGCCCATTTGTCCAATGGTGTCTGTGACTGTGGTCAGATCACCCCTTGGCCACCCGTTTGTCCAAGTGTGACGGGAAATAAGTAATGTATACAAAACCCCACATACCGGCTGTAATATGGTGATTACATAGACTTAATCCCTGTAATTATAACCTTTGAAAATAACTTGGAGTTTTGTAATACTTACTCACAAACTGTGAGAAAACAGTTTAAAAAGAAGAATGACTCACATTGCAGATTAACGAGCAATAGATAAGCCTACTGATTAGCCTCGATTATCCTAAATTAACACAATGCACACACAGGCAGGTTAGTAACTAATACAGCAATTACGTCAATTCACGAGATTAAACCTTCACAACGATTAATCAGTGCAATACTCGATAATTCAATCGGATTCACAATGAATAACAGAGCATAGTCCGAATTCGAACAGCACTCTAATATTCAAGTCGAAATCACGACAAATAATCAAAGTACAAGCTCAATTGAGCAGCACCTGGACTATCGTTGGATAGTTATAATCGATCGGACGTTGAATCGTAATAGCGATCGAGTTATTACCCTGATTGTGGCAGCACTTTGAGTTTAGTGTGTGGTTGTGTAGTATTCAGACGATATCTCTGTGTATAAACGGAATTTGGACGTCGAATTATCACAGAATTTCAAGTGCCAACATCCCCTATTTATATCTGAAAAATGTGCTCCCTCGCGTGTCGCGACAGGGACATATGTACCTGTCGCGTGGCGCGACGGGTAGTAATTCTAGGGTAGGGTAGGTTCGTGTCCAGATAGCTTAGATGAGTTGACAAACAAACGAATTTTACTTCTCCAGCAAGAATTTTAAGATAATTACTGGCTAGGTTTTACCCCCCTCGAGTTTTAGGGGCCCTGATCCTGATTCCGATTGTTATGAAAATTTTAGGGTTTATGCGGAATCACTTGGGTGTTTCAATTAGGGTTTTCTTATTGCCTAATTATCATCCTAATTATCGATTTTCGTGACAGTTGTTACAAGTTCCGCTTATAAGACAAACTAGTTTCGCTTATTAGTCATCTGCTGGTTCCGCTTATCAATCAACTTGGGTTTCGCTCATACATTCGATCTAATTTTGCCCGTGTGTCATATTTTGTTTGAAAGTGGAGTTTATTGTGTCAAGATCATTTCTCGACAATCGAGTATCAGTGTATTACAGATTACTTGATATTGTTTAAACTGATTAAGTTTGTTTTGTTTGCTTTCAGGTGATTAAAGATGTCAAACAATGGTGAAGAGTTCTACAACACATTTTACAACGCATTCACCTCCGAATCGACAGATAGAAGATCTGAGTTGAAAGAATATTCAAGAGAGTTTTCGGAGAATTTGAAGTTTGAGAACATGTACGGAAGTCAAGAGAAGCCACCAAAGCTAATGAAAGTTGAAGACTATAACTGGTGGAAAAACAGATTTGAAGGTTGGGTAAAAGCTTTCGCTCCTGAAAGCTGGTTAAAATTAGTGAGTGAATATAAAGCACCAGAGAAAGAAGGAGGAGAGTTAATAGATGAGAAAGATTTTACTGAAAAAGATATAAAAAATGTTGTGGCTGAATATAGAATGATAACGTTGATCAAACAGTCAGTGAGAGAGGATATTATCTCGTTACTTGAACAAGAAAAAACTTCAAAGAGATTGTGGGAAGCGTTAGAGAAAAAGTGTGTTGGTAGTAATGAAATTGTCAAAAATAAAAAGAAATTGTTGCGTAAAGAATTTGATGTATTCAGTTGTATGAAAAATGAATCTGTTTCTAAAATGATCGAAAGATTTGGACATCTGAAAATGGAGCTGGCCAGATATAAATTAAATACTCTAAAGAAGAGATGGTGGATAAATTGTTTGATTCATTGCCAAATGATCAAGAGTGGAAATACTTCGCTCTAATGCTGAAAAATACAATCAAGCCAGATGATTTAAAAGTGGATTTGCTGATTGAAAGGCTTGAAAGCCATGAATTGGAGTTAAAAAGATCCAAAGTCAACAGTCCAGCTTATCAGCAGAATGTGGAGCTTTACTACAGAGGAAATATACCACAGGCTGGATCTCCAAAAACAGCGTTTTCTGCAGAAAGTTCAAACTCAGTGAACAATGAAAGTCTTCACAGTGGATCTTCTTCAAACACCTCAGACCAATCTGCTTCAAAGAATCTATTCCAGTGTAATATCGCAGTTGATTTGAAGAATGGACAGAATTTCAGCGAAGAATCGGCGAAACAACAGATGGTTTTCTTAGCATCTGTACTTGAATCATATGAATGTCTCGTTGCAGGGAAGATTGGCAATACCAATTTGACGAAAGAAGATTATGATCAATTAGACCCCGAGGAGATGGAATTAATGGACATAAGATGGTGCATGGCCAGTGCGGTTCGTCGAGCATAGAGGTTCATGGAGATCACGGGGAGAAAGTCAATTGGTGGATGATGTGCTAAAAGTGGGTTAATAAAAAACAACTAAAATTACCCTAATTCTAGACTCTCTAAGCTTTAAATTTATAAAACTAAGACTCTCTAAACCCTAAACCACACGACCGGCAAGTGTACCGATCGGTGCAGTATAGCCTAAGGAAGTCCAAGTATCGAACCCAAGAGACTCTACTGATTACGCTAACGACTCTATCTAGACTTAAACTGACACGACTCAACTAATTGTTTATTGATGGGCGGTTTCTAAATATCCTAAAAATATAATAAAATATTAAACTAGAAAAATCAAAGAAAAGACTAAACACGAATGTGGACGAAGACTTTGACCAAAGGCGATGAAGACTACCTAGGCTAGACGCAAGTTTAACTCAGAATGGATTTCTATTCGATGATTTTGTGGTGTGGAACCGGGATCTTTGGATACTAAACCTATTAAGACACCACTAAGCCCCTCAAACACTCTCAAGGCGATTCTTATGGCACTACCTAGGCTGTTACGCTCACCGGTTTTCTAGATTTCTTTTCCGTCCTCTAGTTTCTTGAAAGTTCTTATGTAAGACGCTCTACCTTTCAGCGCGAACGTCTAAAGCGACAATGGGTTTTAATCTTGGCTTAATAGACAATGGAATGTTACATCCTTATAACCAAACCGAGACCTATTAATATCCTCGAGCCTTTCAGCGACGAGTCTAGCAGAACACTTGATTTTATTTAATTACCGATTATTACTTCTAAGGTTACTTACTCGATTTTCACCCTAAAGGATCAAAGATTTATTATGTGATATAGACACTCACCAAAACCTAAAACCCTAGCCCGACTCTATTCCGTGATAAAGACCGTCACCAAGAATCGAACGAATCAATAAACAATAATAAAATAATCACAAGCATGCATACGCAGCAAGTTAAATTCCCAAAGCTTTTACAATACAAGAAAAATCCACAACCACGCCAAAAATCGAATAAAGATTCAAACTTTATTTAGCTATTGTCATGCCTAGGTAGTTAAAGAGTTTTAGCCAAGAAACATGGTTTTACAAATAATAAAGCTAAGTCTCAAACAAGAATTCATCGGGTAAAACAAAGAAAAATAAGAAAACTAGAAGATTCGGATAACAAAACCCGGTAATTCCTTGTGCTCCAAGTCTCCCGCTTTATCCCGATGATTCCCGCCTTCAAGTCTTGCCAATTAAGCTCCAAAATTCGTCCCACTGATGATGGTCGCGTCTGATGATCTCTGATGTGCGGCTTTTTATTCACGTCTCATGTTATTTTAAATATGCACCTCATCTTAAGTATTCACGGCCACCTCCACTAATTGCGTATCCTCCAAGATTGATCTTTTCCCCCCATAAATAATGGCCGCCTCCTGATGTTATATCTTTAAGAAAAAGTGGCGTCCCTTAGTGGGCTGCCAAGCCCAAACAATTTCGTCCCTACTGCCTTGCATATATTTGTGTTTCACCTCCAGCCGTCCACTTTTGATTATATTTGATGTGCGCTGACTATTATTTTTTGTGGAATATATGGCTTCAATAGGAATAAGATATGTCTCCAACTTATAATAATAACAGCCTATCTCATCATAATATTTGAATTCGTTTCTTTTTGTTTAGTCTGATGTTCCACCAATATCATAATGGCCGCATCTCCTTTAATATATAGAGATAAGTAGGCTCAGCCCAATCATGGAAAATAGTGGTAATTTTACTTCGGTCTCTGGCACCCCACTCTATCCAACTGGCTGGTCATTTTCATATTACTCGTTTTTGCTTCATTTGCATCAGGACCTGCCAAAACACAGAATAATATAATATAATACTAATAACTAAATAAAACAAATAAAAACTTTACAAAAATTACACACTTTACACGGGACAAATATATGTATTTTACCGTACATCAAATATCCCCACACTTAACCTTTTTTCGTCCTCGAAAAAGAATTATGCAAAACGGAATCATAGACAAGATAGTCATTCGGGCCAAAAGCTTTTGTTACTTTATTTAAAACCGAGACATGTGTTAGCTGCGATTGCAAGTATACTTATCCTCTTAAACCCAAACCCGGTTCCAAGCCCTTATCATGCAATTTAGGTTCAAATATGAGTCAATCCACCTAGGGTCTCACACTAAAAATCGCAGGCCCATCTACTCCCACCTCAAACTTATAGGACAAAAGGAACGATCACTGGACCAATTCCCAACCGTCTTATATCAAAACCAGGAGAGTTTACAATCAGCTTTTTTTCTTTTTTTTTCTTTTTTTTTTATTTTTTTGTTCTTTCGTGAGTCTAGACGGTGCTTTCCCAAAACAAGAGGCAATCCGGCTGTAGAGTCGCTATCCCCAACCACAGACTACTTAGTTTCGGTACTTTTTTATTATTATTTTTTTTCTTTTTCTTGCTTTGCACGGTCGATTTCACACACCCTAGCGGTAATCTTGCTGTAGAGTCGCTATCCCCAACCACAGACTACATAGAAATGGCTACTTTCATTTAGTTTCTAGCTCGTTTATTTCATTTTTTTTCTTTTCCAACGAGATAATGACCAAAAACTCTAACGATCTTAGCTTATAACGGCATCCCTTATACTATTTTTGGCGGTTTCAATTTCCCCACTTTCCCTAGATGAGAACCCACTAGTAGACCGATAATTAGGTATATTTAAGATCAAAGGAACCTAGAACCGAATTGAGCCTACCCGCACATCCCAAACTAGACACAAGCTCAATTATTTTATCTCATATTATTATTATTTGAACCCGAACAAAAACCCGACTTTTCTATCATTTTCCGCTTTTTAGATTGCAAACTTCTTATTTCAAAAGACATTTTCTATTTTTTAATTTTTTTGGATTTTTGAAAATTTTTTAATTTTTTTTCCGACTTTTTATGACTCAAGACACTATTAACTAGACACTAACAATAGTTCCCATCCCCACACTTAAACCCTACATTGCCCTCAATGTAGGATGGAAACCGACTCAAAAACTAAAAAAAAATAAGAAATAAAAGACACAAGGGCATAAATGGAAAGGACTTAGCTGGTAAAATTCTCGCGTATGCTCCAAAACTCTCGTCCAATCCAGCTCGATCGTATAGCATTTCATTCGCGATCGGCTTTGACTCTAACTGGTATACTCGATAAATGCCTGATATCTGATAAGCAGCTCCAAAATCACCCGAATGGAGATTGAGTACGGGTGGTACGTATTCAAACCTGCATAAACAAAAACAAGCAAACACCAAAGCAATACCGACTCTAAACAAAAGACTGACTCAATACTACTAAATTAGACTCATGATACAAAATAAAAGACTCAATATACAAACTCTACAAATGGTGCACAACTGTCTACGCACTCATGGAGGATCATGTAAGCGCAGCTCACCTCCATACCAACTACTACGGGCTGCAGCACTATCAAACCTATCATTGCTCGCATCTCTCCAAACTCCCTCATATCTCTCACAATCTCTCAACTCGTCATCGGGCGGTTTGAATCTAGATGTTTCATATCGAAATCTATCCCCACACTGAGCCCTGCTCAGTGTCTCTATCCTAGATTCTAACCTCATCAACCTCTCTTCCAACTCCTCAACTCTCCTATCAGGTGGATCCCCACACTTGGGTTTTAACACCTTTTCTAGACTCGGCTCAGTCACCACCTCTTTCTCATCACTCTCAACCTTCTCGTTCTCCTTCACTGAAGCGATCGCCTCAACTCCCTCACTCGACCCTCTCGCATGATTCACCTCGAAAACTACCGATTCGTCGCCCGCTCTAAGTGTAATTGTGCCTAAGAAGACATCTATAAGCGCTTTAGCGGTGTTCAAGAACGGGCGCCCTAAAATCAACGGCACTTTTTCATCAGCCTCCATATCTAACACTACAAAATCTGCTGGAAAGACAAACCTATCCACCTTCACTAACAAATTCTCTACGATCCCCCTAGGATACTTAACTGACTTATCTGCTAACGAGAGGGTCATACGGGTTGGCTTCAAATCACCAAGGCCTAGCTTTTCATAAAATGAATAGGGCATCAAATTAATACTAGCACCAAGGTCTGCCAACGCGTGATTTTGAACATCACCACCAAACAAACAAGGGATCGTGAATATGCCCGGATCAGTGAGTTTCTCAGGAAGTTTGGTCAAGATCACTGCAGAACAATCTCCACTCAATGGAGTACTAGAACACTCACCTATCCTATCCTTACGCTTGAGAAAATCCTTAAGGAACTTGGCGTATTTGGGCATGGATCTCAGGGCCTCTATGAACGGAAGATTCACCTTTAGCTGGGTGAACATCGTAAGAAACTTCTCGTATTCCCTAGCGTATTGCTGCTGCTTAGCACGGGCGGGAAACGGAAGACGGGAATAATCAATCACTGGCGGTGGCCTAGCCCTAACCGGCTGCTTCTCTACTTTCTACTCAACCTGAGGCTCCTCGGTATGTGCGGTACTTGTTGGGCCTAGCCTATGTTGCACCTTACCTGGGGCCTCCATCTCTATCTCCTCATCTACCTCAGCGTCACTCTCTAACTCAACACTCTCTCTCGCGACTTCTCCTAAACTCATCCCAATACGAGTAGTGATGGCTTTCACAGAATGGTTAACCGGGTGAGTGGTACCTGAAAACTGACCAGAGGGGGACTCTCTCAACTGCCTAGCTATATCCCCTACTGACCTCTGAAGATCTAAAAGAGTAGACTCTTGATTTTTAAGCTGAAGTTCGTGGTTTCTATTCGTCTGCTCCTGATTTTTCATGAACGCCTGAGTTTGCGTCATCATCTGGGTGAACATCTCCTCCAACCTGTTCGTACTAACCTCAGGAGTCTTTCCACTGCCTTGACTCTCCTGAGTCGTTCCTCCACTAGCAAACTGCCTACTCGAACCACTATACTGACCAATCTGATATAAATCAGTCCCCCTACTTTGATACTGACTCGATGGAAAACCAGGGGGGTCGCCAGAAGGGCGATATCCACTACTACTACCACTACCCTGCCAGCTGGAGTTAAAAAGATAATTATTATTACTAAATTGACCCCTAGACTGACCAGCTATGAACTCAACCTGCTCTAGAGTAAGAGTGGGACAATCGAGCGTGTCGTGACCTCCCCTACAGACCTCACACCTATCAACTCTCTTCTTAATCTCACTCAGCTCTCGCCTCATCTCTTGCCTCAACTCCTCTCTAACTCTCTCGATCATAGCAGCAGCTACCGATGGATCCAAGCTAACTTGGTTTACCCCTCGACCGGCCGAGGAGGTACGAACAGGAATGGAAGTCCTACTGGTAGTGCTGTAATCCATGTCAGAATGGGCAAAACTTTGAAACAAATCGTTACACTCAGTTACTGTCTTCTTGCCCATAAGTTGCCCTCCTGCTGAAGTATCGAAACGAGCTCTAATCTCAGGAGTAAGACCATTGTAGAATTTTTCAACTAACGCCCAATCAGACAAACCATGCTGCGAACAACGGGAAAGAAGCGTCTGAAAACGCTCCCACGCCAAGTAGTACGGCTCATCAGGCTCCATGCGGAAGGAGTGGATCTGATCACGAAGGCGAGACGCCTTGGCTGGTGGAAAGTACTTGGCTAAGAAAGCATCACGGAGACCTGCCCAAGTGGTGAAAGTGCCTGCGGGCTGAGAATCGAACCAGACGGCTGCGCGTCCAGCGAGTGAGAATGGAAAGATCTGAAGAAATCGAGCATCGAGGTTCACCCCCTCAATGGAGAAGGTGCTGCAAAGACGAGTGATGCGGTTGATGTGAGCGGGTGCATCCTCGTCGTCACGTCCATGAAACTGGCATGAATTGGTGATGGTCGTCATGATGTAGGAAGGAATCCGCCAAGACCGATCGTTCGGGATGTTCGGAAGGGTGATGGGGGAATTCGCACCGGTGAAACCAGCGGTCGCCTGCTCGTAGACTGTGCGATTCGCCATAATGAGTGGTGAAGAATTGGGTGGAGATGAAGAGGAAGAAGACTAACAACTGACTCGACAAACTAAAACAAAAGGAAACAAATAAATCTAGACTCCTACGACTCAACCAAACGAACAAATAGCACGTAGCACGTATAATGTCAAGCAAGTCCAAACAAAGTAATCAACGCAATCGCCAAGAGTCCCCGGCAACGGCGCCAAAAACTTGATGTGCTAAAAGTGGGTTAATCAAAAACAACTAAAATTACCCTAATTCTAGACTCTCTAAGCTTTAAATTTATAAAACTAAGACTCTCTAAACCCTAAACCACACGACCGACAAGTGTACCGATCGGTGCAGTATAGCCTAAGGAAGTCCGAGTATCGAACCCAAGAGACTCTACTGATTACGCTAACGACTCTATCTAGACTTAAACTGACACGACTCAACTAATTGTTTATTGATGGGGGGTTTCTAAATATCCTAAAAATATAATAAAATATTAAACTAGAAAAATCAAAGAAAAGACTAAACACGAATGTGGACGAAGACTTTGACCAAAGGCGATGAAGACTACCTAGGCTAGACGCAAGTTTAACTCAGAATGGATTTCTACGATGATTTTGTGGTGTGGAACCGGGATCTTTGGATACTAAACCTATTAAGACACCACTAAGCCCCTCAAACACTCTCAAGGCGATTCTTATGGCACTACCTAGGCTGTTACGCTCACCGGTTTTCTAGATTTCTTTTCCGTCCTCTAGTTTCTTGAAAGTTCTTATGTAAGACGCTCTACCTTTCAGCGCGAACGTCTAAAGCGACAATGGGTTTTAATCTTGGCTTAATAGACAATGGAATGTTAAATCCTTATAACCAAACCGAGACCTATTAATATCCTCGAGCCTTTCAGCGACGAGTCTAGCAGAACACTTGATTTTATTTAATTACCGATTATTACTTCTAAGGTTACTTACTCGATTTTCACCCTAAAGGATCAAAGATTTATTATGTGATATAGACACTCACCAAAACCTAAAACCCTAGCCCGACTCTATTCCGTGATAAAGACCGTCACCAAGAATCGAACGAATCAATAAACAATAATAAAATAATCACAAGCATTCATACGCAGCAAGTTAAATTCCCAAAGCTTTTACAATACAAGAAAAATCCACAACCACGCCAAAAATCGAATAAAGATTCAAACTTTATTTAGCTATTGTCATGCCTAGGTAGTTAAAGAGTTTTAGCCAAGAAACATGGTTTTACAAATAATAAAGCTAAGTCTCAAACAAGAATTCATCGGGTAAAACAAAGAAAAATAAGAAAACTAGAAGATTCGGATAACAAAACCTGGTAATTCCTTGTGCTCCAAGTCTCCCGCTTTATCCCGATGATTCTCGCCTTCAAGTCTTGCCAATTAAGCTCCAAAATTCGTCCCACTGATGATGGTCGCGTCTGATGATCTCTGATGTGCGGCTTTTTATTCACGTCTCATGTTATTTTAAATATGCACCTCTTCTTAAGTATTCACGGCCACCTCCACTAATTGCGTATCCTCCAAGATTGATCTTTTCCCCCCATAAATAATGGCCGCCTCCTGATGTTATATCTTTAAGAAAAAGTGGCGTCCCTTAGTGGGCTGCCAAGCCCAAACAATTTCGTCCCTACTGCCTTGCATTTATTTGTGTTTCACCTCCAGCCGTCCACTTTTGATTATATTTGATGTCCGCTGACTATTATTTTTGGTGGAATATATAGCTTCAATAGGAATAAGATATGTCTCCAACTTATAATAATAACAGCCTATCTCATCATAATATTTGAATTCGTTTCTTTTTGTTTAGTCTGATGTTCCACCAATATCATAATGGGCCGCATCTCCTTTAATATATCGAGATAAGTAGGCTCAGCCCAATCACGGAAAATAGTGGTAATTTTACTTCGGTCTCTGGCACCCCACTCTTTCCAACTGGCTGGTCATTTCCATATTACTCGTTTTTGCTTCATTTGTACCAGGACCTGCCAAAACACAGAATAATATAATATAATACTAATAACTAAATAAAACAAATAAAAACTATACAAAAATTACACACTTTACACGGGACAAATATATGTATTTTACCGTACGTCAGTGGACCAACTACCAAACTGGGATTTGATAAATCCAAAGTGACATGCTTCAAATGCAAACAAAAAGGTCACTTCAAGCGCGAGTGCAGAAATGCGTATGCTGCTGATGATTCTGAGAACCCGTTCAACGAAGATTATTACAAGAAAGCGATTTACCATCAGAACAAGTCTAGGCCACCAAGATTGAAATAGCCAGAAGAAAAATCAATGGATCTTGCGGTTATATATGATGATGAAGGGTATGATTGGAGCAAAGAGGTTCTACCAGAAAAAGATGCAGTTGGATATGCATTTGTTGCAAATGATGATCATGATACCTGGTGGCGAAGAGACAGTGCGAGATGGGAGATTAGCAAGTTGAATGAACCATTTCAAGAAGCACAAAGAGCCAAGAGATGGAATGAAGAGTTGGAGTGTTACATGGATCCACAGGGTAATCCAGTAGTTGATCCGTCAAAAGTGGATTTTGATGCTGTAACCAATTTGTTTCCAAGTGAGAGAACTTTCAACACAAGAAGGCTTTCTGATAAAGGTTATCTGCCAGATTTGATGAACAAGTTAAAGGAGGTTTTTGAAGCAAGTCTACCGAAGGTGGTAGAAATGAAGAAGAGAAAAGAAGAAGAATTGAAAAAGATGATTGAAGAAGTGAAGACTGTCACAAAGCTTGCTGTTGAAAAGGATCAAAAAGCTGAGGAAGAACAGAAGAAGAAAGAAGAACTAGTGCTGAAAGAGATTGAAGAAAAGATTGAGAAGGTGAATATTGTCAGTGATGATGGTGCTGATAACGAGAAGATACAAAAGCTGAAACAGACAAAGGCAGCTGAGCACGCCGAGGTGTCAATCACTGAGGTAAATTTTGATTCTAAAATCTTAAAATCAATTTAACAATGCAAGAAATGCATGGAAACATGTAGAGCTTGTATTGATAAAGATGAACTGATAAAAACAAAAGATAATGAAATGAACAAACTTGAAAATGTTTTAAAAATGAAATGTAAAGAAAGAATTGAAACAGAAGAATGTTTAAAATTAAAAGTTGAGAAGTTAACACAGAAATGTCATGATCTTGAAGAAGAAAATAAGATTTTGAAAGAAAAATGTGCCGCAAAATGTGTTGATTGTGCTGAGAAAGAATCTAAGTTTCTAGAGTTACAAAAACAATATGATTCTTTAAAATGGTCGAGTCAGAGAGTACAAGAAGCTTATGATACTTTGAAGAGCCAAGTCAAAAGTTTTGATCAAAGACTGTCCGAAACTTTAACAACCAAAGAAATGTATGAAAGAAAGTTTAAAGAAAAGCAAATTGAATTGACAGGCCCGGCCCGGAGGGTGTGCAGGTTGGGCGACCGCCCAAGGCCCAAACTCCTCCGGGCCCGAAAGGTTTTTTGTTTTTTTAAATATATATAATAAGTATATATAAAATTTTTTGTTTCAGTCATGTAATCAAAAATGATGGCTGGTCTGTTGGCTTTCTTTCACACGTAAAAGAGTTTTGATGGAGGAATGTGGTTTTGAGTTCGATTCTTTCTTAGGCTTTGCTGATTCTTCTTTCTATCAAGCTCGTTATTATCGTTTTGTTTTTTTTTCTTTTTCCCCTATTTCAGTAACTTTACTTTTACGTTTTGTTTTTTCCTTCTTTTTTTTCCCTACTCCAGTAGTCCAGTATTGAATTTTATTTTTTTGTTTAGTGCTTAAATTCTCTTATTCCAGTATTAAGTTTTATTTTTTAGTTTAGTGCTTAATAATCTCTTTTTTTATTTAGTTTATTATTTAAACTAATTTAACAAAACAATATTTGAAATGTTTTTTTTATGATACAAAAATTAAATAAATAAACACGTTTTGGGCATGTTATGACTATATTTTTTGGGTTTTTGCTTTTGTTTGTTATAACGTGTGCATCAAAACAAACAAAGTTTCCACTCGACTTAACACAGCGGCCCATTTTTTCATTTATTATTATGTTTTCTAGTATATAAATAAATAATAATTCAAATATATTTATATTTTCTTTACAAAATTGAATTGTTGGCTTCATATTATACGGGCCCGTTTTCTCTATTCGCCCTGGGCCCAAAACTTTTTGAGCATTTTCGGAGACGGCCCTGTGAATTGAACAAGTGTGTTGATGAAATTGCTAATCTTAAACAAGTCTTGGCTGAAAAAGAAAAGATTGTTACAAAACTTCAAAGTTATCATAACTCTTCGTACATTCTCGAACGCATTTTCAACATCACACCAGATGACAAAGATACTAATAATTGCAAAAAGGGTATTGGTTCAGAATTTCATCATGTACCACCACCATTGCGAAACAATTATACTTTTTATGATGAGGAAAAGGTGGCAAAGGGTTTGAACATAGCTGAACAATTACCTGAAAGTATCGATGTGACTTACACCATATCTGATGATGCTGATGATTCAGAGGTGGTACGTAAGGTGGTTGATAGTGTTTTGAAAGATGAGTCTACAAAAGGTAAGTCTGAATCACAGGATGAAGATGAAGGAAATCTTTATGATGGATATCTTAAAAACACAAAATCCAAGAAAAATTTGAATGGTGATTCAAAGGGATTGCTTTATACCATGATTGGATCGGACAAATTATTCTTAGATGTTGTATTCCCGATTCAGAATGTGATTTCAGAAAAGGTTGATAAAGTTTTCAAAATGGTTGAGATTCAAAAGTCTGAGATTCCGAAGTTTGCTGGTAAAGGTCATAAATCTTTTTATAACAAACCGGGTTCTAAGAAGAAAAGCATGAAGGCTGGTTTGGGTTATAAAAGGAAACAAAATTGGAATCAAAGTAAACAATAAAATTTGCAACAAAAGATGAATTTTATTCAAGGGAAAAGCTTGAAAGAAGAGGAAAAACTCAAATTTGGACAACAGTCTAATGAGGAGTTTGATGCTTTGAAAAAGAAACAACAACAGGCTAAGGATGTTTCAAAGAAAGTGTGTTTTAAATGTGACCAAATTGGACATGTTGCACGAAAGTGTCCAAATCCAAAGTCTGTTGATGTTGAAAAACAGAAATCTGAGAATGTGACACCAAGGTCAACCAGATTTGATTCGAAAAAACTTGGAGATACAATACTAACAAGTTTGCTTCCAATCAAAAATGGAAATCAAACCCGAACAAGTTCGATTTAAGACAGACCTGGAATTCTCACACACCCAGATTGAGAACGACACAGAGTTGGAGAACATCTGTTGATATGACAAAACCTCAAGAGTTTTGGAAACCTAAAAAAATGTTGTTCAAAATCAAAAGGGTCAAAAAGGAACAAATTTTTACAAAAGAGGTACTCCTAAAGGTCAAGTGTGGAGTGCTAAGAAACAAGTGTTGTCAGTAAAAGATGAAACAGTTGAAATCAAAGCTGAAAAAGTTTTAAATGACAAAGATTTTCCAAAATTGAATGAAAATTATTGTGTTGAAATGCCTAAGGTCCAACAGACCTGGGCTAAATTGTTCAAATGATCGATAAAATTTTGAATGTGCAGGTGCTCAATGAAGTTGAAGATTGTGAGATTGATAGTTGGAGCAACCTGGCACAGGAAGAGGTTGCAGGATCCTGGTTAGGTTGAACAGGGAGTTTAATTTGAGTGTTGTTTGTACATAAATAAACAATATTTTCAAAACCCTAAAAACTTGAAAAAGTAAAAACCAAAAATATGTTATGTTTTAGTTTTTGTTAGAATAAATGTTACTTGAATAAGCCGAAACCCTCACGGCTGAACAAACATGATTACATTCATCAGATTGAAAAACGGTTTTCAAACTGTAAAAAATCAATGTGTTGTAAATCATGGGGGTAATTACTGTTTTTAGTATAATTTAGTGCATGATTAGCAAAACATGGATGGCGAGACAAAGCTATCAGTATCGTGTTGTCAAATTTCTTTTAATGATTTTGCATTTTAGGGGGAGAAAAATTGTCAGAAAATACAAAAACATTAGAAAATTTGAAAAATACAAAAACATGATAAAAATTCAAAAATTGAGTTTTTGCGTAAAAAGAGGAAATGATAGTACATCAGTAAACAGTTACGGTATGCTAAAGAAATGTAATGATTAAATAGTGTTAAACAGTCTCACTGATGATATGTCGATAGGTTTTATACAGTTAGTAAACTTTTTCGGGATATAAACCTAAATTCAAACTTGCTTATTTTGTGGGGAACACTACTTGGATATATAGGTAACCCCTGAAATCTCGTTTGAAAGGTCCCATATTCTGAGATACTAGGTGTTTATACTCAGTGATATCTGGGGTATTATTCCGGGACTTCTCCTGTATGGAAGTACTGACCTAGTCCCCGAATAATACTTTCTGCAAATGCTTGAAACACAGCATAGCCCTCAGCAAGCTGATGAAACAATAAAATTGATAGTCGCTGCTGTTGTAATCAAAAGATCCTCTAAAGGGGACGCACCAAAAAGTCGAAGTCGTCATCTCTCTGCGTATACGGAAGTATCGACCTGAGCTCTCACGGCCCTCGCATTTAACCCCTGACAGATATCATTTGTGGTATACTCACCTGTAAGACTGAATATCTGAGATTCTGGATACGGGAGTATATTCAAGAGGTGGGACACATGAATGAGTTTAAGTCTTAAAACATCTAAATCGTATCCTGAATCAGTTGAAATTTGTATGAAAAATTTAAGTGGATCAGTATATCGATAATCTAAGTGAATTGTTTAATTCATAATGTGTAATTAAGCTCAGCGGTACTTGTAACCTGTCAAAAACTGATATGATCCTCTGACGCATACTCAAACAAAAATATTGTTTGTAAATATGTTTGTATATATTTCTTACTGCTTTATATTTTCTGAAAATACAAAAAGATTTTGATTTCTGCTTTATTTTTGACAACCGATATCTGAAATGCTGAGTTTCAAAATCTAAGTAAGCTGATTGAGTTTCTGAAAATAAAACAAGTTCATTAATTTGAAACTTGATATTGAAAATCAAAAATTCAAAAACAGTTTGTGATATCTCTAAGGTCATTAACTTGAACTTGGATGATAAACTGTGAGGGAGTTGGATTCTTTAATGCTGCTATATCTATAAAGTTTGTTGACAGGGGGAGTGGATTAGAGAATTTGATTGATGGTTTTAAAATGTTGTTACTTATATAGTGTTTGAGTGATTGCAGGATAAGATAGTCCAGACTACGATCCCGGAAGCAAAGACTGAGGGGGAGTCTGAAGACAAGCTGACAGTGAGGATGAGCTTGTAGCTGAAAAGAGTGGTGTCGATCCCTAAAAAGCACGGAAGCTTGATGAGAGGGGGAGCCTGCTGATGATGAAGTTGTTGATAATAGAGCCAGTGATGATATCCTGGTAAAAGAGTCAAAGTTAGAAGCTGATCAAAGAGAAAGAGTGATGGATGTTTATATTCTTACAATCTGATTGAGATGGCAAAATGATCAAGACTGAAGAGGTGGCATAACCGAGAATGGTCACTGAAGACTTCGTCAATATCCGAGGGGGAGTCTGTTAGTGCATTACGTCTATTGACTTCGTCTTGTATCATGTAATAGAATAGGATAGGATAGAATATCCGGTGCACGAGGTTCGAGAAACGAAATTAGATGTTTAAGCATGAGGTTCCGCTTATATGGACATGCCATATAAGCGAAACCATAACAACAGTTTCGCTTATATGAACAGTCCATATAAGCGAAACCTTTCACCTATATATATGTGCACTTGATGTTCATTTGGTAACGGTTCTGAAAATTGTAACGAAGTGCTGCCAATTTGCTTTCAGGTTGTAAACGTTGTTAGATCAATAAAAGAAAGCATTATAATTAGTTTGAGCATCTAATTCATTGTTTCCGCCTCTGAATTGGATTAACAACTCTTCTGATCGACTCATTCGGGTTCAACAACGATCCTACACTACTCTTTGTCAATCTCTTCTGCTCCCCTGAAGGTCATGGCCACAGGTATCACCGTAGTCTTGATAAAAAAAAGAATTGGCCCATCCAATCATGATAACTTTTTGGGGGCACAAGAAAAATTTTCTTCGCGCCTCTGCACATCAATAAAGAATAGAAACCCATTGTGCAATGAAACTAGTATGACACCCGGAATCTGTCAACAGTCGGTTCTACGCCCTGGAAGCGACAGTAGAACTCGAAGCGACGGATGCGCACCATCCCCAGCGGACTAAGTTAGGAAATATGAAATCGGTAAAGAAGGTCCCCGAAAATCGGGTAATCTGTAAACGGAAGTTACCGTCATGAAAGAACTCGGTGTAGAGAGTTATAAATCCGGCTAGCGTGTCGACTGCAGTCTGATCAGGCACCGGTATAATCCCCCCCTCCCCCCAAAGATCAGGAAACGACAAGCCATTCACCATATGCTCGAAAGACACTTCATTCCATTTCAACGGTGGTAGGCCATCGGATTGTTCTTCAACTTCTTGAACAGCATCTTCCGGTTGTGACGACGTTGACATGTCAAGAATCTTTTTTTGAACGTTTCAGGAAAAATATGAATATCTTCAAAAACACACTTGAAGATTTGAAGACGGTAAAGAACAGTTGAAGATTGGAGAGAAAACGAGAAGAAATTTTGAAGTAATGAGTTTTAGAAACCCTAATCCTGCTACTTATACCCATCACATTTGATGCGATGGGTAACCATGCCGTCAACTTGTGGCGCAGGCCCAATCAGAGGACGACATGTCAGGCGACAAATTCGGAACGACGTTTTTGCATTCGCACATGGCCTTTACTCGCCTAACACAAAGACGAAAGGCGTCACTGACACTGTGACGAAATGCCTCACACAGTGTCTGGTGTCACATCAGCCCCTTTTTCCTCACCAAACATTATCTTCAAAGATTCCGTTTTCAAAATTCAAATCTTCAACACGTGCGCAAATGAACTTTCTCCCCTCAAAGAAACTACAATATCACACGCATGAACTCAATATGCCACCAACCACCTCATATAGCAGACAAGAGGTGTGCAAGAGCAAGAATGGAAAGTTGGGTCGCGCCAGCTAACCCTTAAAGGAAGCACCACTTATCTAGTCCAAAGGTCCACCCACTTGCCATTCGTGCATGAGAGCAACACTGGACTGGGGGACTTAAACGGGGTATGGTCCTGAATCCATCGCAAGCCATGCACGCAAATGACCATACCCAAACTTAATCGGCGCAACACTCAGCAATTTACAAGAGATCATGTGTGGGTCCCACCTGTGTACGCGCAGATATAGCAATTAATAATAGTACAATCAGTACAAATGGTAGGAGCCTACAACCAATCAATGTGCGCCAGGTTCTGCCCAGACACTTCCCACGATGATCAATCGTGCAGGAGACAAACAGTACAAAAGGACAATGGCGTGTAGCCAATCAGCTTGCGCCATTCACTGCTCCATGATCTTCACTCACAGCTTTTGATAAACTCGACAACAAGTATACTTGGCAGGCCACGTGGATCCAATCACCGTGCGCCAACGTCCCTCTACCTCTGCAAACACTCTATGTCGTGTCATAGGGGACAAACCGAATATTCGTTGTTAGGGACGTAAGGCTAGAGATGTACAAAAACACCGGTTTTAGGATCGAAACCGGTATTTTTTAACAAGTTTTTTTAAAAAACCGGTTTCAACCTGAACCGAATCGGCTGTTTGTAGACCGGTTAGTATGCTTGATCTTTGAAACCGATTTAAAAAAAAACGGTTAAAAACCTGTGGTTTTTTTTTGGCACAAACCGGTTTTAAACCGACCGAATCGGTTGGACCAGTTACCATTTTGAGTTTAAAAAACCGGTTATAAAAAACTGGTTTTTGCTTTTGATGAAAAAAACGGTTCGGTTAAAAACCGGACCGGTTTAAAAAAACAATTTGTACGCCTCTACACAAGGCCCATCAGCCCATTTCCTTCTCCACATTCTTCGGCTATAAATAATAACCTTCAACCACATGTTTAAGGTTTTGCGCTCTCACTCTCTCACAATTAACACACACTCGTTTACTCTCTCTAAATGAATACTTATTCTCACGCTAAAGTGTGGTTACGAGGAGAACCCCTCACCTTTTCTCCTCATAACGAGCTTCACGATGTTCTTGTTTTCCAGATTTACTCTTAGAACAATATCAGTTGTTGATCAAAAAGAGATTAAAGATTAGCCATCGAGACTACCTCTTTAGTTCTAACCCTCACGGATTATAATCGGTGTTTCTTCAACACCCCTAGATCGAAGTCACCCGAGATATACTTTTGATGTATAAAACCTCAAAAATCATTTACAAAATCCGTAAATGTAATTGTCCTTGTGACACTAACTGTTTGCATAGTCTTTTAGTAAAATTGGATTAAAGTGTTTTGGGTCGACTCTTACAAAAAATACATGTTTCGACTTTTGACCCGATGCTAGAACTCGATTCAAAAAAACAAGTTTTAAACTTTGAACAATAAATTGACATGCCCATTTGGTCAAACCCGAATTGTTGCAATACATGTCCAAGATTTACATTCTTGATCAGGTTTCATGCCTTTAATCTTCGTAACTTTGTTGCAAATTGCAATAGTTACTCCTCCAAAGGTAACCTAAACAATGGAGTTACTCGATCGAAAACTACGATAAGAATTGAGAACAAATCAACTAACACATAACTGAGTTAAGACGCTACAAATTAAGCAAAGAAACTTATAATGCAAATACAACTACAAAAGATAAATACTACCAAAATAAACACTGAAACATGCTACCAAAGATTCAAGCAATCAAACCAGCTTTTCATTATCATCACGAAAACCGAACACTTTTCAAGAATCTGATCTCCAGCCGGCATTAGAGTAACCAGGCTGCCCGTTATACGGGCCCGTCAAATGTCCTTGTTGATCTCCGCCACTTGTCGCCATGCTATTTGCAGCACCGCCTGGCCCAGGTCGGTTTCCAGCCGCTCCATATCCACCAGTATTTGTATTGTATCCATCGCTAGTACCATAACCACCATACCCATAACCTTGGTTCCCATAGCTAGAACCACCACTAGGAGATTGACCGACCGGTGCAGGAACCGCACCACCACCACCACCACCACCGGAATTCCAAAGAACGTTAGCCGCCCCATAGCCTACATTCGCACCATAGCCCGCACCGCCATAGCCCGGAGTCTGACCAACCCATGGGTTTTTTAATGCATTAGGACTACTACCTACATTAGGATTCCCGTATGCTCCTGCAGGACCGCCATAACCACCAACACCATAACTTCCATAACCACCGTAACCCGCACCGGCATTCGGCGCACCATAACCATAACTCGGTTGACCATATCCCGTATACGCAGGGTAACCACCACCGCCAGAGTTTTGCTGCATGAATCTACTACCATCCATTTGACTATCGAACGATCCAGCATTGTTACCTTGATATCCTCCACCACGGCCGCCACCGCTGCCGCCTGGATTAGCATCTTTTGGAAGCGCTCGTTTAACCTCCACTAGCTTGTTGTTCAGTTCATGGAAAGTCTTTTGAAGGACTCTATCGACAGCATCTTCTGTGTCAAAAGAAATGAAGCCAAATCCACGAGGTCTGTTGGTATTTTGGTCAAACATAATTACTACATCGGTTACGTCTCCGTAACTTTCAAAATATTGGCGGAATTGCTCTTCTGTTAATGTAGAAGGCAATCCACCGACGAATATCTTTTTCGTTCTGTAATTTCCTGATCCTCCAGAGCTTCTGTTAGCATTGTTTGCAGGCCTAGATGCTTGTTGTTCTTCTCTGGATAACGCCCTCTTAGCTTCGACCTGCAGATAAATTGCACATAAGCTTTCATTAATATTTTTTGGTCAAAAGCAAACAGAAAAGGCCTGCTAGTGAACTGAAGGATTCATAATTTGGTATAACGGATAATACCTAAGTTGACAATGATTGGTTCGATTATAGAATACGGACCAAAACTAAACCTATAACCGATGTTTCGTTTTTTAGATTTTGACACGATTAGTTCGTTTCCAGGCGTGCGTTCAATTAACGCCAACTTCAGTTAACAAATCACATCATGTTCTGATCCATAACCGAACCACCGGATTCTCAACTGATTCCGTTACTTCGGTTATGATTCGGCTATTCGGTTTTCTGCTCAACCATAAAAACTACATCTAAGGCAGTTAAATGTAACACATTAAACCCTAGGGAATTTACAAATTCAAACTTCAAACCTACAACCACAAATTAACACCTAAAACCCTAATTTTAACCAACTAAACAACAAAAAATGGCTAAATTCTTACATTGCGGCCATCAATGGCGTGGCGATCTTGAAGAACAGAATCAAGAACAGAGGGATCTGAAAACACAACGAAACCGAATCCACGAGGACGACCGGTGATCTTATCGCGCATGATTACAGTCTCCGATACGACGCCGTATTTGGTGAAGTAATCGGTTAACCGTTCTTCGGTGGTTTCCCATGCGATTCCGCCTAAGAAGAGCTTACCTTCGTCTGAATCCATTGGATTTTGATTCACACACAAACAAGCAGAGCTCAATTTGAGCGAGTGTGTGTGTGTGTGTGTGTGTGATTTAAGAATCTAGGGTTTGTAAGGGGTTGAAGTGGTTGTTTGGGAATTTGGGATCGAATCGGAGAAACATACGTCATGGTTTTGACTGGGACGACGTCGTTTCGTCGTTCATGGGATCTGCGTGCTTATCAAAATAATTAAAAAAAAATTCCTAGGATGGATTAGAAAAGTAATTTTCATGATAATGATATATTTGTAGTGTTGTAGTGATATAACGTAAAAGATAATGGGTTAAAAAAATTTGAAATGTTATAAAAGATTATGTGGAAAATGATATGAATCGTTTTGTTAAAAAAAAATAATATGCTAATCGGTGGCGGACGAAGGATTTTTTTTCTGGGGGTGCGAAACTTTTTTAAAGATTTTAGACCCCTAACTATATAAAAAAATTAGGTTCATAGCGGGTCGGATCGGGTTGGGTCATGTAAAACAAGTAAACACAAACAAACAAAGTTTCATAGCGGGTCGGATCAGGTCGGGTCGGGTCAATTTCAATTTTCAAACAATCAAACCCTAGTTCCTACCTTCCTATCACATTAACAAACAAAAAAGCATCAAAGTTTAAACCCTCCCTACTTCTATTTCTCTTAATCATTAAATAAAAGAACAAAAAAACTTATCTAAAACATACATTGGTCTATAATTAGAAGAATTCGGCAAAAAAACTGGTACAACCACTTTCCTCTTGAGAAATTGCGCCATAACATCCCTACTCATGGTTCTTATCACAAACAAAGTGATCCATGACCATTAGTTTATCGTTCCATAACATAATGTTTCAATTTTAATTTTCAACTATTCAAGCAATCAAGCCCTAGAATTGTGTAATCACCCCTAAAAATCATCTAAACAACCATACTCAACGTCAAAACACACGATTTTTCATACCTATTTAAGTTTTTTATTACCCTTTTTTTCTCATATAATATCAAGAAAAATCATATAAAAAACATAAAAACTTACCGTTTGTCGGTGTCCGGTTGGTTTGGAGCGGATTCCGGTCACGTTGATGTCGTATTCCGGCTGATATCGGCTGCTGCAGTGTTGTTGCTGTGTTGACTGATGAAGATCGATGGCAGGATAGGAGGCAGAGAGCACACACAGTCGCACAGAGGGAGGGCGGGAGATGAATTGAAGGGTTTTTTGGCTTATTTTAACTGTTTTAGTTTTAAGTTAGGTGGGTTAATGTAACACCTCGAAAATTCCTGTCCATTAGAATAAAGGCACGTGTCATGTGTGACAGACGTGTCAGAGAAACCGGATTAAATAAAAAGATGTGTGGTAGGATTTCTAACAAAAAGGGCGTCATGTTATTTAAAATACCTCTGAACGACCCAAGGGCGACACGTTATTAAATCACCTCTGAGCGACCCGAAATTTTTATAAATCCCAAGATCCTTAAATCAATTAATGATCATCTCATATGACAACCGGTTGCTCTCAGATAAATAAAGTTACATCTTTATCAAGGACTTCGGAGATATAGGTTGTTACTACTCCTAATCTAAATAAAATTCTTGTAAATAAGAATTAATATAGCTAATCTTCCTTGGCCAAGTATTTGAGGGTCCAAGACTCATTTTTTTTGGAATCTCCGTCGATGTTACAAGTCCCATTATGAATTAAGTTTGAATGAGGAACATGTAAGAGGAAGTAGGGCATGCAATGGCTGGTCCAGGTGGCCCACATCTGCAAAAGAAAGTCTGATTCGGAATAATTGGATTGCATGGTCAAGACTTAAAAGTTTTCAAACTTTTGTCTTCTGGCCATCGCTTACGGACCGCAAGGCCCCTGGCTTACGGTCCGTAAGCAGGGCACCTGGTCATGTTCCGCAAGGATCGGTTACGGACCGCAAAGCCTTAGGCTTACGGTCCGTAAGGAAGGCACCTGAACCATGTTTCAGTAAGGTCGGTTACGGACCGTAACCCCTGTAGCTTACGGTCCGCAAGAGGTCCTTACGGACCGTAAGGCCTCAAGCTTACGGTCCGTAAGACCGTCGCTGGCAGTGAGTTTTGGACAGCTGCCTGTCCAATGCATTTAACCGACTTAAAACGTAACATTTCGATTCTATGGGCTTGCTAGGCAGTTTTTAGGCCTTTAGGGACACTTGGGAACATCTCCTAACTATCCTAGACTATCTTGGCAAGATCCTATGCATCTTAGTTCACTATATAAAGGACTTAAGTATGTTCACTTGAAACTTGCTCACTTGGAACTTTGGCTAAAGACTCTCTGGAGCTCGTCTGGTCACCAACTCATTTTCTTAGGCTCTATAATCCTTCTTAGGACTCTTGTAAGTGTCCTTAACCCTCCTTAATCCTTTCTAGCTTAGCTAATTAAGTAAAAGTCAAACCGTCGTAATTAAGGTTTGACTTCGTGATTAAGCATAATGTGCTCTGTCAAATCACAAATTAAAGATACCTTTAGGAAGGTAATTAAGTGGGTAACAAACCCTTAAAAGGGTGTTTCCAGATTCCCACTCTAAGCATGTCAATTGTCGAGTCAAAGCTAATCATAAAAAGTCAACAGAATGCTTAATTTCAAATTAACGCATAATTAGCAATGTAGGTTGTATGTAACCTGTTTGAACATTAATATAACTTGGTAATAAGTATAAGAACATGTTCCAACATGTTCAACTCGACAATTTTCTGTTTTAGACCCGGTTCGGAACCGAAAGTCGCGTAGTTTGACTTTCGCCTTGACTTTCAGTTCTGACCCGTTTTAGTCAAGATTAAGATTGCCTTAGAGCTTCTTTTAGACCTAATAACATGTTAGTATATCCTCCTGTGATTATGCAACGTGGTTCATTAGATATCTTGTTCGTATGCATGTTTCCGTTAAATGCCCATATGTTGACCATTATGCCCAAATGTCCAAAAATCATGATTTTTGAAAATATAAAATGGTAGACAACTTAGTTACTGAAATATAAACTTGTCCCCAAAATTTGACATCAGTTTGAGGTTTAGATTAAGAGTTATGCTCATTAGCGTAATTAGAAGCTTTCTTAGTAAATAATTAGCGTAATTAACGCATAACCTATTTAAACCCGAATTTTATATCAAAACTTTATACCCACTGTTATATAATAATATTTTGGGAATTTTAAAGATTTTTATTTATTTTTAGGATGAGCATAACTAGAGGTTTTAAGCTTAATTCGGCTTATGCCGATTTTGCCCTTTCGGCCATAAAATGAGTTTTACAAAACCTTTTGACCTCAAACCTTTTTCTACTGATTTATTATGTTAAATATGAGATGTTGAGCCTTCTGGAAATATAAAAATATCAGATTTTCTTTTAAAACCCGGAAATGGCTCCAAATCGCCTTTTTAGGCATTTTTACGACATAGTATATGTCGAAACTAGTTTTTACATAAAAGGTCTAATACCTACTGATATATTTAATAAAAATATATATTATAACAGTGGACTAAAGTTAAAAACTCAGTTTTCCCATTTTTACCCTTTTAGCCTATGTAAAATTACCAAAATGCCCTTACGAGGCGTAATTGGCGTTTAAAAACGTTTGGGGCATAATTGGACATACCTTACTGATATTGCAACATATTTGGTGCATATAATCTCAGGAAACTTGCATATGATTTATATGGTTACTCGTTACGCAATTTCGCGTTCGGATCGGCTTATGTGACTAGTTCACGCATATTAGCCAAAACGGGTCAAACCGTATCATCTTAGTCTCTAAATTCAGAATGTGTTTAGTTTACCCATATTATACAAGTATCCAAGCTTGTAGGGTCTAAATCACGTTCCGTCCCGGTTTTCGCATTCCTCGCGATTAAACCATATTTATTATTCGAAACTAACCGGTCTAGGCCTAGGCTATATTAAAGACCCGTTAGGATTCTAATAGGTTATTATAACCTTCGTTCCAGAATAGGAGCCTAGTAAAAGACACGTGTTGTCACACCCCAACCGATGGCGGAAACATCGGGATGAGACGAACAAATCGCTCAAAAGCATCATAACACTATTTGTGACAATATAGATTAAATCAAATTTCATAAATGACTAAATTCAAATACATTGATTCAAATAAAGACAAATTGCAACAAACATGGTTTATTATTAAAATGGGTATCTAGTCCATCCTAACTTGATTCTTCAACATCTTGACTGTCAACCTGCAACATGTATTAAAATAGAGTTTCAATGCAAAAGCAAAGAGCGAGTATACAAGTTTGTTTACATAGCATAATAGAATAAAAACTCATATCCAACACGAACATATTAAAATAGTTTCAACCATGCTAGTTTACGTAGTCCAAGTGATAGCCCAAGTTTCCCAATGCGTTAAAGTACCTAACCCAAAGTTTCACGGGAGGTTGATATGTCTCCTCCTAACAATACCCCAAAGACTAACGGGGAGGTGCATTACTCCTATAGCGCTACTATTGTTAAGGCGGAACTACACACAGGGATTAAACGTTCACATAGCACAAAATAGTCTCAAGAATCACAAGTTTCATGTTTCATGTTTAAATGGATAGAGTAGGTTTCAAATAAGTTTCAAGTGTCACGTGCGTTTAATATAGAATACATGTGGCACCCAAAGTGTTTAAAATTAAAAATGGGTTCGAGTATACTCACATAATTGCTAAGTCTTCCGATTATCCAAGTGTTGACGAGCGTAAAAGATTTGGAGGGTGGAACACCGAGGTCACCCTATATGGGCAAACGTAGGTGTATGAGTAATCGGGATTACGACGGAGGATTTGAAGCGGAATATAAAGTGTAACTAGTTAATATAAATCTGTATATATATAAATACAAATACGTATATTTTATATAGTTTAGGTATTATTTTAAAATTAATTCTTTCAAAAGTATTGTTGAAATATTGTCTAAAAATAATTATAATTATGCATTTATATCTATTTTATATATAAAAAAATTAGTCGAATGGATAGGTTTTGTTTTTATAAAATTTACACGTTTTATTTCACGGATCTTACGAAAAACGGGCAGAGTTTCCTCTGTTTTTGGGCGATCCCGACAACCAAAGTGTGGATATAAATCTCAAAATTCAACAACAAAACAACATATAATTATACATACTTTTATGTATTCTTTTATAACAAAAAAAATATATAAAGCGGTTTTGTGTTAACGAGAGGTATAAAACAATATAAATGGAATATTTACGCCGTTGAACTACCGAGTGCATCGAGACCTCAGTTGACCAAGTTTGACCAGGTTTGACCCGGGCATCGAACCGAACCTGCTGAACCGAAATAAGAATCAAACCACCATTCATCGGATTTAACGAAAATGGTAGTAACCAACTGAAAGAAAAGAAACGAGGGATTAACGATTGAACTCGACTGAACCGGATCTGAACCAAATCGATCCGAATCTGAACCGAACTGCGTGAGTCGAAACAAACCGAGAACCAAAACTGAATCGGAGCTAAGCTGAGCCAAGATCTAAACCAAACTGAGTCGAAACACGAACCAGACTCGACCCGAGTAACTAAACTGGTGAACCGCGACGTGAACCAACTTCATTGTTCCTGTCGCCACTGCCGTAGACGGCTGGAGTGTCGCCGGCTGCGTCGCACTGCCGTTGTCATCGCCACTCGAGTCCGAACCAACCAAAACACTCAAATTAAAACTCAAATCTGAAAGTAAAAGAAAGGAAGGAGACGAGGGGGGGTGTTTACCGAAAATGTATGTCGGACCAGGTACTACCGTCGTCGTCGCCGCCGTCACGAAGGCGTCGGCCTCGTCTTCTTCGTCGCCTCTCTCTCTCTCTCTCTCTTCTGCATTTGTGCCGCCGCACGCCACCACCGAAACGGTGGTGGCCGACCATTCGTTTGGACAGAGGTGGCGGATTGGATGGTGGTTTTTATGAAGAAGGGGGTGAGGGTTGCAGGTTGTGTGTGGGTGAGTCGCGACCGGAAACCGCCACCGCCGCCGGTGGTCTCACCGGAGAAGAAACAGGGGGGTGGGGTGTTTGGCTCTAATGAGATGTGTGAGGTGCTTTTGAGTTGCAGACATAAGGGAAACAGGGGAAAGAACATTATGCGGCTGGTCTTTAAAGTGAAAAGAAATAGGGTTTTAAATTTTAAAATAGGTAGGGTTGGGTTTCATGTTTGGCTTAGGCGAGACTATAAAAGAATTAAGTGCTCAGTCTAGTTTGATGTGAAGCTGCAGCTCAGTTGGTTAAAGCGCGTGTAATGGAGGGTGTTGACCCGGGTTCGATTCCCGCGGTCAGCGTCTTTTTATTCTCTTTTTTTTGTATTATTTAATTTAATTTATTAAATAAGATAGGATAGGTAGATAACCATATTCGTAACAAATTAAATTGAGTTAAAGATTTTCGACGATTAATTAATTGAATTAACGAAACGACATATACTAGAATACAAAGTTTCCGAAAATAGGAATATGCACAATGGTTTCTACATATGGAAAATTATGGAAACGCGGAGCGTTACAGTCTCCCATCCTTTAGGAAATTTCGTCCCGAAATTTATTCAGAAGGAAGACTTGAAAGGGTTTTGGCAAACAGAAGAGAATTGCTTAAAATTGAGGCTTTGGAGTTGATACAACGGAGAATAATTGAGGTATAAGGATGAACAATTGATCTGATAAACGGTTATTTGTATAAGAATAGCATAAGTATCGGATAGACAAAAGTAGCGTGTTAAGAATGAATTATCGTCATGGATAATCGAATATAATGCGTTTGTGAGTTATTTAAAGTTTGTATTAGGTCTAAATAGGTCTGCAAAACACTGAGTTTCTCATGACACGTTTTATGAAGGTTTGGTAACATGGTGAAAATACTTATATATAGGATGTACCAGCGGCGTATCCACCATGTTTTGACCATGTTACGTCCGTTTCGTATTCGGTGTCATGTTACGTTCTGTGTCTTACCATACACAGTAGTACACTCTATGGTTTCTCATACGCCCATCACTATAATCCCGTGTGCACCCGCGATTATATTGACCGTCGCATGATCCGCATAGCTTGTACCAGTTACGTATGACTCAAGGTATACATAAATTTTGAAAACAAAATGCGTGAGTATAGAAATGTAGCATATAAGCATGTTTACGTTCCAAATAGTATAAGTCCAACGTGAGCGAATCCTTCGGGTTTCGCCCGTGTACATGTGCGAATGTATAATTTTTTTTTTGAGTAAAAAGCACGAGCATAGTATAAGTTTAAATTTGAACATGCACGTGAGCATAAACACAAAACGCATGCCAGGAGTATGAGTAAAAGTATAAGCATAACGTGTATTAAAATGAGCATAAATGTGAGCACAATTTGAGCACAAACGAATGACGTGAGTATAGACACAATTCGTATAAATGAGAGTACAAACAAAAGTACGAGTACAACATAAATCTTATAAACGTGAGTATAAATGCGAGTACGAATATAACGTAAATCGTATAAACGGGAGTATAAACATGAGTACAAGTGTGATTACGAGTATAAATATGAGTGTAAACATGAGATGCATGAGTATGGATGTAAATGTGAAAATTAAGTGTAAAACATGAATGTTTAAATACGAATGGAATGTGTGAGTATATATATATATATATATATATATATATATATGAGTGTAAACGTGTTTGTATAAGTACAAGTACAAGTATGTCGTTGCGAGTATGAGTATAAATATGAGTACAAGTGTAAGCATACGAACGTATTGTGGGGAGTACGTGTGTAAATATGAGTCAAAGTATAGGCACGAAACGTGTCGTGGTAGTTACGAGTATATAAATACGAGGATCATAAAAGACGTGAGAATGTGTCTGAATATAAATACAAGTATAAACATAGCGGTATAAGCGTATACGCAAATTGCATACGTATGAATGTGTATATGATTATAAGTAAAACGTAGGTGTATAAATATGAATTTTAAGTATCACGTAAATTGCGTGAGTATAAAGATGAGTGTGAATGTATACGGGTAAATATTCGTGTATGAGTACAGCTATAAATGAAAGTGTAGGTTGTACAAGTATAAACATGAATATGAGTATAAGAGTAAACACAAGTGCATGAGCATGATTAAAATGTGGGAGCATAAATTTAAGTGTAAAAAGAATATTTGTATAAGTATGAATAAGATGTAGGTGTATGAATATAAGTGTATACGTTCATGCATATTTGACAAATATAAGTATGAGCGTGTATCGCATGAATATGCTAAGCGTAACGTAAATGCATAAATGCGAACATAAGTGTAGACGTATAATTGTATGAATAAGAATAATAATTGGAACATAAGTGTAACATAATGCATTGTTGTGAGCGAAACGTGGAGTTTTTTTTTTTTTTTTTTTTTAATCAAAACAGGTTGAGTTGTTATGAAATGTAGAATCTAGTTTATGAATGTAAAGAGAGTATAAATCATCCACTATTTCTGCAAGTAGTACTTCGTAAAAGTATGGGAATGCTACTATGGTTTTAAAAGAATTTACATAGTTGAAAGTGTGTCGATTCTTATGGAGTTTCCTTGCCCACGTGTTTTGAATTTAATTGGCGTATCGAGCGAGGTTTTGAAAAGTTCTTGAGATCAACAAGTTTGCACCGTTTTAGGTAACTTTTATATTAGAAAGTTTTGAAGTTTATAGATTCTTGAGAAAAGTTGATCCTTAGAAAAAGGAATTTGGTATACGAACTTAGCGATTGTTGAAAAATGTATCATTGGTTTTGAAAAGGAATTTTAGTAGTTGATTAAATAATATTGGTAATATTTTATAGGTGTGTGCGAAAAAAGTTGATTTGATTCTCAATTGAGAATAACAATCTCTAGTTTAATGGCGTGAGAGGAGCGTGTTTCAATGTTTACGTTGATTGGTAAATTTGTGGGCAACGGATTTATTAAACCGATTAGGCGGACAAGTAGTATTTCGTGAAAATTTTTTTTTTGAAATCGAGGAACGCGCGTTTATGGTAACATTTAAAAATTTTGTGTATGCGAGTGATGTGAAAATAGATTATAGAATAAGAGGTACGTTTAAATAAATGAAGCATTTTGAAATACATGATAAATGATTTAGGTATAAACATGATCGTGTTTGCGTAATATAGTCTATTAAAGGAAGTATTGGTAACGATCACCTAGGTAAGGGAATCACCCCAAATCCGTTGGTGAGGTCGTTGTAAGACGAGGAAAGAAGCGAAGTTAATCGTTAAGGTAAGGAAATCACTCCTATCTCGATGATATGTCTTCACTCGTTGTTACGAAAGTGTAATTAAAACTAAGTGAAGTTATGCATGCTAATGACGTATAATTGTAGATGTATGCGCAAAAGTGAAATCTTAAAAATGGTTCAAAATTGACAAGAAAGAGTTTCATCATAAAAGATCGAAGATAATAAAGCGTACATCTGATAAAAGAAACTTGGATGGTCCCAAAATGGAACGTTGACTAACCAAAGTGGTCGAAAGGTCCTTTGAATCTGAGAGCATGCTTTGGCCTAATAGGTGGTATACTCTCGCCGACAAGTCGGTTAACGGTATTCACCCTTCCGGTTACTACATGCCCCAATTCAATCGAAAATTCGAGACTTGGCGAGATTTATGTAAAATCGAGGAGTGGGACTAGTCGACTAGGTGCGGGTTTCACCCCTAGCTTGACGAGTTCGTACCCTAAGTGTGGTTGGTACTCGTTGGGCCGAAATTTAATTTCGACACATTAACGAGGGTCCACTAGAAATTGGATTTGAAATTGAAATTTGAAATTTCCATTAAGATGTGGATTTCACTCCTAACTTAATGGTGTAATTTCGTGCAAAAATAGAATCAAACAGAATGAAAGTCGTTTACCAAATTGTGGGTTTCACGCCTATTTTGGTAAACTCGTCTCGTTTGTACAATACGAGTGTTTTCGAGTTTAAGAAAAATCGAGTAAAATGCTTTAGAAAAGGGGGGGTATGTTAAAGGAATACGCAAACAAGTATAAACACATAAGAATGCACATCAAGAACGGTACCTAAAGAATAGGACAATAAAACACGTACCAACACATAGAGGAATATGCCAAGAAATCAAGAATACACATAAAGGATCGAACAATGGAACAAGTATTAACACGTAATAAAACAAGTATAGCATGTCAAGTGTTTACGCATAAGTGACATATATGTTTGAAAGATGACAAGAGAATAAATAAAGGCAAATAAGATAACATGCAAGTAGTTTCAAGCAAAACATGAGAATAAAGCCCTAAAACTATAGACTAGGTTAAAGCATTCCTACTTTTCCTAATTCCCTATAGTTATGGCTCTGATACCAATCTGTCACACCCCAACCGATGGCGGAAACATCGGGATGAGACGAACAAATCGCTCAAAAGCATCATAACACTATTTGTGACAATATAGATTAAATCAAATTTCATAAATGACTAAATTCAAATACATTGATTCAAATAAAGACAAATTGCAACAAACATGGTTTATTATTAAAATGGGTATCTAGTCCATCCTAACTTGATTCTTCAACATCTTGACTGTCAACCTGCAACATGTATTAAAATAGAGTTTCAATGCAAAAGCAAAGAGCGAGTATACAAGTTTGTTTACATAGCATAATAGAATAAAAACTCATATCCAACACGAACATATTAAAATAGTTTCAACCATGCTAGTTTACGTAGTCCAAGTGATAGCCCAAGTTTCCCAATGCGTTAAAGTACCTAACCCAAAGTTTCACGGGAGGTTGATATGTCTCCTCCTAACAATACCCCAAAGACTAACGGGGAGGTGCATTACTCCTATAGCGCTACTATTGTTAAGGCGGAACTACACACAGGGATTAAACGTTCACATAGCACAAAATAGTCTCAAGAATCACAAGTTTCATGTTTCATGTTTAAATGGATAGAGTAGGTTTCAAATAAGTTTCAAGTGTCACGTGCGTTTAATATAGAATACATGTGGCACCCAAAGTGTTTAAAATTAAAAATGAGTTCGAGTATACTCACATAATTGCTAAGTCTTCCGATTATCCAAGTGTTGACGAGCGTAAAAGATTTGGAGGGTGGAACACCGAGGTCACCCTATATGGGCAAACGCAGGTGTATGAGTAATCGGGATTACGACGGAGGATTTGAAGCGGAATATAAAGTGTAACTAGTTAATATAAATCTGTATATATATAAATACAAATACGTATATTTTATATAGTTTAGGTATTATTTTAAAATTAATTCTTTCAAAAGTATTGTTGAAATATTGTCTAAAAATAATTATAATTATGCATTTATATCTATTTTATATATAAAAAAATTATTCGAATGGATAGGTTTTGTTTTTATAAAATTTACACGTTTTATTTCACGGATCTTACGAAAAACGGGCAGAGTTTCCTCTGTTTTTGGGCGATCCCGACAACCAAAGTGTCGATATAAATCTCAAAATTCAACAACAAAACAACATATAATTAATTATACATACTTTTATGTATTCTTTTATAACAAAAAAATATATAAAGCGGTTTTGTGTTAACGAGAGGTATAAAACAATATAAATGGAATATTTACACCGTTGAACTACCGAGTGCATCGAGACCTCAGTTGACCAAGTTTGACCAGGTTTGACCCGGGCATCGAACCAAACCTGCTGAACCGAAATAAGAATCAAACCACCATTCATCGGATTTAACGAAAATGGTAGTAACCAACTGAAAGAAAAGAAACGAGGGATTACCGATTGAACTCGACTGAACCGGATCTGAACCAAATCGATCCGAATCTGAACCGAACTGCGTGAGTCGAAACAAACCGAGAACCAAAACTGAATCGGAGCTAAGCTGAGCCAAGATCCAAACCAAACTGAGTCGAAACACGAACCAGACTCGACCCGAGTAACTAAACTGGTGAACCGCGACGTGAACCAACTTCATTGTTCCTGTCGCCACTGCCGTAGACGGCTGGAGTGTCGCCGGCTGCGTCGCACCGCCGTTGTCATCGCCACTCGAGTCCGAACCAACCAAAACACTCAAATTAAAACTCAAATCTGAAAGTAAAAGAAAGGAAGGAGACGAGGGGGGGTGTTTACCGAAAATGTATGTCGGACCAGGTACTACCGTCGTCGTCGCCGCCGTCACGAAGGCGTCGGCCTCGTCTTCTTCGTCGCCTCTCTCTCTCTCTCTTCTGCATTTGTGCCGCCGCACGCCACCACCGAAACGGTGGTGGCCGACCAATCGTTTGGACAGAGGTGGCGGATTGGATGGTGGTTTTTATGAAGAAGGGGGTGAGGGTTGCAGGTTGTGTGCGGGTGAGTCGCGACCGGAAACCGCCACCGCCGCCGGTGGTCTCACCGGAGAAGAAACAGGGGGGTGGGGTGTTTGGCTCTAATGAGATGTGTGAGGTGCTTTTGAGTTGCAGACATAAGGGAAACAGGGGAAAGAACATTATGCGGCTGGTCTTTAAAGTGAAAAGAAATAGGGTTTTAAATTTTAAAATAGGTAGGGTTGGGTTTCATGTTTGGCTTAGGCGAGACTATAAAAGAATTAAGTGCTCAGTCTAGTTTGATGTGAAGCTGCAGCTCAGTTGGTTAAAGCGCGTATAATGGAGGGTGTTGACCCGGGTTCGATTCCCGCGGTCAGCGTCTTTTTATTCTCTTTTTTTTGTATTATTTAATTTAATTTATTAGATAAGATAGGATAGGTAGATAACCATATTCGTAACAAATTAAATTGAGTTAAAGATTTTCGACGATTAATTAATTGAATTAACGAAACGACAAATACTAGAATACAAAGTTTCCGAAAATAGGAATATGCACAATGGTTTCTACATATGGAAAATTATGGAAACGCGGAGCGTTACACGTACATTTTTGAAATTGTGGTTATACTTGCTCAGGTAAATACTTTTAACTTATTTTCCCCTATACGGGGTTGGGGGTACGGTATATAAAATACCGCTTGGTCGGGCAATTGACCCCAACTCATTAGTAGTTGGGTATTATCAATTTGACCCGTTTGAAAACTTGGTGTTGTTTGTTTTTACGCCTTTGGGAGCTTAATGACCATGTCCCGGATATCCTTGGCATCATTTTTTGGCCACGACCTTGACACCCGGGTGTAGGCGTACACCCGGTATTATGTCCATATTATTAAGGTATAAACCTTGGCTTCCCGCCGCGGACTTATACTAGTGGTGTGTCATTTAACCTTAAACCCGACACGACTCAGGCGACTGAACGCACAACAAACATGTAAATCTTTTACAAGTTTAACTTTGATTAATTATTCCCAAGTTATAAAATGTTTTGTGCCTTGTGCATTTAAAACCAAAATTTTCAAATGTTTTCAAAATGAGTTAGTTAAATTGTATTTACCAGTGCAAACTGACGTATTTTCCCCAAAAAGATTAAGTGCAGGTGCTATACGCAATAGGCTGGTTTCTCCTTAGCATCATAGAGTCTCGCAAGCTTTGGGATGCATATATCTGTTGAACAATTTCTTTCTCTTTATTTTCGATCCGCCTGTGGATCTATTTCGACTATTTGTGATACTCGATATTACACTTAACGGTTGAAATAAATCTATTTTCATTTGCTTCCGCTGTGCATTATAATTTGTGTTGTTTGACAAATGATGATATCAACTACGTCACGATACTCCCCCACCGGGCCCACCGGTGACACGTGGAAATTCGGGGTGTGACAGTTAATAGGCTAGATTATTAGTGAGCTATTGATAAGTTTATATAATGGGTTTTGTTTGGGTTTAGGTAGTATAAGTTTATATAATATAGGTAGTTTTTTTTTTTTAAAAATCAGACTTTACTAATTCTTTTTTTTAGTATAATCCATAATATTTTTTACCTAAGGTGTGCGGACGAAAAATTCCAAGAGGTGCGGACGAATAAATCCAAGGGGTGCGGACGAAAAAAGCCAAGGGGTGCGGACGAGATTTTGGTCGGATAATAACACTAAATTTTTTTTCCCAGGGGTGCGCCCGCCTACCTTGGCATAGGTGTGGGTAAGCCCCTGATGCTAATGTATGTCATACCCTGACTTTTGCGGAAGCGTGATTATGGTGTGACTTACTTGTTATCATTGCATTCAACCATATCAAACAACTATATGATAAAATAGAGATTTGTCATCCATAAAATTAATTTAAGGCATAACAACATTGTCTAAAACGTTGACTTCAAATTTAAGTTTTACAAACCATATGAATTGTGTAAAAGTTCGCTAAGGACTCGTCAAAAGATGTTAGTTGTAACCAAAGTTTGGAAGACGTGTCTCGTCCAGGATTAAGACACGCTACCCAAACCCAAAGACCACGGATGACATCTTTATACTTAACATGACTTGAAACTCCAACGCCCACCAGATCCATACTTAATTTCCTGAAATACATGTAGTTTGAAAAACATCAACAAAAGTTGAGCGAGTTCATGTGTATGTGAGTCTGTTTAAATCGTTAAAATGTGTCTGTATAAATGTATGTTCTTGGTATGTAGCAATAAGGAAAAACAGATCAATTAATGTGTAGCTAATACATTAATAAGTGACATGGCCTAGGAAGCACTCAAACCTGTAACGCGTATTTCATACCGGTCCTTCCGGCGGAACGACATAGTCACCGCATGCAGCCACACGCTGGCCCATGTGTGGGGCTCGCAACACCCAATAGATCTATCACTCATGTCCCTCGGTCCTTATGCAAGGATTAATGGTCTTACGATAATAGCCTAACCATTCACGTGATCTAGAAGTAAATTCCTTAACTAATCATACCATGTATAAAAGTGTCTGTAACCATACACTAAGTGAATTAAACACTAGCCTTTTGTGTTTAATCTCAGTGCACAAATTGCACATTCTTCAAGTTCCGAGTCTAGACATCGAACATAGGACAAACTCTGTTTTGTTTTATTTTGAGTCTTTTATAATTATATTGTTGTGGTTATCTAAATATTTTATGCAGGTCATCATGCCACCAAGATTCCTTCGTGGTAGAGGCAAAGGACCCGTGACAGGTCATGATCACGAAGCTGAGCCTTCGCACCGGCGTACTCCATCTATCACTATGAGCACAAGCCCGCAAGAGCCATGGAGGCTCTATGTCGAACCAGGAAGGCGGTCTGTATCCCTTAGCTCTTCACCTTCTTACCAACACTCCTTTGGGCCCCAATCAGAGAATGAGCCCAACGACCAACCACCAGCCTTTATACCTCTACAGAGATCCAACTCTCACCACTCCTTTGGTGACCCAACCCCAACCTTCCAGAGCCGGTTCAATCCGGCCAACGTTTTTCCAGAACCCGTGGGTTTTAACCCACTTGGACCGGAAGACCACTTCTCGGGGGATAACGATATGGACGAGGATACTGACCCTATGGAGCCTGCTACGGGGACGCCCAACCACCCGATAGAGATCTCTGACGGATCATCTTTCCATGGATCGCCTTATCGCGGTCCAGACAGCTACGAGGAGAGGTTCCGAAACATTGACTGGTATTTCACCCCGTCCGAGCACTCGTCGTCCCACCAGCAGCATCAGCAGCAGCAACCTCAACAGGATCCATCCGAAGGTTCACGATTCAGGGCAGTCACGCCACCACCGCCACCGCCAGTAGAGCAGCAGCCGCCTCCGGAGCCGCCGAGGCGGAGGAGGTCGAACGCACGGATGTCCGTGCGAGGGGGTGTCCGTATCAGCACACCCCAACCATCAAGTGGCAGCCATTATCCGCCACTTCAGGAGGAAGAAGAAGAACCACAATTGGGGGATCCATCAAACCCCATTCCAGAAATCAACTCAGTACCTGTGGCACCACCGTTGGGTTTCGATAACCCAATCCCTGCTTACGCCGGTTCAGCGGCGTATAACCCCTTTGAGCAGCCGGCGCATACCCACTACAACTACAACTACAACTACGCTAGTGTGGATCCATATCAGGAAGCATGGGATTACAACGCTAGTCACCCAGAGGGGCCTTATGGTGGCCTATGGACTACTGGCTACCCGACTTTTGGGTACCAGCATCCGCCACCTCCTCCACCGGTGTACGAGCCGCCACAGCCACAGATAATTCCTCCAGAACGCCAGCAAGAAGTCCTTGAGAGACTAGACCGTTGTGAACGGGAAATTCAGACTGAGCGCAGACACAACAGAGGATTCTTCAAAGGACTATCAGATCTGATCAAGGGAAAGTCCAAAAGGAGGGACTATTGAAGATCCTTGTTATTTTTATTTAGTTGTAATTCAGTCCCTGCGTGGACTTTTTGCTTCAGTATTCAGCTCCTGCGTGAGCTTGTTATTTTGTACTCTGCTCCTGCGTGAGCATGCCTGGTTAGCTAACCCCTGCGTGGGTTTGTTCTTGAATTCGCCCCTGCGTGGGTATTTGTTTTTGTAGAAGTCCCGTTTGGGCAAATGTTGTACTTGTTTAAGACAATTTATGGGATGGTTTAATTAAGTTTTCATTTTGATTAATTATCTGCATGAAATGTGAAAAATTAATGAAAATTTAAAAAGATCTGCCATTATATTAAATTTGGTAAAATTTAAAGAGAACCAAGACCTAGCCTTTTGGTTACAAAACAAGGCCAAGATGGTAGTTCCATAATTAGGTTAAGATCCATAAATTAACATCTCAATTTAGGACTGTTCTGCGTTGATTATTAGAGAATCTTGGAGGTAAAACCTAGCCTTTGTGTTATTATAAACCTGGCCAAGATGGTACAACCCACACAATAGATTCCAATTATTAACATCTGTTAGTATGTTAATGATTTTGGCAAACTGTGAATCAGTAAAGTCACACAGGCCATCTCTCATAAAGGGTTAATTTTAAATTCCCTTAATTATTTAACCACTTCTTTGAAGTGAAGTGCCTGTGGGCAATAATTTAATGTCCTCCGTGACTAAGGACAGTGGTAGCTTATGACTCCCTGTTGATTAATGGTAGAGAACTATGATTCAACCTAAAACACCTAGATACTGTAAAATCTTGGTTATTAAATATCTTAACTGTCCTTGTGACTAGGCCTTATGTGCCAATAATAAGAGTATTATAGGATAATAATCACATCCTAATGTTTTAATAAATTAACCTAAAATGGCAATTTAAAACCTTGGTTAATAAAACATAAAATACTATAAGAGTCTTTAAGTGAAAACTTTGTCTATCAATTATATGTAGCGTTTAAAGCTACATGGCCAGATCAGAAGAAGCCAATAGCCATCCGGTTGAGAACCGTGATGATGCAAAGTTCCTAGTGACTAGTGCCGAGTTAAAAGCAATTGTGAATGATGCGGTTGCGAAAGCCTTAGCGCGACAGTACAGCGAGTACAGTGAAACCCGCAGTAGAACTCTATCTACACCGCATGCTAAACCAAAGAATCATTCTGAGATTCGCAACAAGCCGCCACCTACTCCTCCCAAACCTAAGAAGGATGATGATCGTCATTCCTCAAATGAAAACAGTGTTCACCCCAAGAAGCTTGTGGTTGATGAAGCCCCACGTGCTAAGGGTTGCACGTATAAATATTTGTGTCATGTAAACCTTGGGAGTTTACTGGGGAGAAAGGGGCAGTTGACTGTATGACATGGCTTGATGAGATTGAGACAGTGGTAGATATCAGTGGTTGTGCTGAAAGGGATATGGTTAAGTTTGCATCCCAGTCTTTCAAAGGTGAGGCTCTAGCCTGGTGGGGAGCATTGATCCAGGCTTCTGGAAAGGCTGCCCTGTATAGCATGTCTTGGGAGCAGTTTGTTGCTCTTATCAAGGAAAACTACTGCCCTCAGCATGAGGTTGAGCGTATAGAGTCCGAATTCCTATCTTTGGTTATGAAGAACCTAGATTGCCAGGCGTACCTCACCAGTTTCAATACTTTATCCAGATTGGTACCTTACCTAGTGACCCCTGAACCTAAAAGGATCGCGCGCTTTATTGGGGGTTTGGCCCCAGAAATCAAGGCCAGTGTGAAGGCCTCTAGACCTATCACATTCAGATCTGTAACTGATTTATCTCTGTCCCTCACTCAAGATGCAGTGAGACTAAGAACCTTGAAGAATGCGGATTCTGACAAGAGGAAACGTGAAGATGATAATTCACGTCGATCAAACAAGAAATATAGGGGAAACCGTGACAGTAAGAAGGGATCTAAGGCCAGGAGAAGCGAGCAACAGTCGGGCGATAGGCCCAAGTGCAAGATTTGTAGGAAGCACCATTTTGGAAGGTGCAGGTTCGAGCAGAAATCCCAGCCCAAGATGTGTGGGATATGTAAGTCTTCCGAGCACAGAACTCTTGAGTGCAAGAGGTTGAAGGATGCAACTTGCTACAGTTGCAACGAAAAGGGGCACATAAAGACCAACTGCCCAAAGAATGCCAAGAAAACGGAGGATGGAAAGAAGACCAACGCCAGGGTCTTTCAAATGAATGTTCAAGAGGCCATCCAGAACAATAACGTCATAACTGGTACGTTTCTCATTAATGACGTTTTCGCAAGAGTATTATTTGATTCCGGGGCAGATAAATCTTTTGTGGATAGTAAATTCTGTGAGCTGTTAGGATTGCCTGTTAAAGCCCTTAGTGCAAAGTATGAGGTAGAATTAGCAGATGGTACCTTAGAAACCGTCTCGACTGTGTTAGATGGATGTGCTATATCCATTAGGAACCACTCTTTTCCTCTATCCCTGCTACCCTTCAAGTTAGCCGGTTTTGATGTAGTATTGGGCATGGATTGGTTATCGCATAACCAAGCCCAGATTGTATGCAATAGGAAGCAAGTAGTAATCAAGACTCCAACCGGTGAGTCTCTCACCATTCAGGGAGATACACATCATGGATTGCCTGAGCAAGTGTCTATGCTCAAAGCATCCAAATGTTTGAAGAATGGTTGTGTTATCTATATGGCACAAGTGACCATTGATGAACAGAAGCCCAAGATTGAGGACATTCCCGTTATCTCGGAGTACCCTGAAGTTTTTCCAGAAGAACTGCCTGGTTTGCCGCCAGACAGGCAAGTGGAATTCAGGATCGATATCATTCCTGGAGCTGCACCTATCGCTAGAGCACCTTATAGACTAGCACCTACGGAGATGAAGGAATTAAGAACGCAGCTGGACGATTTGCTAGCCAAGGGTTTCATTAGACCTAGTTCGTCTCCTTGGGGAGCGCCGATCTTATTTGTCAAAAAGAAAGACGGTTCGATGCGATTATGTATCGATTACCGAGAACTTAACAAGGTTACTATCAAGAATAGGTATCCTTTGCCCAGGATCGACGATTTGTTTGATCAACTTCAAGGGGCAAGCTACTTCTCCAAGATCGACCTGAGGTCGGGATATCATCAGTTGAAGGTTAAGGATGAAGATGTGCACAAGACTGCGTTTAGGACTCGTTATGGTCACTACGAGTTCCTAGTGATGCCTTTCGGGCTCACTAACGCACCTGCCGCATTCATGGATCTCATGAATCGCGTCTGCAAACCTTATTTGGACAAGTTTGTCATCGTCTTTATCGATGACATTCTCATTTATTCCAAGAATCAAGCTGATCACGAGAAGCACCTCCGTTGTATTCTGAAGCTGCTTCATCAAGAAAAGCTATATGCAAAGTTTTCCAAATGTGAGTTTTGGTTAAGAGAAGTCCAATTTCTTGGACATGTGGTCAGTGAGCGTGGTATTCAAGTGGATCCCGCTAAAGTTGAAGCTATCATGAATTGGTAGGAGCCGAAGACACCTACGGAAATCCGCAGTTTCCTAGGTTTAGCTGGATACTACAGGAGATTCATCGAAAATTTCTCAAGAATTGCAGCACCCCTAACTTTGCTGACTCGCAAGAATAGCAAGTTCAATTGGGGACCTAAGCAGCAAGAGTCATTCGATACTTTGAAGCAGAAATTAAGTAACGCTCCCGTGTTAACGTTACCTGATGGGATTGATGAATTTGTAGTCTATTGTGATGCATCACACACCGGGATGGGTTGTGTGTTAATGCAGAAAGGCAAGGTCATTTCCTACGCTTCACGACAATTAAAGGTGCATGAGAAGAATTACACCACTCATGATTTAGAATTGGGTGCCGTTATATTTGCACTAAAATTGTGGAGGCACTATTTGTATGGCACTAAATGTGTGATCTATTCTGATCATAAAAGCCTTCAGCACCTGTTCAACCAGAAAGAATTGAACATGAGGCAGCGATGATGGATGGAAACTCTAAATGACTATGATTGTGAAATAAGATACCATCCAGGCAAGGCCAATGTAGTCGCAGATGCCCTGAGCAGGAAGGAAAGGATAAAGCCAATCAGAATCAATGCCAAAAGCATTGAGGTGAGGAACAGTCTAAATGAAAGGTTGTTAGCCGCACAAAAAGAGGCAGTGTTAGAAGCTAACTACCCCAATGAAAAGCTAGGAGTAACTGAAGAGCAGTTATCCTATGGTAAAGACGGAATCCTGAGACTAAATGGAAGAATATGGGTTCCTGTTTATGGAGGACTTCGAGACGTCATCCTTAAGGAAGCCCACAGTTCCAAATATTCCGTCCATCCTTGAGCGGATAAGATGTACCAGGATGTAAAGGCAAATTACTGGTGGATAGGCTTGAAAAAGTCTATAGCCACCCATGTGGCTAAATGTCTGACGTGCGCTCAAGTTAAGGCCGAGCATCAGAAACCGTCAGGTTTACTACAACAGCCTGAGATTCCCACTTGGAAATGGGAAATGGTAACAATGGATTTCATCACCAAGTTGCCCAAGACGCAGAAAGGAAATGACACTATTTGGGTGATAGTGGATCGACTGACGAAGTCAGCACATTTCCTACCTATTAGAGAAACTTTCAGTTCCGACATGCTAGCCCAACTGTACGTGGATAAGATTGTATCCCTGCATGGCGTACCGGTATCTATTATCTCAGATAGGGATACCAGATACACATCTCATTTCTGGGAGAGTTTCCAAAAGTCCCTGGGTACGCAATTGAATTTTAGTACAGCTTATCATCCTCAGACGGATGGGCAAAGTGAGCGTACTATTCAAACCTTGGAGGACATGCTTCGGGCATGCGTAATTGACCTAGGAGGAAGTTGGGATAGGCACCTACCTCTGATCGAATTTTCCTACAATAATAGCTACCACACCAGCATTAAGGCTGCGCCTTTTGAAGCATTATATGGTAGAAAGTGCAGAACACCCATTTGTTGGGCAGAGGTAGGAGACGTTCAGTTAGCAGGACCAGAATTAGTTCTGGAGACAACGGACAAGATTACCCAGATTACTGAACACCTAAAAGTTGCCCGTGATAGGTAAAAGAGATATGCTGATGGTAAGCGAAAATCCCTCAAGTTTGAGGTTGGTGATAAAGTTTTGCTCAAAGTATCACCATGGAAAGGGGTAATGAGATTTGGCAAGAAAGGTAAGTTAAGCCCGAGGTATATCGGACCATTCGAGATCATCGAATGTGTAGGATCGGTGGCTTACAAGTTGAACTTACCAGAGGAGCTTAGTAGTATTCATAACGTGTTCCACATCTGCAATCTGAAGAAATGTCTAGCTGATGAATCGCTAGTCATACCGCATACAGATGTGCATATAGACGAAAGCTTAAAGTTTATAGAAAAACTTGTGTCGATTGAGGACCGACAGGTAAAGAAGCTTCGAAGGAAGTATGTACCCATTGTCAAGGTCAAATGGGAGGGCCGCAGAGGTCCTGATTATACGTGGGAGTTAGAGTCCACGATGAAAGAGAAATACCTTCAGTTGTTTCAGTAAATCTCGAGGTCGAGATTTCTTTTAAGGGGGTGAGGATGTAACACCTCGAAAATTCCTGTCCATTAGAATAAAGGCACGTGTCATGTGTGACAGACGTGTCAGAGAAACCGGATTAAATAAAAAGATGTGTGGTAGGATTTCTAACAAAAAGGGCGTCATGTTATTTAAAATACCTCTGAACGACCCAAGGGCGACACGTTATTAAATCACCTCTGAGCGACCCGAAATTTTTATAAATCCCAAGATCCTTAAATCAATTAATGATCATCTCATATGACAACCGGTTGCTCTCAGATAAATAAAGTTACATCTTTATCAAGGACTTCGGAGATATAGGTTGTTACTACTCCTAATCTAAATAAAATTCTTGTAAATAAGAATTAATATAGCTAATCTTCCTTGGCCAAGTATTTGAGGGTCCAAGACTCATTTTTTTTTGGAATCTCCGTCGATGTTACAAGTCCCATTATGAATTAAGTTTGAATGAGGAACATGTAAGAGGAAGTAGGGCATGCAATGGCTGGTCCAGGTGGCCCACATCTGCAAAAGAAAGTCTGATTCGGAATAATTGGATTGCATGGTCAAGACTTAAAAGTTTTCAAACTTTTGTCTTCTGGCCATCGCTTACGGACCGCAAGGCCCCTGGCTTACGGTCCGTAAGCAGGGCACCTGGTCATGTTCCGCAAGGATCGGTTACGGACCGCAAAGCCTTAGGCTTACGGTCCGTAAGGAAGGCACCTGAACCATGTTTCAGTAAGGTCGGTTACGGACCGTAACCCCTGTAGCTTACGGTCCGCAAGAGGTCCTTACGGACCGTAAGGCCTCAAGCTTACGGTCCGTAAGACCGTCGCTGGCAGTGAGTTTTGGACAGCTGCCTGTCCAATGCATTTAACCGACTTAAAACGTAACATTTCGATTCTATGGGCTTGCTAGGCAGTTTTTAGGCCTTTAGGGACACTTGGGAACATCTCCTAACTATCCTAGACTATCTTGGCAAGATCCTATGCATCTTAGTTCACTATATAAAGGACTTAAGTATGTTCACTTGAAACTTGCTCACTTGGAACTTTGGCTAAAGACTCTCTGGAGCTCCTCTGGTCACCAACTCATTTTCTTAGGCTCTATAATCCTTCTTAGGACTCTTGTAAGTGTCCTTAACCCTCCTTAATCCTTTCTAGCTTAGCTAATTAAGTAAAAGTCAAACCGTCGTAATTAAGGTTTGACTTCGTGATTAAGCATAATGTGCTCTGTCAAATCACGAATTAAAGATACCTTTAGGATGGTAATTAAGTGGGTAACAAACCCTTAAAAGGGTGTTTCCAGATTCCCACTCTAAGCATGTCAATTGTCGAGTCAAAGCTAATCATAAAAAGTCAACAGAATGCTTAATTTCAAATTAACGCATAATTAGCAATGTAGGTTGTATGTAACCTGTTTGAACATTAATATAACTTGGTAATAAGTATAAGAACATGTTCCAACATGTTCAACTCGACAATTTTCTGTTTTAGACCCGGTTCGGAACCGAAAGTCGCGTAGTTTGACTTTCGCCTTGACTTTCAGTTCTGACCCGTTTTAGTCAAGATTAAGATTGCCTTAGAGCTTCTTTTGGACCTAATAACATGTTAGTATATCCTCCTGTGATTATGCAACGTGGTTCATTAGATATCTTGTTCGTATGCATGTTTCCGTTAAATGCCCATATGTTGACCATTATGCCCAAATGTCCAAAAATCATGATTTTTGAAAATATAATATGGTAGACAACTTAGTTACTGAAATATAAACTTGTCCCCAAAATTTGACCTCAGTTTGAGGTCTAGATTAAGAGTTATGCTCATTAGCGTAATTAGAAGCTTTCTTAGTAAATAATTAGCGTAATTAACGCATAACCTATTTAAACCCGAATTTTATATCAAAACTTTATACCCACTGTTATATAATAATATTTTGGGAATTTTAAAGATTTTTATTTATTTTTAGGATGAGCATAACTAGAGGTTTTAAGCTTAATTCGGCTTATGCCGATTTTGCCCTTTCGGCCATAAAATGAGTTTTACAAAACCTTTTGACCTCAAACCTTTTTCTACTGATTTATTATGTTAAATATGAGATGTTGAGCCTTCTGGAAATATAAAAATATCAGCTTTTCTTTTAAAACCCGGAAATGGCTCCAAATCGCCTTTTTAGGCATTTTTACGACATAGTATATGTCGAAACTAGTTTTTACATAAAAGGTCTAATACCTGCTGATATATTTAATAAAAATATATATTATAACAGTGGACTAAAGTTAAAAACTCAGTTTTCCCATTTTTACCCTTTTAGCCTATGTAAAATTACCAAAATGCCCTTATGAGGCGTAATTGGCGTTTAAAAACGTTTGGGGCATAATTGGACATACCTTACTGATATTGCAACATATTTGGTGCATATAATCTCAGGAAACTTGCATATGATTTATATGGTTACTCGTTACGCACTTTCGTGTTCGGATCGGCTTATGTGACTAGTTCACGCATATTAGCCGAAACGGGTCAAACCGTATAATCTTAGTCTCTAAATTCAGAATGTGTTTAGTTTACCCATATTATACATGTATCCAAGCTTGTAGGGTCTAAATCACGTTCCGTCCCGGTTTTCGCATTCCTCGCGATTAAACCATATTTATTATTCGAAACTAACCGGTCTAGGCCTAGGCTATATTAAAGACCCGTTAGGATTCTAATAGGTTATTATAACCTTCGTTCCAGAATAGGAGCCCAGTAAAAGACACGTGCATTTTTGAAATTGTGGTTATACTTGCTCAGGTAAATACTTTTAACTTATTTTCCCCTATACGGGCTTGGGGGTACGGTATATAAAATACCGCTTGGTCGGGCAATTGACCCCAACTCATTAGTAGTTGGGTATTATCAATGTGACCCGTTTGAAAACTTAGTGTTGTTTGTTTTTACGCCTTTGGGAGCTTAATGACCATGTCCCGGATATCCTTGGCATCATTTTTTGGCCACGACCTTGACACCCGGGTGTAGGCGTACACCCGGTATTATGTCCATATTATTAAGGTATAAACGTTGGCTTCCCGCCGCGGACTTATACTAGTGGTGTGTCATTTAACCTTAAACCCGACACGACTCGAGCGACTGAACGCACAACAAACATGTAAATCTTTTACAAGTTTAACTTTGATTAATTATTCCCAAGTTATAAAATGTTTTGTGCCTTGTGCATTTAAAACCAAATTTTTCAAATGTTTTCAAAATGAGTTAGTTAAATTGTATTTACCAGTGCAAACTGACGTATTTTCCCCAAAAAGATTAAGTGCAGGTGCTATACGCAATAGGCTGGTTTCTCCTTAGCATCATAGAGTCTCGCAAGCTTTGGGATGCATATATCTGTTGAACAATTTCTTTCTCTTTATTTTCGATCCGCCTGTGGATCTATTTCGACTATTTGTGATACTCGATATTACACTTAATGGTTGAAATAAATCTATTTTCATTTGCTTCCGCTGTGCATTATAATTTGTGTTTTTGACAAATGATGATATCAACTACGTCACGATACTCCCCCACCGGGCCCACCGGTGACACGTGGAAATTCGGGGTGTGACAGTTAATAGGCTAGATTATTAGTGAGCTATTGATAAGTTTATATAATGGGTTTTGTTTGGGTTTAGGTAGTATAAGTTTATATAATATAGGTAGTTTTTTTTTTTTTAAAAATCAGACTTTACTAATTCTTTTTTTTAGTATAATCCATAATATTTTTTACCTAAGGTGTGCGGACGAAAAATTCCAAGAGGTGCGGATGAATAAATCCAAGGGGTGCGGACGAAAAAAGCCAAGGGGTGCGGACGAGATTTTGGTCGGATAATAACACTAAATTTTTTTTCCCAGGGGTGCGCCCGCCTACCTTGGCATAGGCGTGGGTACGCCCCTGATGCTAATGTATGTCACACCCTGACTTTTGCGGAAGCGTGATTATGGTGTGACTTACTTGTTATCATTGCATTCAACCATATCAAACAACTATATGATAAAATAGAGATTTGTCATCCATAAAATTAATTTAAGGCATAACAACATTGTCTAAAACGTTGACTTCAAATTTAAGTTTTACAAACCATATGAATTGTGTAAAAGTTCGCTAAGGACTCGTCAAAAGATGTTAGTTGTAACCAAAGTTTGGAAGACGTGTCTCGTCCAGGATTAAGACACGCTACCCAAACCCAAAGACCACGGATGACATCTTTATACTTAACATGACTTGAAACTCCAACGCCCACCAGATCCATACTTAATTTCCTGAAATACATGTAGTTTGAAAAACATCAACAAAAGTTGAGCGAGTTCATGTGTATGTGAGTCTGTTTAAATCGTTAAAATGTGTCTGTATAAATGTATGTTCTTGGTATGTAGCAATAAGGAAAAACAGATCAATTAATGTGTAGCTAATACATTAATAAGTGACATGGCCTAGGAAGCACTCAAACCTGTAACGCGTATTTCATACCGGTCCTTCCGGCGGAACGACATAGTCACCGCATGCAGCCACACGCTGGCCCATGTGTGGGGCTCGCAACACCCAATAGATCTATCACTCATGTCCCTCGGTCCTTATGCAAGGATTAATGGTCTTACGATAATAGCCTAACCATTCACGTGATCTAGAAGTAAATTCCTTAACTAATCATACCATGTATAAAAGTGTCTGTAATAATTGTTACATGTATTTCACCCCCGAAATTATAAAACTGAAAACAGTTAAGAGAAAAGGGGGACATGAACTCACAGTTTTGCGTCTTCATATCCAATGCAACCCGAAGTGTCCTCTGGTGTACACGACTACCTACAATGTACTATGGTCTTATTAGACGAGCGGGTCGTGCCTTGACTAGTATTAATTAATGCCTTTGAGTTGCGTTTTCAAGTGCTTTCACCATTATTCCAAGTTATATAATTGGTTGTTAAAATAATAAATATTTTAACTTGCATTTTCTTTTGGAATTTTTTTGCTAAACAATATTTTTGTAGTAATATTTCTCATGTATTTGTATTCGCATTTCCTTCCCAAGGATGGGGGTATCTCATACTTTGTGTATTCGTATTTTTGTATGTGTGTCTTTAGCCATGTATTGGCGTCGTATCCCGGTGTAGTATTCTAACTAATAATGTGCCAATATATTCTCAATATATTACTTCAAAACAATATATTTTCAAGTCTTTCTTAGAAAATGTATAACTTATTTGTCAAAAATAACGTATTCCAAAATATATGTATGTTTCCCAAAAACAATATATTTTTACTTCCTTAGTTTCCAAAATAATATTTTACCCAAAATATATGTATAAGAGTATTTCCCGTAATATTTCAAAAGTTGCGCTTTCTTGTTTGGTTTCACAATACCAAGTGTGTAACTTAAATATTTTATTCCTTGATGTTTTTGGTATTATTTCGGAGTTGTAAATGTCAAAGTATTTTGTTAGTTATATTATTTTACCCTAAAACAATATAATTAGTTCACAAAATATACAAATAATCACACAAGAGTTTTAGTGTAAAAATATATACTCTAAATATATATTTATCAAATTTTATTTGTAAAAATCAACCTCCGATACTTTGTATTTTTATGATAAAAATTTATGGCGAAGTTTATATTTGAAACACAAGTTATAAAATATACTTGTAACATCCGTTCAGAAAAATATTTACTAAGTGTTATGATTTTCGGAAAATTTCGCCATAGTCTCCTTTGTAAATGGAGGTGCCCATGCTAAATAGCATATCATTTTCTTTAACATATAACACGTTAGATCGTTCTCAAATAACCAACCCGACATTTAGATATGCAAAATACTACTTATACCATTTCAGTTTTAATATACAAAACCGGGCTGTTTTCGGGCATTTTAATAAAATAGTTATCTTATTCCAAAAATTCCCAAATTTTTACAGAATGTCTTATACGATCCAAATATTATTGTGTAAAAATATCGGGGTCCAGTTCATTACCAATATTTCATCAAAATTTATTTACCAGACTGCAATTAGATTTGTCACTTTCTGATTGCAGTCTACGAAATAATTCATCTAAAATTTATCGTAAGTCGGTTTGACGAATTTCCAGTGGGAGAATTACTACGACATCAGTGGTCACCTACAGTACAATTTTCATGAGCTGATTTAACATAGATTTCAAGTTATGACTAAAAACATATCACCCATTTACTGCAATGAAAACTCAGCTTTAGCTGCTGTTACAAAATGGGTCTTTAAAAATAGTAAACGACCTCGAAAAATTACGATTCCAGTGCCATTTGATCAGTTTTTCGAAAATACCCAATTTAGACTTCAGAAAATCAGTTTTTTCGTTTTATTATGATCCGTTTACAGCCAGTTGAAGTTGGCTAGAAACTTTACTCAGCATACTTTTTATAGTCTAAATACCACTAAAATGTACCCATACGATTATCATTTGTTCTAATAACGATTTATATCATAACGTAAGTCATTTACAGCATATTTTTGTTTATTTAATTGAGATTTATCATGTATTATCCTCTTTCATCTCATGACCTTTATGTAAAGTTTTTATGTTCATGCTTTAAGTTATGATCTTTAGAGTTCTTAAGTTTAACATCATGAATCATACTTTAACCATCTTCATAGGATGTAAAATGAATGGATCTAAGAGACATGCCACTAGCTCAAGGCTAGGGGGTTCTAGAGTAGAAATCGAGTGGATAAAAGAAAACGGTGAAGGTCCTTCAACTTCCGAAGGTTCCAAGCTTCCTAATGGTGCAAGAGACTCCTTGTAGACACCTTAGAATGGTTGGTTGATGAACGAAAATGGATGCTTGTGGGGTGTGTATGTGAGCCGTGAGGTGAGGGAGGAAGAAGGAAGATAAGTGTGTTTTTTTTTTGGTGGGTGTGAGATAATGAAGCAAGTTCTAGTGGTTTATACTTATAACCATTTAAGATGTCTAACCATTGGATCATGTGTTCCATTAGTGCATGACAAGATCACTTAGGTTATCAAATAAGATCAAGCAAAATCATGGGTGGGTCCACCCATGTGACCGTCCATTTAAAGGGGTGGGGGGTATAGGTTGGGTGGTTATGGATGGTTAGGGAACTTGGTTATGTTTCAAGTAGTTTAGTTAGTGGTAAATGTGTGTTATGAAATTTATAGTGTGTTAGGGTGTTTGGGGACCCTAACTAGCTTAGAAAAATAAAAAAATAATGCTTCTAGCATTATTTTGGTGTTCCGGGTAATGTCCGGTTGTTCGGTTGGGTATCGTTCCGTTATAGTGCTTAATTATTCCGTAAAGTATTTTTTTATATAGCTTTTTATGTCACAAATAAATTCCCGGCACTTAGGAAAGTATACATGACCATTCTACCTTATTTTTGCAAGTGACTAGCATGATTAAATGCTGAATTTTATTTAAAAGTGCAGAATTTTGCAGTTAGAGTGGATTTTTAGGCACTTTCCGGCACCTAAACTATCACCTAGTGACGCAGTTTTATGGTCCTCACTTCCCTACACTCCATACTAGCATAGTACCTTGTTCCTGGCTCATACTGGGCCTCAATATAGTGTCTGTCTATGTGCTAGCATTGTCAGCATGTGTCTGGGTTATCCGTTCTCTGCGGCTGCGCTAACTGTGCTTTGTGCATCAAGTTTGTCACTAAAGTTTGTGTGTAATAAAGGGAGTGACAATATAAATGTGATGCATATGTATGTATGTAGCAGAAATCAGAAGGCAGTTTAATTAACAGTTGTAATCAAGCACAGTCATTAAGCACAATTTAAATATTAATTAATTGTACGGATATTTGCAAAATTTGACAGTTGTCACAATGTAAAACAACATAGTGTAGGCGTGAAAATGTGGCGTAGAAGCCCCTCTAAGTCGGGCACAACTCCCGAGTATGACGTGAAGGGCGGCGTTGTGGGTGGGGCTTGAGGATCTCCACTTGCGTGGAGGGCAATTTTGTTGGTGATATGGCGCGAGTTGATTGATGGTTTGTGGTAGAAGGTTTGTAATTGGTGGGGTTTTTTTAACAAAAGGTGGGGCTCTTTCTATACCCAACACCACCTCATGTTTACTTTACCACACCATCTTACTAACGTGCTACTACATGGCGCTCAATATCCCATCTTCATGCCTTCCCACACCGTTAACATAAAATTACACCGGATAGCTTTATTTGATTCTTCTCGTTTTTATATATGTTAATCTAAGCATAAAATTACATCAGATAGCTTTATTTGATTCTTCTCGTTTTTTATAAATGGCATATACTTAGGTATTGGAATATTTTATTTTCAGCTTTGATGACTTGATCTAAGACTACGGGGTGTTGAGGGGTTTGGGTTGAGGGCATTGTTTGACACATGATAGATGTGAGCTCTACCAGTCCATACTCAAAAAGTGGGGTGTGGAAGGGGCGTGGCCAGGCCACCATTGGGATACCATGTGGCACCTAGCCAAACGGTTATCAACACCCAGCCAACCATTGCGAGACACGTCACCTCAGGCCAGCGCCCCACGCCAAGCAATATTACCATGCCAAACGGGCAACGCCAACCCGCGGTGGAGCACCCGGCGTTAAAGTAACAAAACGCCCACACTCCAATGCGCACACCCACCGGTCTAATAAAAGGTATTCCATAATTCTATTCTAAACAACTAAATTGCAAATGTGTTAGCTCCTCTTCTTAGTACTAACGATATTGGGTTATCTGTGTTATGGTTTTACATTTTTTACAGTTATTGTTACATTTAGTGTCTAGTCGTTTTGTAAATTTTCACTACCCACTACCCATAAGAATAATATAATTTTTAAATAAGTTTAAAAAATAATTTGATTGGTTGAAAAAACATGACCTACTAAACCTTTCCTCTCTCACGCCGTGGTCTGCCACACGCCCCTTGGTGTGGTGTTTAACGCCCCTTCACATACCACCTCACTAGAATGTGATTCCATAACAAATAGTCTTAGAGTGTCCGTAGGCCGTAGTGGGTGTTGTCCCAGCACACATCAGCCATCCTTTGTATCTGTAACATCCGCAAAAAAAAAAAAAAAAAAAACGAATCTTAGAAAAATTGACCCGTTTTGAAAATCAGATTCGAACCGTAACAAATAAAAGATGCGAATTTTGATTATCTTCTATTAATTTTAATAATTTAATAATAATTTCATGTATTAATTACCAAAATCATGTTTGGGATTAAAATATTAATTATATAAAATAAACATTAATATTATAACAAGATACGGTTAGTTCGGTCAGGATTATAAAGGAATAATGGGTTTTAATAATCCTAATTATTAGCCGTTAGCCGGTAACGGTCCCAACTTAAAAATTAACCAGTGGTGGTCTCACCTTTTCATATATTGTAAACTAATAGACCTTTACTAAACCGAAAATGATAAGGGGACAAAAAGAAATTAAAGTTCTGTTAGTAAAGGTCCATTAGTTTACAATATATGAAAATGTGGGACCACCACTAGTTATTTTTGAAGTTGGGACCGTTGCCGGCCAACAGCTAATAGTTTGGACTATTAAAATCCATTATTCCGATTATAAAATAGATTAACTAACCAAGTTAGAATGATAGATTATAAAAGTTAAAAACAACATCATTCCTTCCGAACGAGACCCTAACCATTCAAACGGCTTTGGTTTCAAACGATATCCCCAACCCCAAAAGACACCTACCTGTGTCGTCTTCTTCAGTCAAATGCGAATTTGACCTGATCTGATTTGATTTGTTTCACGACCAAACAACTTCCCATTAATCTCATTCAACTCGTTTTAATGGAGAAATTTATCATGTACATTTAATCACTCCATTATGCCTTTCATTAATCGAATTAAAGTCAAATCAATGCACCATTTATTACATAACAAGAACACGAACAAGTCTTGATCAAGTAGGTGATCTTAGTCTATAATAAGACTAAAAGGTATGGTGATGGTCCATTCTTGGAGGATGATCCGCCACGTAGGCGACACGTCATAGTCCTCCCAATGATGGATCATCCTTCAAAACTAGAGGGCATGGGAGGATGGTCCTAGTCATAGTCCTCCACCACTTTTATGTTTTTTTATTTTTTTTAATCTTCAACTTTTATTTAACATTACCAAATAAAGTAACAAAATATTTTCATTAATATTAAAAAACATTACATAAACTTAAAAAAAATAAACTTAAAGAAATAAATTTAAAAAAAACATAAACTTAAAAAAAATAAAGTAAAAAAAAATAAACTTAAAAATATCCTAACATATTAAAATAAGCTACTAGTCTTCGTTTTCCATGTCGTGGCCGGGTTCGTTTTGAGCGTTGTTCCGAATGTACTCCACCAAGTCCGCTTGTAGGTTATGATGTGTGCACTCGTTACGTAGAGCGAAGGCGTTCAAATCTTGTTGTTCCTCACTAACTGGAACACAATTTCCAGTAGACGCGTTTTCGTCGTACTCGCATATCGCTCTCCCTTCGTCTTCAATGATCATGTTATGAAGGATGATACAAGCGTACATAATGTATCGTAACCTCTTTGGTGTTTGCGAACGTGCTAGATGTGAAATGATGTGCCATTTTTTTTGTAGAACACCAAAAGCCCGTTCAATATCTGTGACTGGTATATGATGTTAAGGTCATTGAGCGAACCAGGTAGACCAAAAAAAGCATGCCATATCCAGAGATCCTGTGACGCAACAGCCTCTAGAATAATAGTCGGATGTCCATGATCTCCCCTAGTATACTGACCTTGCCATGCAACTGGGCAGTTCTGCCACTGCCAGTGCATGTAAAATACCTTCTTGATTTCGGTTATATTTTGCTCGTCTAGTTAGCCGTTGGGACGACCCTTCATCAGACGCCATGAACACCTGAGCCGCGTTCATAATCATGTTGTGCATAATAACATCCTCTTTCGAAGATGATGAATACCACGCAGACGAAGACGATGAAGACATAGAAGAAATTGAAGAAATGGGTGAAGCCATGATAATTTTTTAGCGAGAGATGGGGTGGTAGCGGGTAAAAAATGGTACAAAATATGAGGACTTTTTATAAAAAGGGAAGAGTGGTAATAAAATGTGAGAGAGAATGGGTTGGTAGAGGGTGAAAAGTTATGAAAAAAATGGTTAAAGAGGTGAGTATTTATAAAAATGGAAGTGAATTGGGGTGTTTTTTGAAATATGACCGTTTATTTAATTAATAAAAATTCAGAAATTAATTTTTTTTTCTAACGGTCAAATGCAGCCATGGTCCCCACATATTTTTGTCCTTTTGTGCGCGTCTTGAACGTCGGCTTACAGCCGTTGACGACGGGACGGAGGGGGGGGGGGCGACACGGTGTTGAGGACGTCGCCGATGCAGGACGGTGTGGGGACGAACCCCATACCGAGTAGCCTAATGATACCACTGGTTTCCTTATGGCTTTTTACACAATTTCCCACTAATAATTTCAAGTCCGTCCATCATATCTCTTGAATTTAAGTGAAGGACACACTTAGGGCTTGGAACTTTTTCTATCGATATCTTCTTGATTTCTCAACCCAATCAGGATTTGTAGAGTATGAGAAACTAATATGACTTTTAGATGTGGAGGCTCACGTTACCCTGTTTGTTGGGTCATTGTTAAATATTCAATCAATATGATCTTATTCATATTGGTGATAAGATTACGCTAGTGGAGACTTTGGATTGATTTTTAGCTTATGCATGCTAGTATGATTTATATAACTTAGTATACAATTAACATATGGATTTGAGACTTCATTCATACTTATGCTATGTAGACAAACTTGTATGCTCACCGACATAATTTTTGTTGACGGATATTTTATATACATGTTGCAGAAAATGTATAATGACGATATCACAAGAAATCTATATAGGGTGGACTCGAAACTAACAAAGTTTTCTTTATGTACTTTCTTGTGTTCTAGTTGTGAAATTTGCAAAATGTTGTACTTTCCTTTCGAAACAAAGTATCGTATTATTTGCATTAATGGAAATAAAATCTTGAGTTTTAATTATTGTCGCAATCTAGTGTTATAATGCTTTTGAGCAATCTATTACGCCTCGCTTTGATGTTTCCGACATCGGTTGGGGTGTGACAATGAAATCAAACCAGAGCTAGACATCGTTAGCAATGGTTCGGTTTGATTTAACTTCACTGTTGAATGATTTAGGTTCTGACCTACATTGATAAAAACCATTACTAATGGTATGACTCACGATTTGATATTAAGAGCGTTAAAATTGACCTATGAACACATGTTCCAAAGGAAGCGCTTATGATGATTTAAACATATGTTTATCGTCCCGTCCACATTAGAGATGTTGAGTCATAATGAACGCCAAACCTCCAGTATCTTCAAGTGTGTTGACTATGGATAGAAAGAAAACTATAGAGTGTAATATCCTTTGGGTGGTACAATTTAAAAGAAACAAATCTATAAACTAATTTTATACAAAGTAGATTATATATATAAGGAATATTTAATTTAAACAATCTAACTTATTCTTAATTGGTCGCTGTTGGTCCAAACTACAAAAATCACTACTAGCAGTCCCAGCTATTAACATATTTGCCTTCAATGGACCATGACAGACGGAACCCTAACGCTGTTAGTCATGGTCGCCGAAAAACTCCTTTTTGCCGGAAAACTAAACCTCTTTCGTACCAAACCTATTTGTAACCTTAGATTAGACCTTTAGATACATTTTTATAGTAAAAGCCCAATTACTAACGTTGCCAAAAAAGCGGGGTTTTTTTTTCTTTTTTGTGCCGGAACACTCATTTTTTGGCCAGAAAACTCAACATTAAACCTCTTTACAACCTTAGATCAAACATTTAGGAACCTTTTTTTTCTAATAAAAGTCCCAATTATGGAGGTCGCCGGAAAACTTCTTTTTGGCCAGAAAACACAACTTTTCGTCCCAAACCTCTTTGTAGCCTTAGATCGGACCTTTGGGAACCTTTCTCGACCAAAAACATTTTTTCTGACGACCGGTGACTGTTAGCGTTAGGGTTCCGTTAATTAGAGTCTATTGAAGGTCAATATATTAATAATTAGGGACTGCCATTGATGATATTTATAATTGGGACCAATGGCTGCCAATTAACAATAATTGAGATTATTTAAATTCATTATTCCTATGTAACAATAACAATTGAGGTTTGATGATTTTACTATAGTCAATGTCAAATGACGCTACACTGTTTTTTTTATCTTTTTGTCTTTTTGTTAACTTTTTTCTTTTTGTGTATTTCAACCCCTCAATTTTCAACACTGTAGTTATACTTATTCAACTTTCTAAAAACTTTTTAAAATGTCACTTTGACTCCTTTGAGTTTTACTTGATTATGTTTATATACGTGGGTTAAATATTATAGGGTTTTCATGCTTATTTAATATAATTTTTGGGTTGTTTTACGCTTTGATATAATTTTTGTTTGGAAACAAGTCTGACCAAATATAATACGTTTTCACTAGGCAGTATAAATTCGAGTTAATTTACGTTTCGACGTCGTTGCAACATGCGGTACCATTTGTTTAATTTAAAAAAATCCACTATTTTCTCACGTGCTTATTTTAAGTACGTTTCGGTATAAATCCAACTTGGGTTACGTTTCGATGTAAATTTTTCTCGGTAATGAGCCATGTTAAATTTAATATGTGTTCGTGCTTCTTTTTATGTGCGTATCCAATTGGTTTACGTTTTGACGTAAATTTTGTTCAAAAACAAGTCGGGTCAAATATTTGATGGTATAAATTTGAGTTACTTTAAATTTTGACAACGCCACAACGCGCGACGGATAAAAAACTAGTTATTATTATATGTATTTATAAACACAATAACTTTTTTTTGAACGATGACTTTCTTTTTGAGTGACCCAATGTCACACCGTCTAAACAGCGGCCCTAGCCAAGATCTGCCCAGACTATTTTGTCTTAACCGGGCCCGCGCTGGGTTGGTCAGACTTGGTTACGGCGTTCCCCCGGAAAACCGTACTGCCTCCACACGAGATGTCTCGCTGAAGTAACAACCGAATGGAAACCGAGGTGCGGCTCAGGATCGAACCCTTCTCGGTGGGTTTGTCACCATCATTGCCCAATATCCACCCCAATATGACACAAGTGGGAATTGAACTTGAGTCTTCTTTGGAAAACTCAAGTCTCTTACCACTAGACCACAAGTGGGGGATTATAACTAACATATGCTATTGTAAAATACACTTACAATTCCTCTAAATGAAAACGAATTCGTAAAAGTTTGAAATCGACATGTTTACTTATAGAGAAATTGGATTCTAATAATCCCACCTAAAGGTGGTTGGCCACTAGCAGTCTCACCTTTAAATATTCCCACTGGCAGTCTCACATTTAAACTATTTTGTCTTCAACAGTCCTTAGTTAAAAAAACTTAACATAGTTAAGTTTGTTTCCAAGTTACAAACTACAAACTAATGTTGTAGGGTTTTTTTTTCTCAAAACGAGGATACGATTCATTTGATGTAAAACTTACATCGAAATGATGCTCCAAACGACGAAAATAGTGCTTTAATTCGAGTGTTTAAAAGAGTAACATGAACCTTTATATCAAAACCAAGAGTATCTTAAAAGCGCATCTCAAAAATGGAGGGGAGTTTGTTTTCAAACCCGTCATTTAGCACGTCATATCACATCACTTGAGACCTTTATCTTAAAAATTTACCTTTTCCTTCAACCATAAACCTCTACCTCACACCCCCACTTCTATATAAAACAAAAAAATATTAATAGACAAATTGTATGTGTGTGGTCCCCAATTCTCGGTCCAGACGAGTCCGGAAGAACAAACCTTACCACTCAGACTTGGGTCCTCCAACGATGATGGGGGATTGAGACGGTGGTCTAGAATTTCAGACCTTGCCAAATCACCCGCAAAGGGGATGCTCTAAGAACTGTGAGAATCACATACTGTGCCTTTACCTTTTGCTTTAAGCGTTATACTGAAGACCGTTATATAATCGCTTACCCCACTATCTCATTAAATTACTTACAAATACTTGATGTGTTTCTTGTTGTTCCTAAGACCATGGGGTATGGTGGGGCTTGGGTTGGGGCATTGGTTGACACGTGGAAATTCAAAACTCAAGTCTTCAACCCACTTTGAAGGGGGTATGGTGGGGCTTGGGTTCAGCTTTTTTTTTAATATATATATATATATACCATTCACAGCCCGCCATGTCAGCTTGCTCCCCCGCCCCACGCCCGGCTTGAAACCCAAGCCACAAGGGCCACGCCCAACCCAAGCCCACCCGGAGTGATGGCTTGAGCGTTTTCCCCCAACCCAAGCCTCATACCCCATGACCTAACATAATTTGTCCCCTGAGAGCATTCACATCACCTTTATCATTTTCTATCATACTTAAAAATATCTATCATTCTTAAAAATCTCTCGTTTTTATACCCTACATTATTATGTTTCTTGTTTTATATCCTTAAAATATTTAATAGAAGATAAATAGTAACTTTAAGCTACTGTAACGATTTCAAAATATAAGCATAAGGTAGAAACGCAACATGTATTAGATGATATGTGGTGAGTTTGAGTATTTTTTTTTAATTAAAATAAGGATTTGAATGCTCAAAAAGAACTCCTAAAATCATTATTGTAAATTACAAAAAAAAAAAAAAAAAAAAAATTATTGTCGTTTCCTTCTAGACGCATTTAAGCATTAGAGTAAATTACTCTTTTGGTCACCTGGTTTAGCTACTTTAACTCTTTCGGCATAAAAAGGAATCTTTTGACATATAAGACTCTGATGTTACATTTTATAACAGTTTTGACCCCTGACATTAACTTTGTTACTTTTTTACAGTCAAGTGAAAGGATAATTAGGTCACATTATACTTTACGGGATGCTCTTGATAATTACAAAGTTCTTCAATATTTAAGAGATTATTAATGAAATTACTAAAAAAATTTATTTCATATTTTCACGATTATTAGTTAAGAAAATACTTTTAAGTATACAAACAAATATGTATTTTCATTAACCGTTTGTTTTATTAAATGTCGTTTAAAAAAAATCTTTTTAACCTTTTTTAAACCGTCTTTCATTTTAAAATTGTTCCTTTTTAAATTGCTTTCTTTTAATCTTTCTTTTTAAAGTCGTTCGTCTTTTAAAATTTATTTAAACACTTCGTTTTATGCCACCCTTTTTAAATCGTTTGTTTAAACATTTTTAAACCATTCACGTTTTTTAAGTCATTCATTTTAAAATTTTTACAAAATGTCGTGTATAAAAAACAAAAGAAATTGAAGATTTCAAAAAAAGATGAACCATTCAAATAAAAAGTTTTGCAAAAGATCGTTCATTTTTCAAAAAGAAAAAAAAAGTTTAGAATGATTCATCTTTTTTCAAATCTTTTATTTCTTTGGACCTTTTGTTTGTTCAGAATTCGTTATTTTTTTAACATCTCGTTTATTAACTTTGTGCGTTTTTTTAAAACTTACACTCGTTAATTTATTTTTTAAGGTTTTGTTTTTTTATAAATGACGTTTTTAAATCTTCGTTTTTTAAACCACTCGTTCGTTTAAAATCAATCGTTTTTAAATTTCTTCTATTTTTGAAATCGTTCTTTTTTGAAGTTCTTTTTCCCTAACGGCAATAAGCAAATTCAATACAAATTTGAAAAATGAACGATTTCAAAAACGGATCTAAAAATAACGGTTTAAAAAGAAACACTTTTAAAATCAACGACTTAAAAAAACGATTTGTTTAAATAAGTTTAAAAAAATTCTAAAAGAGATCGGTATAAAATGAACTGTTTAAAAAAACTTCAAAAGACAAACGACTTTAAAAAGAACGTTTTAAATAAACAGATGATTTAAAAATGATAGACGGTTTAAAAACCGATGATTTTAAAAACAACGTTTATAAAAAAACAAACGCTTAACAAAAATATATATTTATTTGTATATTTAAAACGCATTTTATTAAATAATAATCGTGAAAATAACGACATAATAAAAAAAACCTGAATAATTAAATTAATATTCTCTTAAATATTAAAAGAGTTTTGTAATGATCAAAGATAGCCTCTAAGGTATTTAATGACGTAATTACCCTTACACTTAATTGCAAAAAAAACAACAAAGTTACTGTTATGAGCCAAACCGTTAGAAAATGTAATATCGGTGTCCGATATGTCAAAAAAATTTTATATTTAGGCTGGAAGGTTAAACTGGCAAAAATACAAGAACCAAAATAGTAATTTACTCTAAGCATTAAAAGATTAATAAAAAAAATTTCCCTCCTAATGAAATTCAAGAAATTTAAGCATTAAAATAAGGATTAATAAAATAATAATTCCCTCTTAATGAAATTCAAGAAAAAGCAAGTCTAAACCACATCCCGGTGACGTTAGACCCCATACCCAACGGTCATCTCATCTCCTTTCTGAATAACTCACCCCTAATCTTTACAAAACTCGACCGTTTCCCCTTCTCTCTCTCTCTCTTCTTTCTCTCTCTAACAATGGCGATCGTCTAACATCTCAAACCGCCCAACACCCACTAGAAGAATCCTCAGTAAATCAACAACATTGTGACACTGATCATCACTTCTAATGGGTTGTTTTCTTGGTTGTTTCAATTCTTCAAAGGATCAGAAACCACGCAGAAAACATAAGTACAAGGCTATCCGTCGAGATCATGTAAGATTTCTTTGATTCTTTTCATGTTTGGTTCCAAATATTTTGAAGAATTTTGATTATTCGGCTGATTGTGTATTGTAGATTTGGGATTTTGACTTTTGACTTTGTGAAGGGTTAATTCTTGAATTTGTTAGCTAGTAAAGACAGCTTAAAAGTTTACTTTCTTGAATTTTTTGTATTTATAGTTTCTGGGTTTCTTTTTATGATGCATAAAAGAATAAAATTTAGATGAGAAATTAGAAGTGTTTGGATGTGGGATTTTTAAAATTTTTAATAAATCACAATGTGTATTGTTTAAAATTTAGATGATTAGTTGCATGTTTGAATGTATTGCAAAAAGGGTTGTAAACGAACCGAACAAACACGAACAAGACCTTGTTCGTGTTCGTTTGTTAAGAAATATAAGTGTTCGCGAACTGTTCACGAACACTTATCGAACGAGATTTTACGTTCGTGTTCGTTTGTTAAGAAAATGAACTTGTTCGTGTTCGTTTGCGTTTGTTTGTTAATTTTAGGCAACGAACAAAGACGAACGTTGACGAACACAAATGAGCACAAACTAATGTTCATGAACGCAAATGGAAACAAACGAACACAAACAATCGTTTCATGAACAGAATATATAATACCTTGACACTTATTAGATATTTAATTTGTCGGAATTTTGAAGTATTTAAAAAGATATAAAAACTAAAAACACTTATGAACTATCAAACACAAACGAACACGTTACCGAACGTTCACTAACATAAACGAACGAACACGGCCTCTGTTCATGTTTGTTCATTTAACTAAACGAACAAAATTTCTTGTTCGTGTTCGTTTGTTTAATAAATGAACAAACACAAACGAACTTCCCGCCGAACGGTTCACGAACTGTTCGCCGAACGTTTGGTTCATTTGCAGCCCTAGCAAAAACTGATTATTTAGTTTTTTTTTAGCCAATACTAATTAAGTTATAACCTTGATTTTGGGGTTAATTTGTGAATTTATGTTTCAGAATGCTAAAACTCAAAATCTGGTGCAATCTGATGTGTCATTGGCACAAAGCATCAAAGATAAGCCCTGTGATTCACTTCCAGAGTTAAGGTAATTCAAGGTTTTTTTTTTTTTTTTTTTTTTTTTTTTTTTTTTTTTTTTTGCTGCAAAATATTTAAATATATAATTTTTTTTTATTTTGTTTGTTGTAGAGGAAAGAATGAGGAGCCATTGAGTACCAGGAAAAAGGTGACATTTGATACAAATGTCACAACTTATGAGCATGTTGATGTCTACGACAGTACCGAATCTTTATTAGAAAAGAACGAAAAAGGCGAAAGCTTTCCCAAGTCGCATTCCGGTTCTCCGGACAGTGGATCCTATCCACCAAATTACCGGTACGGCAACTGTGTTGAAAGCGATGACGAATTTGAAGTTTCGGATTATGAGGACGAAAACGACGGTTTAGACGACGAAGAAGATTACGATGACAACGTAGACGGAATCATATGTCAAGAAGTATGGTGCGAGTCAATCCCAGTTCCCGATTCATCATCGGAATCCTGTTTAAGTCCCGTGTTGAAACCTGTTGAGAATCTTTCACAGTGGAAGGCTTTGAAATCAAAACAAACAGTCACACTAACACAACCACCAAAGCCGTTGACTTTTGACCCGCAAAAGGAGAATTTTTCTTTTAACAGTCAAGAAGCAGCAGTTGATGCTAGTTTGAATTGGATGGTTACTCCGGAAAAGAACTCACCGAATAACAAACGGGTCGGATACGGTAACCCTGATCTTGAGCCCGTTTCCTCTGGAAAGAGTTTCTCTCAAGAATCAACGGTGACTTCAATAAAAAGCTTAGAAGATAGACCGATTTTAGGGGCGTTGACCGCAGATGAGTTGAAACAGGTTTCGGGTTTGTCTTGTACACCACCAAGGAAGTCACCGGGCAAAAGCCCTGATGATATGCCGATAATCGGTAGTGTTGGTAGCTACTGGAGCCACACGAGCTCAGCACAATCTTCGAGCCCATGTTCATCGTATAAAGGCATACCGAATGCCACCAGCAAGTACAGAGAGGTATATTTATAAATTTAAATTCTTTGTGATTAAAAGGTCTCGTGTTTGAGTCAAACGGGCCCACTTTATATTTTTTTGTGTGAAATCTACAAATTACATAGGAGGCAAGATGGGCTCGTCGGGTAACGGGTCGGTTCGGGCTGGGTTGCTCTGTAGCCTGCTTGTTTGTCCTTTTCTACAAAAAAAAAGTTCTATGTATATACTTGCAACTAGGGGTGCAAACGAGCCAAGCTGCTCGCGAGCTACTTGAGATCGGCTCGAGAAAAAGCTCGAAACGAGCCGAGCCTTATCGAGCCCGAGCCGAGCTTGAGCCTCAAAACAAAGCTCGTTTGTTTATCGAGCCCGAGCTCGAGCCTCACATGTTAAGCTCGTTAGGCTCGTCGAGCCTTATCGAGCCTTAGTGTAAACGAGCCGAGTCGAGCCGAGCTTATTTAAACTTGTTTACAAGCCGACCTCGAACCTAAAAATAAGCTTATTTAGTAAACGAGCCCGAGCTTTACTTATCGAGCTCGCAAGCCTAAAAATTCTTTTATTTAAATTGTTTTTATTTAATATACTAATTAGTAGATAATAAACGAGCCGAGCCCGAGCCGAGCTCGAGCTTGATAAAATACAAACGAGCCGAGCTCGAGCTTGGAAAACAAAGCTCAAATCGAGCCGAGCTCGAGCCTGGCCGAGCTTGGACTCAGCTCGGCTCGTTTGCACCCCTACTTGCAACTATGATTTGATTACAAAAACAACTTTATTACAATAATAGTCAAAACTTTTTGGACATAACAATTTAGAAAGTTCGGGTCAAACCACATCTGGGTTGAAACGGGTCCATACGAATCAGAATGGGCCGAGTGACAGCCCAGCGGTTTCTTATTTTTTATTTTATTTTTATAAAATTGTAACTAATTAATGTGTTCATTCTGACTAATATATGCATTATAAACCGCAACTTGAAACCTGTTTGACCCGTATCCCTTTTTAGCTATATTTTTACTTGGCCCGTTTGAGATAAACCACGACCCATATGACCCGTTTCACGAGTAAAATGGTTTATGCTACTGATTTGATGTGTGGTATCTGGTATACAGGATAAGAAGGTGAACTGGCAAAACATTTCATTTGAAACAAGATTGGAGAGAGCTTTGAGTGGAGATGCTGCTGAGTGTTGAAGTTTAGAAGTGTTTGCTCTATTTTTTCATTATTTTTTTTTTCTTTTTCCTTGTTTAAAATGTTTTGTGAGATTTATGGGTTGGTTTGTGATAATTCTTTATTGGTTTTTGGTGGTTATCAGTATAAGGATTGGGTTGATGTAAAAAAAAAGTTTTGGCTAAATGAGTTGGGTTGAGACGCAGGCGTAGCTACAGAAAAGGGTACGGGTTTGGCTGAACCCGTACTAATTTTTTTCTTATTATATATATGTGTGTGTATTTCCGACACCTCATCCGTAGAAATTTCGATATAGAACCCTTAGAAACCTTTTCAGCAAACCCTTAGAAACCTTGACATTGAACCCTTAGAAAACTTGACAACGAACCTTAGAAAATTTGACAATGAACCTTAACTAGCATTTCAGTGAATGACATGTTATGTTAAATAATGTTAGATATTTTAGTGTAATCGGGGATTGACTTGGTGATCAAAGCGAATAATAATACACATCAAGCAAGTTAGGAGGTGCGGGAGTGTTTGTTTGAGTTAATATTATTTGAAGTGTACGGGCGGAGCACGTACTATACGGGGGTTCCAAGGGGGCAGCGCCCCTGGGAGCAGGGTCCAAGGGGCAGAGCCCCTTATGGAAATTTATCACAAATTTTCAGACAAAAATTCAAGGCAGTTTTTAATGCAATTTTATTAAAATTCGAAAATAACTGAGGCAGTTATCTGCAAGAAACCCTAAAATTCGTATTCAGATTTTGGTCACAATTCTCTGGTTCATCAATTCACGCAAAACACATACCCAGGTTCAATTTCTCGAAATCAGAGTTGTATCCGATTGAATTATTCGGGTGAACCACCGAAATAATTTGATCTGAGAGTGATTACACGCCTCTCTGATCATCCGGCAAACCGAAATTCCCCAACAAATAATACAAAAACTAATCTCTTCAAAAGCTTCTCCATGAGCTAGACTTGTTTAACAATCATGAACACGGAGAAAGCAATTTTCAATGTGTAACCTTAAAGAAACATAACTAACTATGTTTGTCAAGTAACTGAAATAGATAGCTTACATGCTATTCAAGTAAATTATATAGGATTAACACATAAAATAAACTTTAGTAACTTAATTAGAAATTTAGAACAATATTTTTTATAAGTGACCTAATTAGAATTCTCAAAAACTTGGTTACCATTCTATGAAATATCCCCTATAAGTATTTAGACCAACAATAAGCATCAATCAGTTACGAACAACCATATGTATAAAGTAAAAATAAAGTAAATTGAGGCGAGCTAGGCTGGCTCGGTTTTGTAAACGATCCGAACTGAACTGGCTCGTATCACAAACGAGTTGATTTCAAGTTATTTCAAATATTTGAACATCGTAATCTTCTATCATTGATTCATTTTCTTTCACTCTATAAACTCCTAAAGCATATATGTGTTTTTTAATAAAGACTTTTTCAATTGTTTCTTTTGTAATTAATATCGATAAATAAATACTTTTCAATTGTTTCTTTTGTAATTAACTAGTCCCACTCTGATGATTCCGTCATTGGTTGGGGTGTGACAGACAACTCACACCCAATGGTAGCCAAGAGGGTGCGAAGCACCTGACACGCGCATGCGCCCGGGCACGGGACGAGGTCGATGGGTGCAATGTGGCGCACTTTGCACTTCGCACGCTTACATCGTCGCGAGCCGCCTTTACTATTTTTTAGATGTGGCTTGGTGTGGTCCACTAGAGACTATTCACATTCCTACCTGACAAATGATAAAGTCTAGAATTCATTGTGATATTGAATTCTAATATTTATTTCTATTGAATTTTGTATTCAATGGTGACTTATCATTTCATATTCTAGCCAGTCTATATACAAAGTTTTGTGCTTTGTTTTAGAGACAGAACACTGAAATATCATATGGTTCATACAACACACACAACTTCAAACGAATTCCCTAATTTTGGATCTCTACGCACTCTTGTTTCAGGTATTTTTTCAGGTGCTAGGCTAATCCCAGCAGTACAATCTGCTCAGGCTGTTGTACCCTGGGAAACAGACGGGTTCACCTGGGTGGCCCGAAATCTGTTTTAAGGGAAGCATCTTGAACATGACTCAACCGCTATCTCGTCTTTCATCTTTTGTTTATTTCTTTCGTTGTAATCAGTTTAAGGTTTATTTGTTTCGTTCTGTTTGTAATTTTGTTCTATAGTTTTTCATTTTACCGGTTGTAATTCGCAGTGAAAATTAATAAAAGTGTATTTTCTTTTATTATGTGAACGGTGCTCTTACAAGCTTAAAACAGATTTTAAAACCCGTTCACTGTTTGGTTTTAAAAAAAAAATTATAAACAGTTTCTTTTGTTTATTAGCAAACTTTTGTAGCTTGCATTGGCTTTCTGTAAACCAATTTGTTTCTGCCATAAACTGATTGTAATTTTATTCTTGTTTCAGAAATGGCTACTGTTTCAGCAACCACATCAACCACTGTTGGATCCATATCCACTACCATGGGACCATTGGTTGGTACCCAAGTGCCTCAAGCGGTTGCTAACCATGCTGAAAAACCAGAGAAGTTTACTGGTTTGAATTTTAAGAGATGGCAACAAAAGATGTTATTCTATCTGACTACTTTAAACCTTGGGAGGTTTTTTGACGGAGTCCCATCCTGTTCTCGCAGAAGGGATATCTGATGTCCAATCTGTGAGTGATGTTGATGCTTGGAAACATTCTGAGTACCTATGCCGCAACTATGTGTTGAATGGCCTCTTAGATGCCTTGTATAACGTGTATCTCAAGGTTCCAACTGCCAAAATATTACGGGAGTCATTGGAACGGAAATACAGGACTGAGGATGCGGGTAATAAAAAGTATGTTTTGTGGCTAGGTTTTTGGACTATAAAATGAATGATTCAAAAACTGTGATGATTCAAGTCCAAGAACTGCATATTATACTTAGTGACATTCTGTCGGAAGGAATGAATCAAACGCAAACCACTACTCGGCAGTTTCTTTCATCTTCTCAAAACTAATATCTGAGTTTGCCATTGGTTTTGTTTTTTTTCCCCTCTCAGCCCATAGTTCAAATTTACAGTATTGCTATCGTTTTTGTTTGTTTTCCCTATCAAATGACGATATTGCCCCAGTGTAAAATTATAGTCATATCATCGTTTTAGGTTTTTCTAGTTGTCTGGCACTTCCCTATTGGTCCGACCAAATCACGATTTTGCCTCGTTTAAATTTACATTTTTGCCATTGGTTTTGTTTTTTTTCGCTCTCAGCCAAATTACGCCTTTTCCCTTAGTTCAAATTTACAGTTTTACCATCATTTTTTTCCCTGTCAAATTACGATTTTGCCCCAGTGTAAAATTATAGTCATCTCATCCTTTTAGTTTTTTTTTACAAAACTATGGTAGTGTTTTGTTTTAATTAGTAATTTTTATTCGGTGTAACTATGTAAAAAGAAAGAAAGTAGAGGGACCATTCCTGCAATTTAGTCGACGAAAATGGACTGTCCGTGTAACTGAAATCCTAGCAGCAGTATCATCTTCAACAAATATAACAGACACACACACCCCATAATCATAATCCCTACCCTAACTATCACTCTCGAGAATGGATATCGTGAAATCACTCGTCAACAAAATGATTGCGGTGATACAGAGGGGTGAGGGGAGTTCACCACTGCCGGAGGTGGTTTCCCCCGACCCCGGGTTGAAATTCATACTGACGTTAGCTGATGATACTCAGAAAACGGAGAGAAAAAATGTGATGAGAAGAAAATGAAACCTCAAAAGAAATTTTCCGAGCGAACGAAGGATTTCGTGAAAGTAGTGTTTGAGTAGTGTTTTACAGCGGCGGGGTTGTATTTTGGTTCGGGAGTTGAAAAGAAACAGAATCGCCTCCGGGATGATTGGACCGCTTTCTGTAAGAGAGACCGAGAATTACACCTTGTTCTTCCTCCGGTATCCATATCTGCAAAAGAGAAGAGATTAATGTGGGACTCTAGAGATGGCCGGTAGAGGAAGAATCCTCTATTTCCAGCTACAAAAGTGTGGCGGCTCCATATTGTATGCCCTAATAATGAGGTGAACACCTCTTTATATAGGAGACATGGGCCTCCCCTAACCTCAATGGGCCAAGCCCAGTTAGCGGTTATCTTTACAAGTTCCTAGCTCATTGTAGCATAAACTACATCACGATGGGCCTCGTTTTGGGTTAGTAAGCAATAATAATATATATTATAATAAAAACAAATACCATACCCCATCATGTCCCCCAGTCTAGTGCTGCTCCCGCGTGCAAGCGTGGGAGGAGTATTAGACTTGTTAGGAGTGCTCGGAAGTGAAGATTGAGTTTTAAGTTTACCTGTCGCCCAAGTGCGGGAAAGTTACTAGCCACGTTGTTGCGACTGACTTTAGTTGTGAGTAGAGATAATCGAGCAATGAAAAGCATACGATTGTTCATCATGCGAATTGGTTGGGCGGAGCTTGGCCCAACTTAATTGGTTGCAGATAGTTGCCATTTGTACCGACGTACTTTCATGGGCTTTCACGGTTGCGCGTAAGCGGATAAATCCCACAGAGGAAAAATTTGGGACATGTTAAGTGTTTTGGCAGTTGAGTGTGGTTACGGCCCAACGTATGTATGACTTACGTAACATTTGGGACTACACCCCTTCAGGTCCCCTAGTCTAGTGTTGCTCCCATGCGCGGATGGCAAGTGGGCGGAAATCTGGAGTAGATGAGTATCCTTACCTTCAGATGATTTTTTCGAGTGTGGCCCTGCTTTAGCGGTGCGCACACAGTCATGTGGGCTACTGTAAAATATTTTCCCTTTGGTGTGACTTCTAGAAGTTAGCGCATGGTACGCGTGTCTTTGGCCTTGAGGAATACATATACCTTGTGTTTGAATCTTTGTAAACTGTTGTCTACAATATTTCTGTGTGTTAATCCACTTTTTGTAGGTTATCACGAATGAGAATTGGCGTAAAGTCGCGTCAGGGTAATGAAGTGGAAGCCCGAGCCTGCGCTGATCCTCAGGTGTGCCACAACTACAATCCAACGTTGCACAAGGAGCTGCGGCTTGCCTCGAAGATCGTAGGCGTACACGAAGCTTTGCTTTAGCCAATGTGTTTTTGCGTATACCCAAATCCAGGTGTACATTTGTAGTATAGTTTATATTTTATAAGCCTGAAATAATGTAAAAGACACTTGAGATTAGTAGAACGACTTTGGCGAAACACCTTAATTTCCACTTATTGGGATTTTACATATTACAATTTACATGATCGTATGTAAAGGAGCTTGCGCGCTTGTGGGCAATGTGCTCTTTTATAAGGAGCATGCACACATGGTGAGTTACGCGCTCGTATGAAAGAGAGAAAGACTAGAAACATTTCTAGCCATTTTCACAGTTGATCAATTTGGCGTGTAGGTTATACAGTTCAGTGTTGCATCATGGCGCGCACAAAAAAATGTCGGCGCAGTGGAGCATGTTTGGCAAGTGTTACCAGCGATGGCGGAGATTGACCAACATGCAGTGTACCCGCGATGACAAAGCATGTCCGGCACGTGGTGTCCTCGTGCGACAAGGTTACCTGCGGTGGCGAAGTATGTCCGGCAGCGGTGTACCTGCACGGCGGAGCATGTCCGGCATGCGGTCTACCTGCGCGGCGGAGCATATTCGTCATGCGGTGTACCTACGCGACAGAGCATGTCCGGCACTCGGTGTACTCGCGCGGTTACTCGCGGCGGCGAAGTATGTCCGACGAACATGATCTCTTACGGTTTTGAAAATGGTCTATCTTTTTAATCTGAACGAAAGGATGAAGACCTTTATTTTTAAGAGAAAGCAAGGACATGCTTGGCAGCCTTATTTGTTGTTCAGAGTTGTACACTTTTCTGAGAAAGGACGCATGACACCGACTACACTTTTGTTATGTTGTGTAGCAATTTAAAAAATGACAAAAAGGCTAAGAGAACTTCGCTTTCTCAAAACAAAATGCAAAGTTTCTCAATCACCCTCCTGTGAGCTCTTAATAGTCAATAAATTGTAATCTGTTTTCCTTTTGACAAACCTTTGTTGGCCATTAAAATTGTTTTACAAAACTTTATCATATGCATATCAAAGAAAAGGAGGTAAATGATTTACCTGAATTGCCGTATAAACTGTGGCTAGCTTTGTTAATGGAGGTATAGAGCCCCAGCAAACCTGAATCTCAAAATTTTATCTTCTTGAAAATTTTTTACGGCAACAAAGTTACACCCCATTGTCGCCGTCATATCCCGTTCACACAAATGTTGATCTGAAGGGTTTTACAACCGAAAATATTATGTGAACTTGTGACAAAATGCAGATCTAGAAGTTCAAGTAGAGAAAAATAACAAGATGCGGTTCGTTGTCGGCCCCACAGTGGGCGCCAATGAAGAAACACAGAATCGTCGCCGAGATGATTGGACCGTGATGCGTGCTAGCGTGTATATATTTTAGATGTATATTTAAGCCCCCTTTTTACACTTTTAGCCAAGTTTTAAATTTATAAAACACGATATTTACTAACACTAAACACACATATGGGCAAGTGCACCCATCGTGGACGTAGTATAATGTTGGTAAGATACCGAGGTCGTCCAAGGACACAAGAGCTTTTAATACCGGTTTATCCTCAACGTCTAATCAAATCAAAAAGTGAAAAAATGTTTTAAACTAAGAAAAATAAAAACTAACTAAATGCTGAAAAATAAGATAAAATAAAAACAGATAGACAAGATGAATCACTTGGATCCGACTCGTGTGTTAGTATAACCTTTGATTATTTTCGCACTTTTGCACTTGTTTAAGAGATTATCTTAGTTATTGTAGTAGGCCCCTCTTTTGAAGGCGACGTCACCCTCAACCCAGTAGTTTGAGTCAGCAAGGATACAATCCTAAAGGGTCGGATTATTGAAAGATAATGAATTAAGTTATTAATGCAAATTGTGGTAGGCCCCGCTTTTGGCGGTGACGTTACCCTCGGCTAAGTAGTCTGAGTCAGCAGGGATACAGTCCTAAATAGCCGGGTTATAGTATTAATAGTAGTTAACTTATGAGGGGGTCAAAGAGTTTGGATCCCCGCCATCCAATACCTATGGGCATTGAAGGAGATCCTACTAAATTTGACCCAGGTCCCAAGCAGGACCTCTAAACGCTGAACAAGGCAAGACCCTTACCAAACCGTTCCCTTAACCCCCGACCAGGTAGCCAACATACCTCCATATAGACCGTGGAGATATGAATGGTGAAAATCTTTTATTTTATATAGACAGTAAAATAATGCCAAGACACCACGGACAAACGATAAGGAAAGATCACCTTCAACATAAGTAACTAGTTATTAAAGTCATTAATACAAAACCAAATAAAAAGTGCAAAAGATTAAAAATAAAAAGTATTATACTAAACACTTGTCTTCACCAAGTGATGTAAGAGACTTAGGCAAACATGGCCTTGATTGTCAAGAACTCTTACGATCAATCTTGGATCCCGAGACGACTCACACACTCTACGATGGACAATGGATGATGGTGGTGGATGATGGTGTTATGGTGGTGGTGGGTGGTGGATGGAGTGTGAGAGAGGTGGCGTGCCAAGGGATGAGATGGAATGAAACCAAGCACCCCTATTTATAGGCTGAACAGAAGGCTGGGCACGGCCCCGTGTCCGCTGGACACGCCCCCGTGCCCGTCTGACATTCTCTCTCTTCATTAATTGTAATTCGCAATTACAATTAATGCGCCTGCTGTACTTTCACCACGCCCCCGTGCCCGCTGGACACGGCCCCGTGGTGGGCAATGGAAGCTTCTACTGGTTTGTCTTTTCTGCTGCTTCTTGGGCATGGCCCCGTGTCCACTGGACACGGGGCGTGTTCAGTCTTCTGTTTTCTCTTCTTTGCCTTGGGAGGTGCCGTTGAGGGTCCGGGCAGTCTACTTTTATTCCTTTTCTTGTATTTATGCTAGAATTAGTTGTCTTTTTTGCTTCTTTTGTGATTTTGAGCTCATTTCATCCTGAAAATACAAAAGAAAGACAAAAACACTCTTTTTCCAACATTAGTACTTAAAAAGGGTTAGTTTTATGCCTTAATTGATGTGGTTTATATGTTGCATTTTACACACATCAAATACCCCCACACTTGAACTTTTGATTGTCCTCAAGCAAAACTCTTTAAATGTGGCTTACACTCCCAAATGGAATAGGTAGAAGAGAAAGTTTTTAGCTTGTCCTAGAGTGTCGGGAATCCAAGGTCTTTGTAAGTTTTATTTTTATTTATTTACAATCCTATTCGTTATGATTTATTTTGAACGTTTCATAAGATAAATTACTTATTCGGGCATAGCATGCCTTATTAAAATTCCATTTATATACAAGTTCACATACCTCACGGGAGATCACTCAACACTCGGCCGAAGGTGTAATTTTTAGTGAATCACTCGAGAGCGGCATGGAGCTTACGCCTTCCATAGGCTTGCCAAGCAATCAATCCTCCTCCTTTTTAACTTTTTACCTTTGTAAATATCAAGAGGACTTTTTGGGTGAAGGGTTAGGTTTGGGTTAAAGGTGGGTGGTTTGGGTTAGTTGTTAGTAAAAGGGCGAAAATCGTAAAAAGCGTCGGTTTTCGTGACATACCTTGTTTTTAGTGACTTTTTATTTTGAAGTATTTCTCCAAACAAGCTTTTATATAGCTTTTGTTTGTTTTTGACTTCATCAAAAATTTTTTTTTTTCATCACATAAAAAGGCGAGTTTACGAAAAACCGAGCTTGTTACTAAAATAAAGGGTGAAAAATGAAAAGAGTTTTTTTTTTTTTTTTTTTTTTGTGGGTAAAAAGGGTTTTGGGGTAATGAAATGAAAGGTTTAGGCTCAAAGGGGCTATCTAGGGGGATTTTGGGTAGGTGGTAAAAAAAAATTGAAAAATAATGGTTTAGAAAGAAAAATATGGTTAGTCCTAATGCCTCCATCACTTACTTACTTGGGTTTAAGTTGGTAAGGACCGGGAATGTATCGTCGTGGCAAGTTTTAGAGTTGTAAGAACCAAGCGGCTATTCACACAAGAAACGAAAAATGAGCATTTAGTCTAAATATGTATATCTTTATGCTCAATAAAGGCTCAAAACTCACTTTTGTGGGAATGGGTTTTTAATGTGATCAAGTATATATAATCGAATTTTTAACTAGACTTGTTATGCCGTTTCGTAATTTTCTTATGTTGGTTCTTTATTATCATGACGCTATCGGTTGTAAATTTGTAAAAATATAACCTTTTTAGAACTTGTTATTCCCAACTTAAACTAAGACAAGTAAATGATAAAAAAATGAAAAGTTTTTGAAAAAAATTTGGGGTGTTTAGCGGTTCCAATAGAGTTTTGTGTAAGGCTTGTATTTAGGATTTACAAAATTCAAGGTTTTAGCATCCCCCCCACACTTAAATTACACATTGTCCTTAATGTGTCCAAAAATAAGGTTTTTGGTTGATTAGAATGTGTAAAAGTAGGTTAAAAAGCAAAGATTTATGTTACTGGCATCCTGGACACGGCCCCGTGGCGAACTGCCAGTAATGAAAACTTACAGAAGATGAACACGGGGGCGTGTCGGTTGGACACGGCCTCGTGTCTGGTAAATAATTGCAGGTCAGTAAACAAACAGCAGGTCTGGGAGATGAACACGGGGGCGTGTCGGCTGGACACGTCCCCGTGTGGATAGTCTGTGAGCCTGAAAAACAAGTTTTGTCTCCCGGTTTCTCCATTTTGGGGCTGCAAGTGCTAATGTTTAGCACCCCAACCCTTGTATTGCACCTATTTTAATCACTCAATACCAAACCAAACAAACATAAACCATCCTAAATTACCAACATTAATTGTCTCCACGCATAAAGTAAAAATAAAACAAAGATAAAAGAAATAGTTAAAGAAAGTAAATTGTTCAACAAGCGGCACGCAGGCCGTAAATTGTTTGATAGAGAAGGGTACTTAAACCTGTGGGCTTATCACCAACCTGCCCCTTGTTCCTTCAAGCCTCCTACTCCATGTCTTCATCGCTACCATCACCTCCACCCCCATGCCTCGCCATGTACTCCCGGATGCTACCGATATCATCTTGTATATCGTTAATGTTGCGCTCGATAGCTCCAACCCGGTGGTATGTGTTGTTGGCGAGATTGTAGGTGTTCCTGGTGCACATGAGGTTTTCCTGCAAAAGATCATGTAAACTTTGAAAGTTAGGAAAACCGCCTCCTTGAGAGGAGGATTGACCCGGATCGCCCTGGGGTTGGTACTGATAATGGGGAGGTGGTGCATGAAGAACTAGAGCCTCCTGCGGGTTCCATGCATAGCCTTGTGTCCTTTGAAAGCTCACCGTCCCGTCTTCTGCCTCATAAAGTAAGTTCATGGCTCGGCAAATGTGGTAGTCAACTCGTCCCGACCATGGACTCCTTTCAAAGGACCTTGGGATATTCGTGAAATGCTTGAAAAGACGGTACACCCATCCCACGAAGAAGATACGTGTAGGAGCGTGAGCAAGGCGATTTAGGTGCATGTTTCGTAACAGGAGATAAGGAACATCGAGAGGCTTCTGGTTGTGGATGCAGTGAAGGACAACCAAATCTTTCAACCCTACAACGCCACTACTGTCGTGACGCTGGTTCAGCGAGTAGGTGAGGAGCCTGTGAATGTAGCGGTAAAGCGGGTCCCTCAGTTTGGTACTCTTGGTGCTGCTAGGGTTGTAGATTCCTTCACCGATCTGAGCCCATGCGGCTTGACGTTCAGTTGCATCCAAGTCTCGTAACCCTCCAGTATTCTCTTCATTCCCCGATTCCTCTTCACTATATAACCCTATGATAGATCCAAACTGTGCCATGGAGGTTGTGAACGTGGTCCCTCCACATTGGAATGTGACCGCCTCATGGTCAAACGGTTCACACCTTGAGTTGAAAATGAAAGTACTGTAAAACTCCATTGTGCATTGATGCACCGACCTAAGCCGGGTGTTCAATGCAACTGCCAGTGGACCTCTCACGATGTTGTTGAATCGGTCAAGTTGATTCACCATGGTTAACAAGTCGGTACATGCCCGCCTAGGGTACTCCTCCGGTCTTGTTTGTAGTATCTCGTACCGTGCCCTGGCGTCAAGTTCGCTTGCGTTGAACCTCATGAATTTTGACATCTGAAAGAATACATCAAAAGTTAGTACGAAACAAGGATAATTGTAATGAAACTGCAAACAGTGGGCTGGACACGGCCCCGTGTTCAGTGGACACGGCCCCGTGTCCAGGCGTCTGTAACCCAAAAAATTCATTTTTCGTCCCGGTTTCGAAAACCTGAAAATTTTTAGCCCAATAGTAGCGGTTTCCCCCGAAAATGAAACCCTAAGTGTCGTTTTTCCCAAAACAAACCGTTTACCCTTTCAATTTCGTGTTTTTCTGTTCAAGAACAAGGGTTTGGGGTTTTAGTTGAAATCAAACGAATCTATCAACAATACATGTTTATTTACTTCCTACTATACTAATCTAAACTACTACTAACAGATTTCATCAAAAATTTTGAGTTCGATCCGGATGAACATGAAGAACCCTAGATTTTTCCCCAATTTTTGATGTTTTAACTACATGCAAGTAACTAATCTAACTACTAATGATGATAGAATCATACCTTGATTTTGTTAAATTTGGTAGTGACGTTGGAAAACTGCGGAAAATTGCCTGGAACCAGAGCGTTTTCGGCTATACGGGGCGTGTGGAATGATGTAACTGATAGGAAAAGAGGGTTTTATCCCGACAGTTGCCTCGACACGGCCCCGTGCCGAGCAAAGTTTTTGAAATTTTTTTTTTCGATGTGCTCGTGTGCATGCCCCTTATTTCCAAAAATGGCTAGAAGACTTACCGGTTTTGAAACGTACACTTACCTGTAACATGTCGGGTATGAGTTTATTCGTTAACCGTTTGAAGTGAGATCTCCTCTTCCTCATCCTCAATGGATCCTCGATAGAGTTTTAGCCGTTGGCCATTGACTTTAAATGGTATCCCATTTCGAGTTTTAATTTCTACTGCACCGTGTGGAAAAACATGGGTGACGGAAAAGGTCCTGACCACCTAGATTTTAGCTTACCAAGAAATAATCGAAGTCGTGAATTAAACAGTAGAACTTGATCTCCTACCCGAAATTCATTAGATCTAATATATTTATCATGTAAATTTTTCATTCTTTCTTTATAAATTTCGGAGTTAGAATATGCATAATTCCTTAGCTCGTCTAATTCATTTATTTGACAAAATCGATTTTTACCGGCATTTTCTAAATCTAAGTTCACGTTTTTTATTGCCCAGTAGGCTTTGTGAGCTATTTCTACTGGCAAGTGACAACTTTTTCCATAGACAAGTTTATATGGGGTTGTGCCTATAGTGGTTTTATAAGCAGTTCGAAAAGCCCATAAAGCGTCGTCTAATTTGTCGGCCCATTCTTTTTTATTTATTCCTACGGTTTTTTCAAGTATTCGTTTTAAACCTCGATTAGTCACTTCGGCTTGCCCATTTGTTTGAGGGTGATATGCTGTTGAGACCCGGTGATAGACCCCATACCTTGTTAATATTTTTTCGAGTTGATGATTGCAAAAATGGGTACCTCTATCACTTATTAAAGCCTTTGGTGTCCCGAAACGAGAAAACAGTTTTTTCAAAAATTTTACCACTACCCTTCCATCATTTGTTGGAAGAGCCTCGGCCTCCGCCCATTTAGACAAGTAATCGACTGCCACAAGTATATATTTGTTTCCCTTTGAAGGTGGGAAGGGTCCCATGAAATCGAGTCCCCACACGTCAAAGATTTCACAGACGAGAATGCCATTTTGAGGCATTTCGTTTTTGGAAGAAATATTACCTGATCTCTGGCAGGCATCACATGTCTTTACAAGGTTTTGTGCATCCTTGTAAATGGTTGGCCAGTAAAATCCTGAATCAAATACCTTTCGTGCGGTACTTGCGGCACCATGATGTCCTCCGTATGGACCTTCATGACAATGACGGAGAATTCTTCGTGCTTCATTACCATGGACACACCTTCGGATGAGCTGGTCGGCACACATTTTGAAAAGATAGGGGTCTTCCCAAAAGTAATGCTTTACATCAGCAAAGAATTTCTTTCTTTGATGATGTGGCCATCCTTTGGTGACTATACCGCTAGCTAGGAAATTAGCGTAGTCGGCATACCATGGCTCTTGTCTACTTTCCATCATTTCCAAGGATTCAGTGGGAAATTTCTCGTTGATTTGCTCGTCTCTGGTTGTCTTCAAAGCTGGGTCTTCTAAGCGTGAGAGATGATCTGCAGCAGTGTTTTCTGCTCCTCTTTTGTCCTTGATTTCGATGTCGAATTCTTGGAGGAGTAGAATCCATCTGATCAAACGGGGTTTTGCGTCTTGTTTCTTGAAGAGGTACCTGATGGCTGCATGGTCTGTATAGACTACTGTTTTAGAAAGAACAAGATAAGAACGAAATTTATCAAAAGCAAATACCACTGCTAGTAATTCTTTTTCTGTAGTTGTATAATTTTCTTGTGCATCATTAAGAGTTTTACTAGCATAATAAATTGGGTGGAAATGCTTTTCTTTTCTTTGTCCCAAGACTGCTCCAACAGCAAAGTCACTTGCATCACACATGATTTCGAAAGGAAATTTCCAATCTGGCGCTATCATGATAGGTGCATTGACTAGCATTTCCTTGAGAGTTAGAAATGCTTGATTGCATTCCTTGTCAAAGATGAAGGGTGCATCTTTTTCAAGTAATTTTGTTAGAGGCCTTGAAATTTTTGAAAAGTCCTTGATAAACCTTCTATAAAATCCGGCATGTCCTAGGAAACTTCTGATTGCTCTTACGGAGGATGGAGGAGGTAATCGAGAAATAGTTTCTATTTTTGCTCGATCAACTTCCATTCCTTCGCTTGAGATTTTGTGACCGAGTACTATTCCCTCTGTTACCATGAAATGGCATTTTTCCCAGTTAAGGGCGAGGTTAGTTTCCTCACATCGGGATAGCATTCGTTCAAGATTATCGAGGCATTGGTCATATGAGTCTCCAAAGATGGAAAAGTCGTCCATGAAGACTTCCATTGTCTTTTCTATCATATCATGGAAAATGGCCACCATACAACGTTGGAATGTTGCAGGCGCATTACATAGACCGAATGGCATGCGTCGATATGCGAAGGTTCCGTAGGGACATGTGAAAGTTGTTTTCTCTTGGTCTTCTGGTGCTATCGGTATTTGAAAGTAACCTGAAAACCCATCTAAGAAACAATAAAATTTATGACCGGACAATCTTTCTAACATTTGATCAATGAAGGGTAAAGGAAAGTGGTCTTTCCTTGTTGCCTCATTTAATCGCCTATAATCTATACAAACTCTCCATCCTGTGACGGTTCTTGTTGGTATTAATTCATTTTTCTCATTAGTTATTACCGTCATACCTCCTTTCTTTGGGACTACTTGAACGGGACTTACCCACGGGCTATCGGAGATAGGGTAGATTAGTCCGGTGTCAAGTAGTTTGATGACTTCATTCTTAACCACTTCTTGAACATTGGGGTTCACTCTTCGTTGTGGTTGAATTACCGTTTTGTAGTCATCATTCATTAAAATTTTGTGCGTGCACATGGAAGGGCTTATTCCTTTAATATCTACAAGCTTCCAAGTGATCGCGTTTTTGTGTTTTTTAAGTAGGCTAATTAATTTCTCTTTTTCTACGTTACTTAATTTATATGAAATAATCACCGGTAAACTACCATCTTTGCCTAGAAAAGCATATTCCAAACCTTTAGGAAGTTCTTTGAGCTCAAGGGGTGGGTCTTTAGAAGACACCTTATTTTGTGGCTCATCTAGATTAAGAACCTTAAAGGTTTGTTCTATGGCTATCTCTTCTTCGACAAAGTGGTCTTCTTCGTTAGTCGTATCGGGTGGTTCAGCTTCATCTTCAATTAGGGGGTCATTATTGCCAAAAGGATATTTCATTGAACGCTCAAGGTCTATGCTCCTTTTGAATGCCCCTAACTGAAGAGGTAGATTGTTGAATTTCCGGTTTTTCAAAGCTTTATGAGTTTGTACAAAAGGTTTTCCCAAGACTAGTGGGGCGTCATCGAGGATGACAAAGTCGGTTGGGATTATCAATTGATTTGTTTGAACCAAAACATCTTCAACTACACCGATTGATTTTATCACTTTTCGATCGGATAGAAAAATGGGAATTTGAAGTGGAGTAAAATCACTAATACTTAATTTTTCAAAAATGTAGTTAGGCATCATGTTAACACAAAGATCTTTATCAATGGTGATATTGCTAATAAATGAATTTTGAAAAAAACATGGAACCGGTGTAATGTTAATTTCAAAAGGGTCTTCTTTTATTAGCGAAGTTTGATCATTAGTTAACTTAACACTTACTAATTCTTTGATTTTAGCATTAGTGTTTAACTATTTTAAAAACTTGGCATGAGGGGTTACTAAACAATGATTTTCGAAAGTAGGTGACAAGAGAATAATTTCTTCAAAATTAGACTCTTCATGAATTCTAACATTATCGGACTCACCTTTTTCATTGTTTAACTCATGTGTCGGTTTTTCACTTTCTTGTTCTTCCATTTTTACATTTTCAACTACCGCTACGTTATTATTACAATTTAATTCTTCTCTTGCGCGGGATTCCTCTTCCCTTGCGCGAGATTCTTTCATGTAACGTTCGATAGTTTTAATGTGTTCTAATATCCTATTGGTCACTTCGGTGAGAGAAAAAGAATTTGGATCCTCAAAGCTTGAATCCGGTTGTTCGATCCTTGGTTCCTCATAATACTCATATGAAGTAGATGGTTCACACCATTGTTCTTCATTGTAAGTATATGATGGATAAGGGTCGAAACTTTGTTCTTCATAGTACTCATATGAGGTGGGTTGTTCATGCCATGGTTCCTCATAATAAGAATATGAAGATGGTGGCTCATATCTTGAGTCTTCAAAGTATGAGTATGAAGGCTCATACCTTGATTCCTCAAAATATGAGTATGAGGGAGGAGGTTCATACCTTTGGTCTTCATAGGATGTGTATGAAGTTGATGGCTCGTACCTGGGCTCCTCATAGTAGTCGTATGAAGTGGATGGTTGATATGAGTTATTATATTGAACCGAGCGTGTGTTACGACAATTAGTGCAATAATTACCCCTATAATCATCCTCATCGTAGGTGTAGTTGTAACCTCTTGAGTATTGATCCATAAGAATCACTCAACAGACCACAACTGAGTCTCGGGACCAGAAAACAAAAATAAGACGGAAACAGAAGCTGGACACGGCCCCGTGTTCAGTGGACACGGCCCCGTGTTCAGGGACTGTATCTGGGCGTTTTAATTAAAGTTACTGGTCACGTTGAGCACGGGGGCGTGTTCAGTGAGCACGGCCCCGTGTTCAGACTCTGTATCTGGGTATCTAACTAAAAATATGCAGCACGGGGGCGTGTTCAGCGAGCACGGCCCCGTGTTCAGGCTACTGTAAATGCAAACTAAACTAAAATGCAGGAAAATGTGCGCGCGTTTTGAAAAGGTTTTGAAAAACTGATTAGGCCGTCGATTTTAAGCTTTCTTAGAATCCTTGTGTCCCCGGCAACGGCGCCAAAAACTTGATGCGTGCTAGCATGTATATATTTTAGATGTATATTTAAGCCCCTTTTTTACACTTTTAGCCAAGTTTTAAATTTATAAAACACGATATTTACTAACACTAAACACACATATGGGCAAGTGCACCCATCGTGGACGTAGTATAGTGTTGGTAAGATACCGAGGTCATCCAAGGACACAAGAGCTTTTAATACCGGTTTATCCTCAACGTCTAATCAAATCAAAAAGTGAAAAAATGTTTTAAACTAAGAAAAATAAAAACTAACTAAATGCTGAAAAATAAGATAAAATAAAAACAGATAGACAAGATGAATCACTTGGATCCGACTCGTGTGTTAGTATGTCACGGCTCCCGACCCTACCCTGGACGGAGCCGGGGGCCGCGGGCAGATTTCAGTGGTACCCGTAGTATTTAATTTATGCGACAGCGGAAGTCTTTTTACAACAGGATCTTTTCACCGTAAAATGCTCGTTTAATATATTACACAAAGTTTTAAGGGATAAATTCCCATAATTTACAATAAGTTGATTTCACACAGAAATCTTTATTTTTCAAAACACGTTTTATTGGTTTATTTACACTGAGCCACTTCTTGAGCTTGATAGTGCTTTACTGCACTTTTCCTGGATCACACAGATCACCTGAAACATGTTTGAAAAAGGTTTTGTCAGCGGGAAATACTGAGTGAATCATTCCATTGACCCGTTAGTTATAAATTTACAGTATTAAGAGCGATTACAATGTTTCTATCAACCAATTATCAAGAATGGGTATTTGTCACTCGACCGGATCTGTGACTGTGGTCATACCACTATTGGGTCCCGTTGCCCTAATAGTGACGGTTTACTCACACAGAGTAATAATCACTCACATAGAGTAATATTCACTCACATAGAGTGATAAAAATAGTAATGTGCACAATACCCCACAAACCAGCTGTAATTTGGTGATTACAAAGACTTAATCCCTGTAATTATAACCTTGAAAATAATTTGAGGTATTGTAATACTTACTCACAAACGGTGAGAAATAATTTAAAAAGGAGAATGACTCACATTGCAGATTTAACGAGCAATAGATATAAGCCTACTGATTAGCCTTGATTACACCTAGTTTAACACAATGCACACACACATGCAGGTTAGTAACTAATACAGCAGTTACGTCAATTCACGAGATTAAACCCTCACAACGATTAATCAGTGCAATACTCGATAATTCAATCGGATTCACAACGAATAACAGAGCATAGTCCGAATTCGAACAGCACTCTAATATTCAAGTCGAAATCACGACGAATAATCAAAGTACAAGCTCAATTGAGCAGCACCCGGACTATCGTTGGATAGTTATAATCGATCGGACGTTGAATCGTAATAGCGATCGAGTTATTACCCTGATTGTGGCAGCACCTCGTGATTAGTGTGTGTGTTGGACTGTTTCTGTGATAACTCGGTCTACGTAACTCGATTTTACGTCGTTCCAAAGACAGAATTCAAGTCCCAACCCCTTCTATTTATACTGAAAATTTAACCCGCCCGCGTGTCGCGTAAGGTGACAGTGATTCTGTCGCGACTCGCCTGGGAAACCCATCTAGCCTAGAGTAGCCTTGTTGTGGGTATAGGCCTGCTGAGTTGGTTTCGACTGAAACTTAGCTCCCACGTAAAATTCGTTAAGATATTACCAACTAGGGTTTATCCCCCCTGAGTTTTAGGGGCCCTGATCCTGATTCTGATTGTTATGAAAATTTTAGGGTTAGTGTAAAATTACTTGGGTGTCTTAACTAGGGTTTTCTTATTAACTAATTATCGTTCTAATTATTGATTTTAGTGGCAGTTGTTACATCCTCCCCACCTTAAGAAAAATCTCGTCCTCGAGATTTACTGAAATAGATGAGGGTACTTTCGCTTTATTTCTGTTTCCAGTTCCCAAGTGTACTCTGGTCCTCTCTTGGATTCCCATTTGACTTTTACTAGCACTAGTCGTTTGTGCTTGAGAAACTTGATCTTCCGGTCTTCTATTTGTAGGGGTTTCTCTACGAATTTCAGCTTTTCATTTACCTCTATATCTTGAAGAGGTACTATTAGGGACTCGTCTGATAAACATTTCTTGAGATTGGATACATGAAATACATCATGTACTCCAGCTAACTCTTCTGGTAGTTGTAAACGATAAGCTACTGGTCCTATTCGTTGAATCACGGGGAATGGTCCAACGTACCTTGGACTTAGCTTTCCTTTCTTTCCGAATCGTACTACTCCTTTCCAAGGAGAGACTTTTAAAAGTACTTTATCTCCTACTTGAAATTCTAAAGGCTTACGACGATTGTCTGCATAGCTCTTCTGACGATCTCGAGCCGTTTTCAATCTTTCCTTAATCTGAGTTATCTTGTCAGTAGTTTCTTGTACAATTTCAGGACCTGATAATTGACTTTCTCCGATTTCTGCCCAACATACTGGAGTTCTGCACTTACGTCCGTATAATGCTTCGAATGGTGCAACTTCGATGCTTGAATGATAACTATTGTTATAGGAGAATTCAATTAATGGCAAATGGCTATCCCAATTGCCACCAAAGTCAATTACACATGCTCGGAGCATGTCTTCTAGAGTTTGTATTGTCCTTTCACTTTGTCCGTCTGTTTGTGGATGATATGCAGTACTTAGATTTAGTCGAGTTCCCATTGCTTTCTGAAAACTTTTCCAGAAATGAGAAGTAAATCGACTATCTCTATCCGATATTATGGAGAGTGGGACTCCATGTAGGGATACTACTTCGTCCACGTACAGTTGTGCTAACCTTTCCATGCTAAAGGTTTCTTTCATTGGTAAGAAATGAGCTGACTTGGTTAATCGGTCTACGATTACCCAAATCGCATCATTACCTTTTCTGGTTCTGGGTAACTTGGTAACAAAATCCATTGTTATGAGTTCCCATTTTCATACAGGCATTTCTAACTGTTGTAGTAGTCCTGAAGGTTTCTGGTGTTCTGCCTTAACTTGTGAACAAGTTAAACACTTGGATACGTATTCAGCTATATCCTTTTTCATTCCTATCCACCAAAAATTATTTCTTAAATCTTGGTACATCTTATTGTTTCCTGGGTGCATGGTATACCTAGATTTATGAGCTTCTTCTAAGATTTTATTTCTTAACTCTCCTTGTTTAGGTACCCAAATTCGTTTCTTATGGAATTTCCAAATTCCATCATTTCCTTGTTCTAGTTCTTTTAGGTAACCTTTCATTCCTTCAGCACCATCTTTGATTGCTGTTTGCTGAACTTCTTTGATTTGTGCCATTAAATCTACTTGTAGATTTAACCTCAGAGCACGGACTCGTTTATGTTTCTCATGGTACTTACGACTTAAGGCATCTGCAACTACATTTGCCTTTCCTTCGTGATATTGAATATCACAGTCGTAATCACTCAGCATCTCCATCCATCTTCTTTGTCTCATGTTTAACTCTTTTTGCCCAAATATATATCTTAAACTCTTATGATCTGTATAAACAGTAAACTTACTTCCATACAGATAATGTCTCCATATCTTAAGGGCAAAAATTATGGCTCCTGGTTCTAGATCATGAGTCGTATAATTTTCTTCGTGCTTTTTCAATTGTCTAGAAGCATACGCAATTACCTTCTTGTGTTGCATTAACACACATCCGTATCCTAATTTTGAAGCATCACAATATACTTCAAAGTCTTCTGTTCCTTCGGGTAAAGCTAAGATTGGTGCATTCGTCAATCTATGCTTTAAAATCTTAAAGGTTTCTTCTTGTCTAGGTCCCCATTCAAACTTAGCGGCTTTACAGGTTAACTTAGTTAATGGTACGGCTATCTTAGAAAAATCTTTGATAAATCGTCTATAGTATCCAGCTAAGCCTAGAAAACTTCTTATCTCCATAGCTGTTTGTGGGACTTTCCACTTTGTAATTGCTTCTATCTTAGCAGGATCTACATGAATACCTTCATGATTTACCACATGACCTAAGAATTGTACTTCTTGTAGCCAAAATTCACATTTCGAGAATTTGGCATAAAGCCTTTCTTTTCTTAACAAAGTTAAGAGAACGTGTAAGTGTTCACAATGTTCTTTTTGGCTTTTGGAATAAATAAGTATGTCGTCGATGAAAACGATCACAAATTTATCCAAGTATGGTTTACAGATTCGATTCATCATGTCCATGAATGCTGCTGGGGCATTCGTTAACCCAAAGGGCATGACTGTAAACTCATAATGACCATACCTAGTTCTGAAGGCAGTTTTAGGTATATCTTCCTCTTGTACTTTCAACTGATGGTATCCGGATCTTAAATCTATCTTTGAGAAGTACCTAGCTCCTTGTAATTGATCGAAAAGATCATCAATCCTAGGTAATGGGTATCGATTCTTAATCGTAACCTTATTCAATTCTCTATAATCGATACACATTCTCATCGATCCATCTTTCTTTTTCACAAACAACACTGGTGCACCCCAAGGGGATGAACTAGGTTGTATGAATCCTTTGCTTAATAATTCTTCTAATTGCTTTTTCAATTCTAACATTTCAGTAGGTGCTAATCTATATGGTGCTTTAGCTATTGGTACAGTACCTGGAATTAAATGAATTCTAAACTCTACTTCTCTATCAGGTGGTAATCCAGGTAATTCTTCTGGAAAAATGTCTGGATATTCTGACACCACCGGGATGTCCTGAAGTTCCTTATCTTTAGTGTTAATGATTACTGAAATCATGTACACCATTTCCTGCTTTCTCGAATAGCTTGCCAATTTCATTACGGAGATGAATTTCAGTGGCTTTCGAGGTTTATCTCCAGTAATTAAAATTACTTCTCCGGAAGGTGTTTGAATTTCTACAGCATTTTTATCACATAGGATTCGAGCATGGTTGGCTATTAACCAATCCATTCCTAACACTACATCGAATCCGGCTAAATTCATTGGCAACAGATTTGCAGAAAACTTATGGCCTAATAATTCTATTTTTCCTTCTTGCCAGATTTTATCTATTTTCACAGAATTTCCTTCTGGGGTTTCTACTGTAAAGATTTGCCTAAGAGGGGTTAAAGGTAAATTAAGATCTTGGCAAAATAAAGTAATTATAAAACTTTGGTTCGCACCAGAGTCAAATAATACTTTTGCAAATACGTTGTGAACTAAGAACGTACCAGCTATCACATCTGGAATGAGTTCGGCCTCTTGAGTGGTTAGCTGGAATGCCCGCGCATTTCTCTTGGTTGTTCCTTCAGCTGATTTGGCTTGGTTAACTACAGGTTTAGCTATCTTAGGACATTCAAATTGAAAGTGTCCCCTTTCTCTGCAATTATAACAAACTCTGATTTTCTTCCTGCAGTCTTCTTCCCGATGTCCTTTCATTTTGCAAAAATTGCAAACCATGTTGCATTGTCCATAATGCTTCTTTTTGCAAATTTTGCAGAACGGAGATGATGAGGATTGCCCGGTTCCTCTTTTCTTGGTATTACCCACACGAAATCCTTGGGTAATCTTTTGAGCTAATTCCTTCTTGCGATCTTCCTCTCTTGTGCATACCAATTCATCTGTTAGGGTATTAGCTAATTCTACAGCATCGTCAATAGTACGAGGTCTCGCAGCTTTAACGATGTTTCGGATCTCACTAATTAACCCCCAGATGTAACGAGAAATAAGTACCGGTTCTGGCGAAGCCAGTGATGGCACTATCCTTGCGTATTCAAAGAATGTCGAAGTATAGCCCCGACAATCTACACCTAGCATACGATGACTCAGGAACTTGTTTGCCATTTGTTCCTTCTCGTATTCGGGACAGAATTTTCTTTCTACCAGATTCTTAAATTCTTCCCAACTCATGGCATAGGCTATCCTTCTTCCTTTTGCCTGGAGGACCGTGTTCCACCATTCTAGTGCTCCTTCCTTGAACATATTTGATGCATACATCACTTGATCCTCTTCGGCACATTTGCTTATTGCGATTACTGCTTCGGTTTTCTCTAACCAACGCAGTGTTGCAGTTGCCCCTTCGTTACCTGCAAATTCAGTGGGTTTGCAAGCAAGAAATTCTTTGTATGTGCAACCAGGCGTTGCGGCTTTTATTCTTTTAGGGAGTGGGGCCCGTTGCGGATCATGATCGTCATGATTGCCGCCTCCATTTATGCTGTTACTGCCGTTATCTTCTGGAATACGTTTACTAGGAATTAATTGTGGTTCGGCAGGTTTCTGAACAGCAGCCACAATTTCTAGAATAGCATGAGCTATCCCTTGGGCGATAAAGTGCTCGATATCTTGTCGAGTTATATATTGATCTTCCTGTTCTTGCTCAGATTGATTTACTTCATTAATTGGTTCATTGTTAGCGTTTTCCATCTGCTAGTTGGTAAAAATTATTAGTGTCTAACTTATCAATGACAAAATTCACATAGATAAACACATAGATTATCACAATATACAAGTATAACCAAAATTGTCGATTTCTCGACTTTTACTTTGTTATGGTATATTGTATATGCATCCATACACACCGTATTTTACAGAGTTTTATTGCCCATTTTACAGAATTTTAAGTTACTATCATACAATACGGCTTTCTGTGGTTTAACTGACTGTTCTAGTAACGATGCTCCCTCTCATCGTACTTCCAAGTTAGATGCTCCCCCATTTCCCTGATCCTATTACCTGTACCTATCAGTTCTTCACCGAACTGACGGAGTTCAGCTAAGTTTTCATTACTCATGGGAGGATTCGGGAGTGGTTCTGGGTCAAATTGTGGAAGAAAGCTATAAGGACTGTTGACTATGTTTTGAAATTGCCAGTCGTTTGTCCACCATTCTTCTAGTTCCCCTAGTGGTTGAGTATGGATTAAAGGTTCTGGAATAGCCGGTGCTACGGTTAAAGGAAATTGGACTGTAGCCGGGTAAGGATACAGATTAGTGCGGATTGGGCTTATGACCTCACAGTTTCCTAATAGACGGTCTATTTCATCTTGGAAAGTAAGTTCTTCTGGCTGTTTGGAACTTTCGCCAATCTCTATTCCCTTTTGTTTCAGATCTATTCCTATTTCCTTTTCGGGTGGTTTTGAACTTTCTCCAGTTTCTATTTCCTTTCCCTTGCTCACGATCACAGGATTTTCTATTTTAGGGAGTCTCCTAGTGGCAGGTTTCCTACGGCGTACTTTCCTCCACCCTACGTATCTTCTCTTCTTTTTAGGTTTGGCTTTTTCCAGCGGTGGAGCTTTGAATTCCACAGGTTCTTCTATGTCAGCAATGTAACCAGTAAAGTCGTGAGAGACTTCGATAGGCACTGGATATAAGTTGAGATTCTGGAATGCTTCCGACATCTCATTCATGCTGCATAGCATATATGCAAAAATGCAATGTTAAAACTTTGGAACAAAGTTTAACAAACAACACTGAAGTTTTATTGCATATTACTTTTTGTACAGAAATAACGGAAATAAACACACTGGGATTTTATTTATTTACTGGATTGTGATTTCTCTTACTAGACCCAACTTATCGGATATTTAGAGATTGACATTTTTTTGCTACAGTAGCTAGCATATAGAGATTTGCCCATTTCTTGTCTATTTTATCTTCCCTAGGTGTACTATTACCCAACTCTTGGATTTCGGGGTTAAACCTAACTCTCTTGGTTCGGGGTTTCTTTTTCTCCTGACTCTTTTTAAGTATCGAATCCCTTTTCTCTGGGGAAAGAGGATTCTCATAGTTTGCTTTGCGGACAAAGATTCCTTCTTCTAAGTTTACTGGGTTTTTAGAAGAAGATGCCACATCTAGTTTGTGGTAGATAGCAGACAACTTTTGCTTACCCATACTGTAACTAACAAATAACCAGTTAATACAACAAATAATCACAGAATGATAACTAGTAGGATTAAGTATTTTGTCAAATACTTAATTCCGTAATAGGCTTAAATCAGTGGCTCGATTAGTGGCTCAATTTAATTATTAGCTCTGATACCACCTTCTGTCACGGCTCCCGACCCTACCCTGGACGGAGCCGGGGGCCGCGGGCAGATTTCAGTGGTACCCGTAGTATTTAATTTATGCGACAGCGGAAGTCTTTTTACAACAGGATCTTTTCACCGTAAAATGCTCGTTTAATATATTACACAAAGTTTTAAGGGATAAATTCCCATAATTTACAATAAGTTGATTTCACACAGAAATCTTTATTTTTCAAAACACGTTTTATTGGTTTATTTACACTGAGCCACTTCTTGAGCTTGATAGTGCTTTACTGCACTTTTCCTGGATCACACAGATCACCTGAAACATGTTTGAAAAAGGTTTTGTCAGCGGGAAATACTGAGTGAATCATTCCATTGACCCGTTAGTTATAAATTTACAGTATTAAGAGCGATTACAATGTTTCTATCAACCAATTATCAAGAATGGGTATTTGTCACTCGACCGGATCTGTGACTGTGGTCATACCACTATTGGGTCCCGTTGCCCTAATAGTGACGGTTTACTCACACAGAGTAATAATCACTCACATAGAGTAATATTCACTCACATAGAGTAATAAAAATAGTAATGTGCACAATACCCCACATACCAGCTGTAATTTGGTGATTACAAAGACTTAATCCCTGTAATTATAACCTTGAAAATAATTTGAGGTATTGTAATACTTACTCACAAACGGTGAGAAATAATTTAAAAAGGAGAATGACTCACATTGCAGATTTAACGAGCAATAGATATAAGCCTACTGATTAGCCTTGATTACACCTAGTTTAACACAATGCACACACACAGGCAGGTTAGTAACTAATACAGCAGTTACGTCAATTCACGAGATTAAACCCTCACAACGATTAATCAGTGCAATACTCGATAATTCAATCGGATTCACAACGAATAACAGAGCATAGTCCGAATTCGAACAGCACTCTAATATTCAAGTCGAAATCACGACGAATAATCAAAGTACAAGCTCAATTGAGCAGCACCCGGACTATCGTTGGATAGTTATAATCGATCGGACGTTGAATCGTAATAGCGATCGAGTTATTACCCTGATTGTGGCAGCATCTCGTGATTAGTGTGTGTGTGTTGGACTGTTTCTGTGATAACTCGGTCTACGTAACTCGATTTTACGTCGTTCCAAAGACAGAATTCAAGTCCCAACCCCTTCTATTTATACTGAAAATTTAACCCGCCCGCGTGTCGCGTAAGATGACAGTGATTCTGTCGCGACTCGCCTGGGAAACCCATCTAGCCTAGAGTAGCCTTGTTGTGGGTATAGGCCTGCTGAGTTGGTTTCGACTGAAACTTAGCTCCCACGTAAAATTCGTTAAGATATTACCAACTAGGGTTTATCCCCCTTGAGTTTTAGGGGCCCTGATCCTGATTCTGATTGTTATGAAAATTTTAGGGTTAGTGTAAAATTACTTGGGTGTCTTAACTAGGGTTTTCTTATTAACTAATTATCGTTCTAATTATTGATTTTAGTGGCAGTTGTTACAGAGTATAACCTTTGATTATTTTCGCACTTTTGCACTTGTTTAAGAGATTATCTTAGTTATTGTAGTAGGCCCCTCTTTTGAAGGCGACGTTACCCTCAACCCAGTAGTTTGAGTCAGCAAGGATACAATCCTAAAGGGTCGGATTATTGAAAGATAATGAATTAAGTTATTAATGCAAATTGTGGTAGGCCCCGCTTTTGGCGGTGACGTTACCCTCGGCTAAGTAGTCTGAGTCAGCAGGGATACAGTCCTAAATAGCCGGGTTATAGTATTAATAGTAGTTAACTTATGAGGGGGTCAAAGAGTTTGGATCCCCGCCATCCAATACCTATGGGCATTGAAGGAGATCCTACTAAATTTGACCCAGGTCCCAAGCAGGACCTCTAAACGCTGAACAAGGGCAAGACCCTTACCAAACCGTTCCCTTAACCCCCGACCAGGTAGCCAACATACCTTCATATAGACCGTGGAGATATGAATGGTGAAAATCTTTTATTTTATATAGACAGTAAAATAATGCCAAGACACCACGGACAAACGATAAGGAAAGATCACCTTCAACATAAGTAACTAGTTATTAAAGTCATTAATACAAAACCAAATAAAAAGTGCAAAAGATTAAAAATAAAAAGTATTATACTAAACACTTGTCTTCACCAAGTGATGTAAGAGACTTAGGCAAACATGGCCTTGATTGTCAAGAACTCTTACGATCAATCTTGGATCCCGAGACGACTCACACACTCTACGATGGACAATGGATGATGGTGGTGGATGATGGTGTTATGGTGGTGGTGGGTGGTGGATGGAGTGTGAGAGAGGTGGTGTGCCAAGGGATGAGATGGAATGAAACCAAGCACCCCTATTTATAGGCTGAACAGAAGGCTGGGCACGGCCCCGTGTCCGCTGGACACGCCCCCGTGCCCGTCTGACATTCTCTCTCTTCATTAATTGTAATTCGCAATTACAATTAATGCGCCTGCTGTACTTTCACCACGCCCCCGTGCCCGCTGGACACGGCCCCGTGGTGGGCAATGGAAGCTTCTACTGGTTTGTCTTTTCTGCTGCTTCTTGGGCACGGCCCCGTGTCCACTGGACACGGGGCGTGTTCAGTCTTCTGTTTTCTCTTCTTTGCCTTGGGAGGTGCCGTTGAGGGTCCGGGCAGTATACTTTTATTCCTTTTCTTGTATTTATGCTAGAATTAGTTGTCTTTTTGCTTCTTTTGTGATTTTGAGCTCATTTCATCCTGAAAATACAAAAGAAAGACAAAAACACTCTTTTTCCAACATTAGTACTTAAAAAGGGTTAGTTTTATGCCTTAATTGATGTGATTTATATGTTGCATTTTACACACATCAGACCGCTTTCTGTAAGAGAGACCGAGAATCACACCTTGTTCTTCCTCCGGTATCCAGATCTGCAAAAGAGAAGAGATAAATGTGGGACTGTAGAGATGGCCGATAGAGGAAGAATGCTCTATTTCCATCTACAAAAGTGTGGCGGCTCCATATTGTCTGCCCTAATAATGAGGTGAACACCTCTTTATATAGGAGACATGGGCCTCCCCTAACCTCAATGGGCCAAGCCCAGTTAGGGGTTATCTCTACAAGTTCCCAGCCCATTGTAGCATAAACTACATCGCGATGGGCCTCGCTTTGGGTTAGTAAGCAATAATAATATATATTATAATAAAATCCAATACCATACCCATTAGGAGTGGGGTTATTTTTCGATGATTTTGGTACGTGGTTGGCGTATAAGCATTATTACAACGTTTCTTCGAAGGTGGTTCCGGTTAGGCCAGAGAAACTGGAGGTGTTGGTGGTTCGGGAACAAATGAGGGGAAGGGTCCAGGGGCGGACCCACATTGAACGGGTCGGGGTCCCCGGACCCCAATGTTTTTTAAAAAATTAGTAGATCTGGTATATTAAATTTTATAAGGACCCCATAAATATAATTAGGTGGACATCATAGAAAGAAAATGAAAGCTGATGTACCGGTAAACCTCCCTCTTTAACAACAAGAGGTCATGGATCCAATCCTTGTATGGCCAGTATTTTCTGTTTTTTTGTAATCTAGTTCAAACCTCTCTCTGACCCGACCCGCACGACTGTTTTTTTTAAATCTAGTTCAAACCTCACTTTGACCCGACCCGAAAATTTTAACATTTTGTTATGAAAATTTTGAACACCGAAAAAATGGACCCCATTGGAAAAAAATCTTGGGTCCGCCATTGGGAGGGACATACTAGCTGCTGGAGATACCGCTCGAGAATGAGGCTGACAACCAAGAGCTTAGCCTAAACCTTGAAGAGTTGGGACAAATGGTGAAAAAATTGACGAAGAACTATGGCGTCGCGGAGGTGCAGTCGGGCTGACGGTGAGGTAGTTTCTGATCTGACCTTGAGTTTTGATGTTCTTACTTCTGATTTCTATATTGTAGGATGTCGTTTTGTTTCGGATTTGGATGTATGGGGTGTTGTTTTGTTTCGGATTTGGATGTATGGGGTGCTGACTTATATTGACTAATCATTTGGATTTTAATACTATATTATTCAACATAGTCCAGCTACTTGTTTGATTGATTGTGCCCAAATTGAGTTGGTAAACACAAATTATCACATCAAAATCTACATAAAGTCCACCGTATTTGTAAAACAGACAAAAATTGGGGCTGAAGAAGCAGATTCGATATGTTCTGACATAACGGGTGCAAATACGCCCCGTTTCCGCCTTGGTTTTCTACAACTTTTCTTTCAGATTTCAATTTCATTAAACACCAATGTGATCTGAATATAAACAAAGTGATCAACAGTGACTGGATTAAGAGAGCAGTTGATAGTAGTATCCAAAGTGGTAGATAACTATTTAACAAGATATGCTGCATTCATTCTCTTTTTTTTTTTGCCTAAACTTCACCAAGTGGAAACAAGACTACTTTTATGATGCGACTTATTGGTTGACAAGAATCAATTTGTTAATAACAATAATATTAATTAGAGTATATTTGAGTTCTATGCTTGAAAACACACTTTAAGCCAGCTTTTGACCCGTTTCATGTTGTTAAGTTAAGCTATGTCCTTAACAAAATCCAACCCAAATTGGTTGAAGTCAAGTGGAGATATGTATGTATGTAACCTGCTTCTTTTTCTTCAGACTCTTCCAGATGAGCAATTTTGGTTGCGCAAGCCTTTTCATGCTCAGTTATCATGTTCTTTTCTTTCTTTCTTTCCTGCGTATTTTATTAATAATGTTAGCTTTAGTGAAGGTAGTCTTGATCAGATAAGTGAAGTACGGTGTTGTTCATATTTCATGAGCAGTTTCTCGTTCTCCTCTTCCTATTTTGAAATGGTATCTGTTATTTTAAGAGCACAATCAATTAATCAAAGCTCAGGAAGTAACCAAAACTTACTATTCGTTTGGGTTGGTTGAGATTGGAGGTCATTTTCAAGTACGGGTATGGGTTATTATTACTTCATTTAATTAGTAGGTTTGGATTCTTGGGGTGTAAGCTCAAGTCTGGACATTAGTGTGATATGAAAGTTGTTGGGGTTGGGACGAATAGTGAGGTGTTTGTGCGTTAAGGCTTGTAAACTGTGAATAATTATGCACAAATATCGGGTGGGTGCAAAAGGCAAGTTGGGGTTCAGGTTTAAATTAGATAGTCAGCTTCACAAATTCTAGATTCTTAAGAAACGGTTTATTTGACTTTGGGAAGGAAAATCTGGCGTTTGTTGTTCGGGTGAAGGAAAATTGCATGTTGTTCGGGTGAAGGAAAATTGCTGTCACTCGAAAGCGTTTTTCGACAAACGATTGATCGAATCCCGTGAGTTTGATGCAATGATGCGGTTAAAAGGAATTTAGGCGATTGATCTAATCGGGAATGAAATAAGATTGTACAGTTTACAACACAACGTATTTTATTTATTTATTTTTATTTTCATATGTGACATTAGATTTTATTTTCTAATCATTCCTGATCAAATCAAATTAGGTTATATACTTGTTGACCTAGATTGTCTAATCTAACCAAATAATTTGTTTGCGAATAACTACATACAGGTATCTCTTAATTTAGCAATATTACTATTTTATTAATAACTAGGTCTATACTTCCGTGCGCAACGCGCACGGGACCGCTGAGAAGAACAAAAAAGAAAATGTAAAAAAAACACTAAAAGATAATTGAAAGAAAATCAACAAAAAAAATTTATGGTAATGATATTGTTTGTATGAAACCCGTGGTCAGAGATGAGCAAATGGTACTGGGTGTCGGTACCGAATTTCCCGAACCTAAAGATCATAAGTACCAATTCGGTACCAACTTTTGGCGTTCTTGGTACCGGCTCGCTACCGGTTTTTACCTTCATATACCAGTATTGGAACCGGTATTTTCGGTAACAGTACCGTTTCGGTATCAGTTGGCACCGAACTCATCCCTACCCCTGAAACTAAAAAAAAAAGAAATCATTAAAAGTTGAAGAAAATAAAAAAAACGTTGTACAATACCATTGTCCGTACAGTACCCGTAATCAGGGATGAGCAAATGGTACCGGGTAGCAGCACCGAATTTCCCAAACTAAAAGATTTTCAATATCAACTCGGTATCGACTTTTGGCATTTTTTGTACAGGCTGGGGTCGGTTTTTACCTTCATGTACCGATACCGAACAGGATTACCGCCCAGTTTACTCAATCACACAACACAAAATCTTATATGACATGTACAATTATACATGTATAAATCCTAAGCCTTATATCAAAGTACAAACAAAACATAAGAACCTACAATAAAGAATAGCATGTAAAACCCTTAATGCATAGCTTACAACAACTATAAGCATAAGAATGTTCCAAATTGATAATATATAACTAGATTTAAGCACCGCGCGCGTTGCGCCGCGGATCCACCACAATCACCGGATAATTTAACTCCCACATGAACTTACCAGAATTTACCAAAGATACCAGGGCTTACCAAAGATACAACTGGCTGTACTTGGTATAAAAATCATACCCCTTTTTTCTTCTATTAAACGAAAAAAAGAAGAAAATTACAATAACACCCATGTACTAACTATTGAACATAACCAGTCCTTATTTAGATAGTTGCCCAGGTGGCTATGAACAAAGACCTCAAACTTAAAAACAGACTAAAACCTACTCGCAATTAATTTTGCTATCTCATAAGTAGTTGAATATGGCAAATTTTATGTGATTAACACTTACCCCAACTCAAAAGTGCAGATGCAAAACAACCTCCACAAATAAGACGATTTCACTCCAACAAACAACCACAATACAAAACCTATTATAACAAAAAACAAAAACAAAATATCAACACAAAAGGGAGAAAAATCAGGTAGCAAAGAGCTGCACAACAAAAATTTAAAGCAAATAGATTCCGCACATACCACCAACAATGGAATCAACGATGAAGACTAAAGGTAACCGAATCGCAATAACCATTACAGAAACCATATTAAAACAATGAATCAAATCGCGAGACAAAAGGCAAACAAATTCAGAGATCGAAGAGCTGCTGACCTAATCATAGTTACCAAATTCGCTAAACATCTCGCTTTTTCCGTACTGGATCGTTTTGTACCCAATCGGAAAGCGTAGTGTACCGAATCACTTTTGGTATACGACTGGAATTGAATGGCACACTGGTCCAAATTAAACTTGTAATCGTTCTGATCATTGTTTGGTCTGTTAGTTGGGCCGCTAATAAAGGTTAGCGGAACGAATTGAAAACACGTATTGTAATTTTGGTAAAAGTCGACTTGAAAACTGCAATACATGTTACAGGCATTAAAAACTAAATTCTTGAATTAACTGATCTGATATTTTAAAAAAATTGCCTATAAATGACTGGGCGTTGTGTGCCAATTACGTAAAAATTGATTTGAAAACTGAAGTACGGGTTACAGGTGTTGACGTTGTGTGCCAATTACGTAAAACTTCTGACGTGGTGTCCACATCAGCTAGTTACAGAATTCGACTACTTCGTCCGCATGTATAACCCGGGTTATAATACATATTGTAATTTTTCATTAAAGTTTCACAGCGTTAAATCTCGAGTGGCTACACCTCGCAAAAAAGTTTTTTATAATCTAAATTGAATAATAGTGAAATTTGATTACTGTTTCGTAACATATCATTAAAAATGCCTTACATCTTTTGCTAGGAGTCCTTCAAGGTTAAAATCCATCAGGGCATTAACAGTGGCGAGTGTCATCAACAAAAACTGCAAAAATTAAACTTTTTTTTTCAAAAAATGTTTTTAAAAAATAGCAAATAAAAGATATTATTTTTTCATCGTAATACCTCAACTTGTTGATGTAACGACTGTACATAGTTAATCATTTCATCCAACATAACTACTTGCCTGTGACCTTAAAAAATATGAGACATATTCAGTGTATGTCATGTACATATTCAAGTTTTTGGAATCAAACTCACTAATCAATTCAAATTCAATAACTAACCTTGCTTAAAGGAACTTCATTCTTTCACTAAATTTTCCTAACAAAATCCTAACAACTGTTCTAATCAAACATTTATACATCTAACATCAACTAATCAACTATTTAACCATTTAATTTCACTCAACAACAAAATGCGAACAACACAACAATGAAAAGACGGATTTAAACACCATACCTGAAGACACACGGAACTAATTTTAGGGTTGATTAGTTTGGTTTATGTTTCTACCATAAGGGTTAATCTTCTTATCACTTTCTGAGCTCCTTAATGATCCATTAATCCTGCAAAACAGAACATCGTTAGCTCGTTAAGAGGGGAATATGGGGGTTTCCCTCTTAACCAGACTCCGGTGTGAGAATAAGTATCTGCTTTGAGGAGATTAAAGTGTGTAAAGAGTGAGAGTCGAGGGAATAGAATGGTTTAACCTACGAATAAAGGGTCCTATTTATAGCCGGAGAGGTGTAAGAGGATGTGGGCTGATGGGCCTTGGGCCGGAAGGCGACAACATAGCGGATATGCTCCTTGTCTCACTGGTGTCGACCGTTAGTGTCTTCTAGAAGTTCTCAGGTGCTGGCGCACCTTGATTGGAGCCACGTGTCACTTTTGTCGGCCTTGTTGTCCCTCTGCCATCAGCAGGTAAGTGGAGATCGTGGGGCAGATGTCTCTGCCCTGTGATTGGTGCCACATAGGCGTCCTTGTGTACTCTCTGTCTCCTGCACGTCAGACGATCGTGGAGCATGATTGAGCATTGCATGGAGGACGCGGATTGGCTCTTTTCTTCTGCCACTTGTACCTTTCGTACCTTCTAAAGTGGCCCTGCGGCATAGCCCTGCGCGACCTCTGCTGGACACGTAACTAGCCCGCGCAGGGTATGTGTGGTTGAAGGCTCTTGTTCAGAATGCTAAGTGTTGAATGTGTTGTTTTATCTTGTTTAGACCTCGTGCGCGGTCATTGTGTGATGACGGTTACCGCGCGAGGTTGGTTATAAGCAGATTGATAAATAAGGAGTATGGTCCTGCGCACGACCTGGATGAAGGTCTGCGCGGCTTTCTGGGACCATACCCCTTCAAGTCCCCCCAGTGCAGTGCTGCACCACGCGCAAGGCAAGTGGTTGGAGCTCTGGACTTAGAAAAAGTGCGAAAAATGCTTGCCTTGTGTTGGGTAGGCGCGCGTGTAAATGTTTGACATTTGCTACGGCGTGACTACTATACCTGGCTGTTGGTGATTCTTTGCTTCTGATTGTAGGCGCGCAGGCTTGTTGTATAATATCAATATGCGCGGCCTGAGTGACTTCTGCATGAAGCTTGTAGTAATTTCGGGCGGGAAAATTCTCGAATTTTGAAATCTGACAGGTTGGTAAGAAACGTCGTCGATGGCGACGTTTGAGTTGACCGCTGACACTCCCGTCATCAAGTTGTCTCTGACGGTTTGGTTCTGTCAGGAGAGTGAGGTCCACGCGCGCGTGGTAACCGTCGCTCCGGGATTTGCGATTGACGTGACAGTCGCTGATTGGGTATGCGCGCGGTGAACCCGGCACGTCTATTCATCGCATTAAATGCGATGAGTATAAATAACCGTGGAGATGAGAGATTGGATCACTTTCTCTTCTACTGTTGCTATTTTCTCTCTTATATCTTCTTTGAATCTTCAAACTCAATAGCAGGTCTTCAAAATTCTTAGCCGATCTTCAAGCTTTTCATTAGTTTCGAAGTTTCGTTGAATATCAATGGCTGAAGAGCATCATCAAGAAAATCCTAGTGAAGAAGGTCCCGTTCCTATTCTTAAATGGGACTTAGGGTTGTTCGAGCAGATTTCACGGAGTTTCCAGTTTCCACCCGAATGGGATGCAAGATACCCCGGTCAAAATCAGACGGCCGCCGATGCACCGCCGGGGTATATCACGTTGTTTGAAGATTTCTTCTTACAGGGTAACTTCCGGTTGCCGGCGACAGAGTTCTTGGCCCACATACTTCAGTTCTATGGGTTCCATGTTTCGCAAATGAGTCCACCTGGAATGGTTAGAGTTCGACACTTCGAATTTCTCTGTCGATCCCATGATATTGAGCCGACTGTGGAAAGGTTTAGAGCCTTCTATCAACTGATCAGAAACATGGGCTTCTACTCATTTGCCAGTCGAGGGGCTGCGAAGATGATACTTCTGAACCCTCCTAAGAGTTTTCATGACTAGAAACAGAAGTTCTTTTTCACGAGGAGGTGATACCGGTTGCCATGGTCTTCCGCCCATGGTCCGAACCGATCGAGAAGGAAGAATTGGCGATTCCCAAGAAGGAAGATTGGTATCTGAAGCTTTCTGCCACTCTAAACCGAGTGTTTGGTGACAATGTTCTGGTCGCGGCGCAGATGAGTGACCAGTGGCCGCATGATAGCAAAGAGGTGCCGGTTTTGAAGTTTGAGGATAGAGGTTAGTTGCTTCCTTAATTTTCTGCTTACTTTCGCTGCGTTTAACTGTTGAATTTTGAATGTAGAGGCACAACTTTACCAAGCTACCTTCCCCAGTTTTGATGGATCCATGGGCGTGCGCCTGTTGAGGTCAGGGGAGCAGTATTGATATCATAGGATCAAGCCGCGCTTCATGTATCCAGTTCCCGGGGCTTTCGCCGAACCGCCTACTGCAACCGAAGGTGCGCATATACCTAATCCTCGTCCCTTGCGCGCTTTGATTTCTGCTGGGAAAGGGATTGTCTATCTTTCCAGCGAGGAGTCTGTGGGGTCTTCGAATGGCGAGCTAAGTTCCTGGTCTAACATCTTTGCAGGTGTGTTGCGCGACCTGGGTATTAACCCCGAAGAGAAGAAGAAGAAGATAAAGAAGAAGAAGGTTATCACCATTGATGCTGATGTGACCAGCAAAAGGGTGGGAGTAGCTGCGCAGCGACCGGTGCTGCTGATAAAGGTACTCTACGCTTTCGGTAGAGTAACTTGGAAGATTATGTGATTACCAGTGACTCACTTGAAGCTTTGTCGCGCGTAGGTGAGAAGAAAACAGGTGCTGCTGGTTCAAGGAGCTCAGGGAGCGCGGGTTCTCGCAACCCAGATGCTGGAGCCACCCCGTCTTCTCTCGCGCATGATGAAGAAGTGGAGGAAGAAGAAGAGGAGGAGCCTGCTGCGAAGTTGTTTGTTAGGAAGAGAAGTAGAGAGGAGACCACAGCTGGTGTGTCTGCTGCGTCGATTTGCTAATCATTCCGGTAGAAACGGAGCTTGTGCCGATTTGCTAATCACTCCGGTGGTTGCATGACTCAAGATCCGGATTCTATCCACGAGGTTCACCGATCCCGGGTTAAACGTTAAACTCCGTTCCGAACAGTTCACCGGTCGGATTTGGGTGATTCCTGTCCGAGCAGGAGAAACAAATAAGAAAGAGGGTTCTATGGTTCGACTCGTTGTCAAGATACCTCGATATAACGGCAAACAAACCAGAACAACCAAGTGTTAGACGAACAGGCCGACCAGGTCAGGATGCTGACCGATCGGACTGCTGTCCGAACGGACAGCCAGCCGATCGGACAGTCAGCCGATCGACCCGGCCAACCGATCGGCTAGCACATGGTCCCACACTTGAGCAATTCATTGAAGTCTAGTATTGAACGAACCGCTGTTCGATCGGACTACCGTCCGATTGGATTACTCTTCGGATCATGAGATACTATGCTTCAACACTTAGTCGATTTTCAACGTGTTCAACGCGTTTGGAGTGCCACCCGTCGAACAGCCATCCGATCAGGTGACATCCTGCTGAGAACCTATTTACTGAAGTACCTAATCGATCGGATAGCCGGCCGATCGAACGACTGTTCGATCGACCGACCTGAAAGGTAAAGATACTTCAATGTTTTCAAATGCTACAACAAAAAAAGAAACTTCAAAAGTCAAACCATCATACACAAACACATCCTTCTCAAAGGAAGAAATAATGCACTCGAACAGCCATCCGATCGGCCTACCGACCGACCGGACAGCTATCCGAACGGACAGTCAACCGAACGGTCAGCCGTCCGATCGGACTACCGTCCGATCGACCAGCTGTCCGACCCTGCAACACTTGCTTTCCGTTTTACGCGTTTCTTATCGGTATGGGACGTATTATATAAATTGAATAGTAATGATAATTGTTATGGAAACTTCTAGACAATCTGTTTCGCTCAGTGCCATGCCCCGATGATTCCGCCATCGGTTGGGGTGTGATAGATTGGTATCAGAGCCATAACTATAGGGAATTAGGCAAGACTCGACCTAGTCCGGGTCGATGTCTTAGAGACCTAGACTATAGTTAGGAACCAACAGACCGAGCTTATGTGCTATATATCCTGCTATTTCTTGCCTACACTACACTATCACCGCACTCGAATTTTCAAAGATGAGAAAGCGATTTAGCCAAGATTAGGTGTGAAAGCCGCAAACTCTCGACTAAATTGCTTGATCAATGCCATTTTTATCAACTTATCAATGATTTCTTCATTTCTTTTTAATAACGAACGCTTGTTCAACGGGAGAATTATACCAAACCAGGAGTGAAATCCATATTTTGATGAATAATCTCCTCTATTTTACTAAAATCAAGGGGAAGTTGTCAAGCCAGGGGTGAAACCCTAACCTTGACGGCTTATCCATGAATTTTACCAAAAACTCTCACCAAAGCCTCGACGGACTCCAACGACCTGAACTCACGAGTATGACCTAGGGAATGCGTGCTGAATGCCCAAGAATCAAGGCAGAAACACGATCCCGAAAGTCGAAATGTGACGACAAGCCTATTGAGAATAGTCGGATCGCTTTGGGTAGTCGATGTCTAATAGCCGCAGACAATCTATTCCTCGATTTTTACATGTTTCGATTCTGAGCCCGCAACTGCTGACTCTGATGTCTCTTTGATTTTATGTGTGTTTAACTGTTTATGTGTTTAATTTTGATGTTTATCCGATTTTGCCCTCACATCGATCGGCACACACAACCCGCATTGCTCTCCTATCTCAAAACGATAACAAGTCGCTGCAAATCTAGACGAAATTATATACTATACTCGACATGCTATACGATCATACTATACTACTTGATATACTATATGCGACCGAAATATACGAACGACACGCGAGCTTTGAATGATAGGTTTCTGTATTCTGACTGCTTCTGTATGCGTATGTGTTTCTGTGTCTCTGTGTTTCTGTGCTTCTGTGCCCTAAGTGCTTACATGCTTGTGTGCTTCGGTGATTACGTGAAACTGTGGTTATGTGTCTATGTGTTTATGTGATACGTGTTTCGACGTGTTCCTGAGCTTTAGTAAGTAGTAGACGTGTGAGGTGAGATTCGATTTTGATGTGTCTGAACCTACGACGATGTCTGTTGCAGATAATGTCGTCATCTGGACACCGAACCCCACTTACTCGCCAAGAAAAGAGAGACAGACGTCTTGCTGCCATCATCGCTAAACAAGTAGCAAAAGCTGTGAGCGATGTCTATGAAAACGTCAGCAAATCATCTAAGGAGTCGAGGACTGAAGCTCCCAAAGATGCTGCCAAAACTGTTTTTAGCTTCAAACAGTTCAAGGCATGCGGACCAAAGGAATTCACCGGAGAAGATGGCCCAACAGCTATGTTTCAATGGTTTGATTCCATCGAAGTCACTCTGCGCCAAAGCGGCTGTCCAGAAAATCTCCGTACCCTAAACGCAACCGGCGTCTTCCAGTCCCGAGCTCTAGACTGGTGGACGGCCGAGCGAAACAAATGCGGAAATGATGCACCTTATGAGCTGACGTGGAAAGAGCTGAAAGCCATTATGATGGACGAATTCTGCCCTCCCTATGAACGCCAAAAGCTGGAGGACGAGTTTTGGAACATTAAGTAGAAGGATGGAGACAACGCTGCCTTGACTGCTCGCTTTAAGCAGCTCAGCATTATCTGTCCCGACCAAGTCAAGATTCCAGAGATAGCAATCAAGAAGTACATTCGAGCTCTACCCGATTGTGTTGCCGATTTTGTTCACGCCGCGAAGACATCATCAATTGAAGAGACTTACTTGCTTGCCGCCGAGATCAACGACAAACGAGTAAAAGCTGGTTTTTGGGATAAGCCCTCCAAGTCTCTGCATCAAGCCACCACTGCACCGACCGCCGAAACCGCCACTGCTCAACTATCAAAGTCATCGTGCCGCAAGAAGAAGCACAACAACAACAACTCCAGCAACAAGAACTGCTGCTCCTCTGCAAGCTGTACCGGCTCAGCAGCAGTCTCATCATCGACCAGTACCAGTCACTCAAGCGCCGCCAGCAAAGCGTGCTTACACAGGTCCCCACTCGCTCTGCCCGACATGCTCATATCATCATCCGGTGGGTCTTGCCTGTTGCTTCTTCGCTCATTGCAATCTGTACGGTCATTTTACTGCCAACTGTCGCCATGGTCCCCGCAACACCGCAGCTCCTGCTACTGCTCATCAAGCTCTACTCCCAGCCCCGCAAGGCCAACAAGCAGCTCAGGCACCCGCGATCAACGCTCAAGTCTGCTTTGCATGTGGTGACCCTAACCACTTTGCAAACATGTGCCCGAACAGGGTGGTGAAGCAAGAGCCCCAGCAGCAGCAACAACAAGCAGCACGCGCCAGAACCTTCAACATCAATGCTCGTCAAGCCCAGGCTGACAACAACGTGGTTAATGGTACGTTCCTTGTGAATGGTGTTTATGCATCGTGTTTGTTTGATACTGGAGCCGACAACTGCTTTGTGTCGTTTGAATTCGAGAAGCTCCTTAGTCGTAAACGCTCTTATCTTCCCTCGTCATTCGAAGTTGAAGTCGCTACTGGAAGAACTGTTGCCGTTAATTCTGTTCTTCGTGATTGTACTCTCGAGCTCAACAATCACATCTTCCCAATCGACCTCATTCCGATGCAGCTCGGAAGTTTTGACATTATAGTAGGCATGGACTTTCTTCGCGAAAACCATGCTGAAGTTGTGTGCTTTGACAAGATGATTCGATTCTCGCTCGAGAATGGTGATTTACTATGTGTCTATGGTGAAACGGCTTCGAAAGGTCTCAAGCTCATGTCGTGTGTGCAAGCTAGAAAGTATTTCCGCAAGGAATACAGAGCTTTCTTGGCCAACATTGTAGTAGCGGAGAAGGGAAAGAAAAGGAAGACAGAAGTTAAGGACGTTCTAGTGGTTCGTGAATTTCCTCAGGTTTTCCCTGATGATCTTCCTGGACTACCGCCAAGTCGTGATATCGACTTCCGTATCGACCTCATTCCTGGAGCTAACCCCGTAGCCAAAGCCCCTTATTGACTCACGCCATCCGAAATGCGGGAACTCTCGAACCAACTCCAAGAATTACTTGACAAAGGTTTTATTCGCCCGAGCACCTTTCCTTGAGGCGCACCAGTCCTCTTCGTTAAAAAGAAGGATGGGTCGTTCAGGATGTGCATCGACTACCGGGAATTGAATAAGTTAACCATCAAGAACCGTTATCCCCTACCTCGCATCGACGATTTGTTTGACCAACTGCAAGGTGTTACGTGTTTCTCGAAGATCGATCTACGCTCAGGCTATCATCAACTACGCATTCAAGAGGAAGATATATCTAAAACTGCTTTTCGCACTCGTTACGGCCACTAGGAGTTCGTTGTTATGCCTTTTGGTTTAACCAACGCACCCACGGTTTTCTTGGATCTGATGAATCACGTGTGTAAGCCCTATCTGGACTGTTTCGTCATCATGTTCATCGACGATGTCTTGATCTATTCCAAGTCGAAGGCCAAACACGCGCAACATCTACGTTGGGTTCTCGAGTTACTCCAGGGGAACCAACTCTATGCCAAGTTCTCCAAGTGCGAATTCTGGTTAGAAGAGGTTCAGTTTCTGGGTCACATAGTGAATAGTCAAGGTATCCATGTCGATCCTGCGACGATTAAAGCAATTAAGAGTTGGATTACACCAAAGAACCCGTCTGAAGTCCATTCTTTTCTCGGATTAGCGGGCCACTATCGACGATTTATCGAAGGATTCTCCAAGATCGCTGTGCCGCTTACCGCCCTTACGCATAAAGACAAGTCTTTTGTTTGGGGAAATGAACAAGAGTCTGCTTTCCAAACCCTCAATCATATGCTTTGCAATGCTTCTGTTCTCACATTTCCTGATGGAAATGACGGTTTCATTGTCTATTGTGATGCTTCCAACCTTGGTCTTGGTTGTGTTCTCATGCAACGGGACAAGGTTATAGCTTGCGCGTCTCGTCAGCTCAAAATCCACGAGAAGAACTATACAACCCACAACCTCGAGCTAGGCTCAGTTGTTTTTACATTAAAGATTTGGCGACTCTACCTCTATGGTACCAAGTGTACGATCTTCAACGATCACAGGAGTTTACAACACATCTTTGATCAGAAAGAACTCAATATGTGTCAACGCTGATGGGTAGAACTCCTCAACGATTACCACTGTGAGATTCGTTATCACCCAGGCAAGGCAAATGTCGTTGCCGACGCGCTCAGCAGACGGAGTTATTTGCTCAGCATTCGTAATACCCAAGCCCAACACAATCTCGAAACCCTTATCCGCGAAGCCCAACATGCTTGCTTTAATGAACGCACCTTGAAGAAAGAGAGAATCTATCACGATGGAGCTCAGCTTGTAAGCAAATCGAATGGGATCTTCTATTTTCTGGACCGAATTTGGATCCCTAAGAGGACCGAATTGCGAAAGATTTTAATGGATGAAGCCCACAAATCTCGGTATTCTATTCATCCCGGTGCCGATAAAATGTACCAGGATCTTCGTTACAAGTACTAGTGGCCGGGCATGAAAAGGGATATCGCCCTCTATGTCGGAAGATGCCTGACTTGTGCAAGGGTCAAGGCTGAACATCAAAGACCCTCTGGCTTACTCGAACAACCACCAATCCCTATATGGAAATGGGAGAGTATAGCTATGGATTTCATAACGAAACTTTCGCCCACGTCATCAGGTCACGACAGCATTTGGGTTGTCGTTGATCGTTTGACCAAATCATCCCACTTTTTTGCCAATACGGGAAGACTACAAGGTAGAACGATTAGCCCGAATCTACACCGACAAGATCATTTGTAATCATGGTACGCCTCGTGACATTATTTCTGACCGTGATGCTCGGTTTACCTCGCGATTGTGGGAAACGTTTCAAGCAGCTCTCGGTACGTCGCTTAACTTAAGTACCGCATTCCATCCTCAAACCGACGGCCATACTGAAAGAACGATTTGTACTCTTGAAGACATGCTCCGTTCGTGTGTCATAGACTTCGGTGGTAATAGGGACAAATACCTGTCGTTAGTCGAATTCTCGTATAACAACAGTTATCATACCAGCATCCAGATGGCACCATTCAAGGCCCTATATGGAAGAAGATGTCGATTGCCAATTGTGTGGCACGAGATCGGTCACTCGCAATTAACCGGTCCTGAGCTATTACAAGAAACGACTGACAAAGTCCTCCAAATCCGAGACAACTTGTTGAAAGCTCGGTGTAGACAGAAAAGTTATGCCGATAAACGACGCAAGCCCCTTGAATTTGACGTTGGCGACTACGTACTCCTAAAGGTATCACCTTGGAAGGGTGTGGTCAGATTCGGCAAGAAAGGGAAACTGGCGCCTCAATATGTTAGACCTTTTAAGATTCTGGAAAGGATCAAAAAAGTCGCCTACAGACTCGAACTACAGGAGGAACTTAGTAACGTCCACCCAACTTTCCATGTGTCAAACCTCCGAAAATGCCTGGCTGAGCATGATCTAATTATACCTCTCGACGACCTTCAAATAAACGAAACGCTACACTTCGTGGAAAAGCCTATTGAAATCATGGATCGCCAAACCAAGCAGCTCAGACGCTCGCGCATTCCTATAGTGAAAGTCTGATGGGAAGGCAAACGAGGCGCAGAGTTCACTTGGGAACTCGAAAGCGACATGAAGGCGAAGTACCCGCAGTTGTTTAAGTGAAAGTCTAGAGAGAGAATGTAGCAAAAGGTGATTCACGGTGTTGTGCAGCTTTCAGCCTAATTTCGGGATGAAATTCCCTAAACAAGGGGAGGCTGTAACACCCCGTGTTACCGAAAGTCAAAGTCAAGGTCAAAGATTGAAGTCAAAGGAAGAAAAGATCGCTAATTGCAATCTGTCTCCCCTTGCTCAATCCCTGTTTGACTTCTTAGACGGTAGTTAGTCTATTTTATGTTTACGTTGGTTGTATTATGTGGAGTAATTAATTACAATCGGATTAATCGAAGTTTATTTATCAATGCGAATCGCTTTACGACTGTGAATAATAGGAAGTAACAATGCAATAAAGTCGACTAGTCAATAATCGAGCTAATCTAATAATCATCGAACTCGAGACTCGAATTACGCAAATTTTGGTGTTAATATACGTGTGTGTGTTCCTTATGTGTTACTTGTGCGTGTCTACTTTATGTTATGTGTGATAACCAATCGAAACTCGACTCGAAATCGAAACTCAATCGAAATCAAATCATGATAATTGGTGGAGAAGCGATAGCGTGAGATATAGATGATTGTATGTTAGATATAGTGGTTGGGATTAAAAGTAATTTGAATAGGAAACTCTATCGTATTCGCATCGTCCTCAATCGAAATCGAAATATCAAAAATCGTCGCATCGAACACTCGAATCGTGCAGCTGAACGATCAGGCTACCAGCTGATCGAATAGCCAGCCGATCGGATTGCTGTCCGATCGGACAAGCTGTCCGACCGAGCTGCCTGGCCGATCGGCCAGCACTTACCTCTTATGGCATCCTATAAATACCCCTTGTCACTCTCAAACTTTCTACTTTTGGAAACCTCTGACCGACCAGCTCGTGCTCCCTTCTTTTTCTCAGATTCCTCCCGATTCCGGTAAGATTTCATTCTAAATCTTGTACTTTCTTGATCTACACGCACTCCTACACCTTTCTATCTTTCAAATCTTGATTTCTACCCGTGAAATCATCAAGATTCAAGTGTTCTAGGATGATGTCATCATGGTGTTCTTGAAGAACTTCATGTTTTGGCCTCAATCCCCCAAGAATAACTTGGATCTAACCGATTTCCACATAAACAAACAAAGATCTCTCATGGATCTAAACATTTACACGGTGGGAAGGATTGAAAGATGGTTTTCAAACTTTCTTTCAACTCTTTTACACTCAATGCCTTCAAACCGGTAGAAACGGAGCTTGTGCCGATTTGCTAATCATTCCGGTGGTTGCATGACTCAAGATCCGGATTCTATCCATGAGGTTCACCGATCCCAGGTTAAATGTTAAACTCCGTTCTGAACAGTTCACCGGCAGGATTTGGGTGATTCCTGTCCGAGCAGGAGAAACAAATAAGAACGAGGGTTCTATGGTTCGACTCGTTGTCAAGATACCTCGATATAACGACAAACAAACCAGAACAGCCAAGTGTTAGACGAACAGGCCGACCAGGTCAGGATGCTGACCGATCAGACTGTTGTCCGAACGGACAGCCAGCCGATCGGACAGTCAGCCGATCGACCAGGCCAGCCGATCGGCTAGCACATGGTCCCACACTTGAGCAATTCATTGAAGTCTAGTATTGAACGAACTGTTGTTCGATCGGACTACCCTATCCGATTGGATTACTCTTCGGATCATGAGATACTATGCTTCAACACTTAGTCGATTTTCAACGTGTTCAACGCGTTTGGAGTGCCACCCGATCGAACAGCCGTTTGATCAGGTGACATCCTGCTGAGAACCTATTTACTGAAGTACCTAACCGATCGGATAGCCGGCCGATCGAATGACCGTTCGATCGACCGACCTGAAAGGTAAAGATACTTCAATGTTTTCAAATGCTACAACAAAAAAAACTTCAAAAGTCAAACCATCATACACAAACACTGTAGCAACCCGCACTTTCATGCGTTGTTACTACCCGCTATACTCGTTACGCCTAGCACCAGAGATTCGGATCATAATGTAACTATATCAGATATATCGCTAAATCGAAGTATAATCGAATAATTATGCATATTCTCTCGCTATTACAAACCTATTTTCATAAATTATAACACTCACGATGATGTTGAGTGAGGGCTTAATCTACCCTCCTTCCTTGCCTATAAATACCCCCCCTTTTCACCCCAAACACTTGTTGTTGCTGCTGCTACTCGACCAAGACGTTCCAGCCCCTTAATCTCCCGATTTCTCGTGATTCTCGTAAGTTTCTAACTCAAATCTTGTACTTCCTTAATCTATATGCATTCCTTCATCATTCTACCTTTCAAATCTCAACTTTTAACCGTGAAATCAACGGATTTGGAGTGTTCTAGGGTGATGTCACCATGGAGTTCTTCAAAGGTGATGTCACCATGGAGTTCTTCAAAGGTGATGTCATCCCATGAAGAACAACTCAGATCCGAATGGTTTCCATGCGATTTTACACAAATCTCGTCTAAATCTATGTTTTCCAATCAAGAAGTTATAGATTTGAGATGTTCTAGAGTGATGTCATCATGAAGTTCCTATGAACTTCAAGTGTTGGCCTCATTCCACCAAGAACAACTCAGATCTAAGAAATTCCGCGATAATAATCAAGGTTTTCACATCAGATCTATACATAAAAACGGTAGAACCAGAGCTTAGACTGACCTTCTACTCAGTCCTAGTGATGTGTTGGTCAAAGATCTGATTTCTAGCAATGTTACCACCAAGTACGGGTTAAACAAAGGAAAACCGTCAAGAACGGCAAGTCCTGATGGAACGGGGTGATTCCCGGCCGTTAGAACAGGTCGGAAACTGATGGAATTTCAGTTGTTCAACACGTCACAACAACGTCCCGACCAAACCACCGAAAACACGCGAAAATCGTCGAAAAACAGCTGGACAGGCTGGCCGATCGAGCGGCCCAGCCGACTGAGCGGCCCAGTCGACCGAGCGGTCCAGCCGATCGGCCAGGCTAGCCGATCGGACGGGCTGGCCGATCGAGCAGCCCACTCGATCGAGCTGACCATCCGATCGAACGGCCTATCCGAATGGGCCAACTTTCGATCTAACTTTCGTCCAATTTCGTGTATTCCGATACCATTTAACGCGTAATCCAATACTCATGTAATCAGTCTGAAGTCAGGGCATTCTCAGGCATCATCCCGTCAATCCAACCAAATACGCACTGTGAGTATACTTGACCCCTTTTATCGAATTTTGGGTGTAACATACTTTCCTTATAAATCGAACTTATCAAACGAATGATTCAAATTGTCAATTTATCACTTGCGAATAACTGTTTACATAGATATACGTGATGCTAGTTGCATGTATGCTAGGACTTATACTCGTGACGTCCCACCACGACTAGCATAGTACTATTGGGCCCGACGGGGTCTAGTTATGCCATCGAAGAGTCGAGCATCGAGGACTTAGCTGGTAGTATCAGTTTTGTGAGTATATATGTCGTGTATTACGTCTATGCATGTGGAAATTCGCAGCACTTTTAATCTATTATTCTATTACATATCAAACCTGTATACTCGCCAATACTTTTGTATTGACATCATTTTAACGTATGTTGCAGGTTTAGTCAAAGTCTACATCAAACCAAGCTAGGAAGTCTAGAAACTCGCCTAAAATCTAGGTTGTCGGATTTGAATTGTTCGAGAGGACAAGAAATCCGTGATAACTTATGTGATTGTATTGTTTGTTAGTATGGGATAACAAATGTAATGAATATTATCGCAATATAGTCGTTATGTATTCTCTTGAGCAATTCGATTCGCCTAGTGCCGCGCCCCGATGATTCCGCCATCGGTTGGGGTGTGACAGATTGGTATCAGAGCCATAACTATAGGGAATTAGGCAAGACTCGACCTAGTCCGGATCGATGTCTTAGAAATTGACCTAGTCTATAGTCTAAGCACCCACAGGCTGACTCGTACGAACCCGGTAGCGTTTGTATTGCGCCTACCTGATGCTTTCGATCGAAATTGCTAAGTCTACAACTTTGTGTGAACCCCGCATACTACAGCTTCGCACGAAGAAGCCTTTCCTAAGGCTAAAATACTACTTAGCCTTTCCTAAGGCTGACACAATACACATGTTTTCAAGAATAATCGCATCTCACAACCGAGTGATCCAGTCAAGACCAGGTGTGAAAACCAATAACTCTCGATAGGATTGCTCGCTCAGCGCATTTTCCTAGCACGAGAATCTTTCGTTGAGTTAGGAGTGACATCCACACCTCGACGAAAGCCTCCATTTCGAAATTCTAGTGGAGCTCTCGGATTAATTCGATGAGCACAACCACAACTGGGAACGAAACCGTTAAGTCAGGGGTGAAACTCGTACCTTAATGAGCCGTTCCACTCCCTAAAATATTTTTCAAAAGTTCTCACCAGGGACTCGACCATCACAATGACTTGAGCCACGCGATGACTAGGAGGACGAATGCCATGAGCTGCATCCCAGTGGAAGCATGAATCTTCAAAGTCAACGCGTGTACACAAACTTGTTGGGCATGATTGGGTTACCTTGGGCAGTCGACGCCTAAACACCCAAGGCACTCCGAGTACTTTACTAAGCCTACGATTCACTGGCCTTACATTTCGATGAACTTAGCCACATTTGTGTGTTTAACTACGATTTTTCGCTCCCTATTTTACAAAACGCACAACTCGCACAGCCATCGCAATCCAAAACAAAGACCGAATGTTCGCAACAAAACTAATGTCTAATTGCCCGCTTTTCTCTCGCATTCTCTCTCTCAACGCGTCCTCGCGTATTCTAAGCCATAATATGTGTGTGTAAGAATAAACTACAACTAACTATATCTACGTACAATCAAATTATTGTGTGAGACTCTAGGAAGTTTCGTGTCTCCTATGTGGCTCCTATGTGAAGTCTATTTATATTGCACATTACAAGTTTCGATCGCGCTCAATCGCATCGTAAACTCAAAATCATTGTGATCGAATCTCATTCCAAATCCCTCTCTGTCTAGATGCCTTCCAACAACTCTACCTCGAGACGAACAGCTAGGAGAAGAGCCAAACGAAGCGCCGATAAGAGGATTGCCTCGCTTGTGACCAAGGAAGTGGTCAAGCTCATCCCTCAAATTGTCGCTCAAGTGCACTCTCTCAGCAACTCTCGAGCCGCGAAGGACTCTAAGACGAAAGCGCCGCGATCTACTTTTCTCTACAAACACTTCAAAGCCTGTGACCCGATGGAATTCACAGGTGAAGGAGGTGTGACCCAACTACTCCAGTGGTTCAATTCTATCGAAGTTAACCTTCGTCAAAGTGGGTGTCCCGATAGTTTCCGTACTACTTGTGCTACCGAGGTATTTCAATCACGAGCACTCGACTGGTGGACCGCCGAACGCAACAAACGTGGAATCTCCGCAGCTTACGCCCTCTCTTGGGACGAGCTGAAGGAACTCATGAAAGAAGAATATTGTCCTCCTCACGAAGTCCAGAAGCTAGAAAACGAATTTTGGGAAATCAAGCAAACCGAAGGTGACAATGCCGGCTATACAACAAGGTTCAAGCAGCTTAGTACTATCTGCCCAAGTCAAGTCAACACTCCAGAGAAAGCCATCGCGAAGTACCTCCGCGGCTTACCTGAGAGTGTGGGTGATTTTGTCGAAGCTGCAAGACCTGCTACCATCGAAGAAGCCTACCGCTTAGCCGCAGAGATCAACAGTAAACGAGTCTTGGACGGGTTCTCCTCCAAGAAGCCTGTCAAACAAGCTCATCAAGCAATCATCATCAACTCATCTGACGATTCCTCTGATGAATCGGTCGCTGGTTCATCTGACAACTCCTCGGAGGGTTCTTCTAAGGATTGCTCCGACAATGTCTCCGTCAAATCATCAGGCGAATCCGACAACGACACTGCATCATCTCAGGAAGCTCAACCTAACCACAAACGAAAGACCGTGAGCCCAGACTCTTCAACAACTGGGCTGCCGCAACCCGAACCTCTCCGATCAGTCCCAGTTCAACCGAATCGTGCTTACAATGGGCCTCATCCCCTGTGTTTCACATGCACGTATCATCACCCGCCAGAAGCAAATTGTCGCTATTGCACAAATTGCAACTGGTATGGTCATCATACACAGCACTGCCGCGCAGGACCGCAACTCTGAAGGAAGTCAGCAACAACCGCAGTCTCCGCAGGTGTCCTCCACAGCAACGTTATTGTGCTTCTAATGTTGTTGTGATAATACGACTGATCGCTATCGTTTTCTTTTATGTGTGGAGCTTATTTCATCTATCGTCGCATGTGGACTCTATTTCTCTTATACTTGAGCACCATCTAAACACTAGCACTATGTACTATATAATGTATTTTACCTTTACAACACTCTTAGAATGAGGTACGATGTACGTGCAAGGAACAACTAATCGCGGGTGCACACGGGATTATTTTGGTCAGTGTACAGAGATCGTAGTGAAGTTCTAATGGTGCCATAACGTTTAAAAGCATGATCAAGGGTCTTGGCCATGTCAACAAAGCGTGACACCAAAGCACGGGGCATAAGTAGTAGGGGTAGCGCAAGGTGTGCTTTACCATACTACCGAAGCTTTGTGAAGAAAGTGCCATGTGGAGATGGACGTTATTAAACCTATTATATTATAATAGTTATTTTCGGCACAATGCAAATCGATCGCAAGGCGTAACAAAACTAAATCGCATCACTGCGGGACTTCCCGTAAGTCTGCGTAAGCAACACAATTGCCACATCGATGGACTTGGGTAAGTTCACCCCGAAGAGCAATTGGAGCAACGCAAGACTGGTCGTAAGTCTACATCGTAACTCAATCACAGTTTTGCTAGATCTACCTCGCAATCAAGATCACTCAATATGTGGCCCGAAATCGCAATCGCATCATGCGTTTATATCGCAGTCTCTAACGCTGGCTATTGAACTATTGTGTGAACTTCTACCTCCTGGTGTGGATCGCTTATTGTGGATCGCTAGACGAGTATCGAAAATCACTCGCTGCTTTTCGCTTTAGCGCATTTCGCGCCTATTTCATCAACTCGATACTCTCATCGCATGTCGCTATCACTCATCGATACTCATGTTATCTGTGTTATGTTAGCACACACGACCTCGCTTCACGAGACAAAACTAATAGGGTCGAAACATGGTGGTGTTTTAACCATATTAGCAGGCTTTCGTGGAAAAAGGGCCATGTGGGCTAGCATTAGTTACTGTTTTTGGTGTGTTTAACTCAATCGAATCGCATATCGTTCGCAGCGCAACAATCGTTACTTATCAACTATCAGGGTCTATTGCCTATCGATGTTCGGTTATCGCTTGGAAGTCAGCGCAGTTGTGTAGAATTAGGGTACATGACATTGCTTCACGGGACAAAACTAATATGGGAAACGTGGTATTTTCCATATTAGCAACTCCCGTGGAGACATGCCGTGTGGGTTTTATGTGGAATCAAATCGAAATCGCATCTAGTCGGATCAAATCGCATACTTCGCTATTGCTTATCAATCGTCATCTAACCCTGTGTGCCATATCAATGTTTCGTATGATCAAACTACTCCCACTCGCTATCAACGCTTTGTCTACATCCAATTCGCTTCAATTCAAGACTCGATCTAACATTCTATCGCTTGGACCGAGGGATCGAAATTCTATCTGTGTCTTATCGGCGCGCGTGACACCGCCTCACGAAACAGAGGTAATATGGGCAAAACATGGTGGATACGCCGCTGGTACTTCCTATAAATAAGTGTTTTAATCATATTAACAAACTTTCATGGGAAAGTGCCTCGTGGGGCTCGATGTAAATTATTTTTCCGTACTATTAAAGAAAACCAATTTTTATAAAATTTTGTTAAAACCATTGGACAAGTGAAATTTCCTTACAACATAGAGAAAACATCGAATCAGTTTAGCTCCGTGCCCAATGGAAGTTTCATAATTCCAGTTTTTCCTTAAAACTTTTGCAATGACAAAAAGAAATCTTCCCGAAAACGATGGTTCGACAATCGAGTTTCAGCTCGAACTCACGTTGTAGGAAAAATTTTCTGAAAACTTATTTTGCCACCAAATTCTTTTAAAATGTATAACTCAAAATCTGTTATCAAAATAACAAAAACCCTCCCCATAGCGTTGGTGTGGACATCAATGCAGTTAGCGCCGCGCCATGAGGGGATTTTCCTAAATATCTTCGAAGATTAATCGATTATCGGTAAGTTTAAAACGATATGGAATCGCTTTTGTGTGTGTCATCTCTTTTGGTTATTCGAATCGTATCTTCACACCGCTCTCGCTCGTCGAATCTCAATCGATCGCTCGCTCATCTAGACGCTTTTAGTCGCTACACCCATTCGCATCAACTCTTACGACCCTACTAATGGATTAATTTCGGGACGAAATTTCCTAAAGCAGGGGAGACTGTAGCAACCCGTACTTTCATGCGTTGTTACTAACCGCTATACTCGTTACGCCTAGCACCAGAGATTCGGATCATAATGTAACTATATCAGATATATCGCTAAATCGAAGTATAATCGAATAATTACGCATATTTTATCGCTATTACAAACCTATTTTCATAAATTATAACACTCACGATGATGATGAGTGAGGGCTTAATCTACCCTCCTCGATAACCGTGAGGTGTCAAAACGTAAACAAGCAACGCTAACAAAGACTATCGGGTGAGTACCATGTCTCCAGCCATCGTGACGATGACGGCAACACAAGCAAGTAGTGCCCCGATAATCATTGTGGCACATCACATCGAAGAACGCACTCGAAGGCACGCGTAAATCGATCACCGCACCGAATATTGGTTATATAGATACGTATATACGACCCTTTTGTGAGTAATTATGATAAATAATTTAATAATAATATAAATATATGAAAATATGGCCCAAACAGTCGTAAACGCACCAAAAACGAGGATCGAAAGGCTTCCGTACGGACGGGCCAGCCAAACGGCTGGGCCAGTCGATCGAACGGACCAGCCGAACGGCTGGGCCGCCTGATCGAACGGGCCAGCCGATCGGCTGGGCCGGCCAATCGGACAGGACAGCCAACCGGCTGGGCTACCCAATCGAACGGACGAGCCGATCGGCTGGGCCGCCCGATCGGACAGGCCAGCCGATCGGTTGGGCCGGCCGACCGAATGGGCCAACCGATCCGGGCCACCTTTTCCTCCTTTTCCCTCCTTCCTTGCCTATAAATACCCCCCCTTTTCATCCCAAACACTTGTTGTTGCTGCTGCTACTCGACCAAGACGTTCCAGCCCCTTAATCTCCCGATTTCTCGTGATTCTCGTAAGTTTCTAACTCAAATCTTGTACTTCCTTAATCTATATGCATTCCTTCATCAATCTACCTTTCAAATCTCAACTTTTAACCATGAAATCAACGGATTTGGAGTGTTCTAGGGTGATGTCACCATGGAGTTCTTCAAAGGTGATGTCATCCCATGAAGAACAACTCAGATCCGAATGGTTTCCATGCGATTTTACACAAATCTCGTCTAAATCTATGTTTTCCAATCAAGAAGTTATGGATTTGAGATGTTCTAGAGTGATGTCATCATGAAGTTCCTATGAACTTCAAGTGTTGGCCTCATTCCACCAAGAACAACTCAGATCTAAGAAATTCTGTAATAATAATCAAGGTTTTCACATCAGATCTATACATAAAAACGGTAGAACCAGAGCTTAGACCGACCTTCTACTCATTCCTAGTGATGTGTTGGTCAAAGATCTGATTTCTAGCAATGTTACCACCAAGTACGGGTTAAACAAAGGAAAACCGTCAAGAACGGCAAGTCCTGATGGAACGGGGTGATTCCCGGCCGTTAGAACAGGTCGGAAATTGATGGAATTTCAGTTGTTCAACACGTCACAACAACGTCCCGACCAAACCACCGGAAACACGCGAAAATCATCGAAAAACAGCTGGACAGGCTGGCCGATCGAGCGGCCCAGCCGACTGAGCGGCCCAGTCGACCGAGCGGTCCAGCCGATCGGCCAGGCTAGCCGATCGGACGGGCTGGCCGATCGAGCAGCCCACTCGATCGAGCTGACCATCCGATCGAACGGCTTATCCGAATGGGCCAACTTTCGATCTAACTTTCGTCCAATTTCGTGTATTCCGATACCATTTAACGCGTAATCCAATACTCATGTAATCAGTCTGAAGTCAGGGCATTCTCAGGCATCATCCCGTCAATCCAACCAAATACGCACTGTGAGTATACTTGACCCCTTTTATCGAATTTTGGGTGTAACATACTTTCCTTATAAATCGAACTTATCAAACGAATGATTCAAATTGTCAATTTATCACTTGCGAATAACTGTTTGCATAGATATACGTGATGCTAGTTGCATGTATGCTAGGACTTATACTCGTGACGTCCCACCACGACTAGCATAGTACTATTGCGCCCGACGGGGTCTAGTTATGCCATCGAAGAGTCGAGCATCGAGGACTTAGCTGGTAGTATCAGTTTTGTGAGTATATATGTCATGTATTACGTCTATGCATGTGGAAATTCGCAGCACTTTTAATCTATTATTCTATTACATATCAAACCTGTATACTCGCCAATACTTTTGTATTGACATCATTTTAACGTATGTTGCAGGTTTAGTTAAAGTCTACATCAAACCAAGCTAGGAAGTCTAGAAACTCGCCTAAAATCTAGGTTGTCGGATTTGAATTGTTCGAGAGGACAAGAAATTCGTGATAACTTATGTGATTGTATTGTTTGTTAGTATGGGATAACAAATGTAATGAATATTATCGCAATATAGTCGTTATGGATTCTCTTGAGCAATCTGATTCGCCTAGTGCCGCGCCCCGATGATTCCGCCATCGGTTGGGGTGTGACAAACACATCCTTCTCAAAGGAAGAAACAATCCACTCGAACAGCCATCCGATCGGCCTACCGACCGACCGGACAGCTATCCGAACGGACAGTCAACCGAACGGTCAGCCGTCCGGTCGGACTACCGTCGGATCGACCAGCTGTCCGACCCTCCAACACTTGCTTTCCGTTTTACGCGTTGCTTATCGTTATGCTATTAAACTATTCAGGCTAATCCTACTCTCAAGCGCTCCCTTCAATCCATCAAGCGTTGTGAGTATACTCGATCCCTTTTTGCTTTTAGCAATTTTGGGTGTTACATACATTACTTATACGAAATCACATCGAACACACTACTCAATTACTTTAAACGCTAACCGTTACCGCATGTATTACGTGACTAAATGAATGCTTGTTGTTATGTTTACACGTGGAATGCTGTCTACCTGCCTTAACGACAATAGTACTAAAGTTTGGACTCAGCACCCGTTCACACGGGGGTTGTTAAGGACAATTACTTGCATGGATTATGGTGGTAATCATGTATTGGCGAACTGCCTCGGGCAGTCAACCCGCAGTCATTGGTATCGATAGATCCATGTCGATAATTAACATGCTTCGTTTTCCTCTGTATACATGCTGGTTATGCGTAAACAATTTCGAACTCTATTATGCTATTATCAAACTTGTATGCTCACCTTTACATTTTATGTATTGACCTTATTTTAACGTATGTGACAGGTGTTTAAGATGCTTATCTGCTAGGAAGGCGAAGCTAGGATAAAAGTCTAGAGCATAGTTGTCTGTAGATCTTGCAGCTTGAGTCTCTAGACATAGATAAACAATATTTATATTTAAATCTGAGTTGTCGGAACAGAATATTTGCCTGGATTTTACCTGTAATAATTTGTTTGCTATTTGAGGTACGGTATGGGACGTATTATATAAATTAAATAGTAATGATAATTGTTATGGAAACTTCTGGACAATCTGTTTCGCTCAGTGTCATGCCCCGATGATTCCGCCATCGGTTGGGGTGTGACACTTTCTGAGCTCCTTAATGATCCATTAATCCTGCAAAACAGAACACCGTTAGCTCGTTAAGAGGGGAATATGGGGGTTTCCCTCTTAACCAGACTCCGGCGTGAGAATAAGTATCTGCTTTGAGGAGATTAAAGTGTGTAAAGAGTGAGAGTAGAGGGAATAGAATGGTTTAACCTGTTAATGAAGGGTCCTATTTATAGCCGGAGAGGTGTAAGAGGATGTGGGCTGATTGGCCTTGGGCCGGAAGGCGACAACATAGCGGATATGCTCCTTGTCTCACTGGTGTCGACCGTTAGTGTCTTCTAGAAGTTCTCAGGTGCTGGTGCACCTTGATTGGAGCCACGTGTCACTGTTGTCGGCCTTGTTGTCCCTCTGCCATCAGCAGGTAAGTGGAGATCGTGGGGCAGATGTCTCTGCCCTGTGATTGGTGCCACATAGGCGTCCTTGTGTACTCTCTGTCTCCTGCACATCAGACGATCGTGGAGCACGATTGAGCACCGCATGGAGGACGCGGATTGGCTCTTTTCTTTTGCCACTTGTACCTTTCGTACCTTCTGAAGTGGCCCTGCGGCATAGCCCTGTGCGACCTCTGCTGGACACATAACTAGCCCGCGCAGGGTATGTGTGGTTGAAGGCTCTTGTTCAGAATGCTAAGTGTTGAATGTGTTGTTTTATCTTGTTTAGACCTCGCGCGTGGTCAATGTGTGATGACGGTTGATGTGCGTGAAGTGTAATATATTTTAGATGTATATTTAAGCCCCTTTTTACACTTTTAGCCAAGTTTTAAATTTATAAAACACGATATTTACTAACACTAAACACACATATGGGCAAGTGCACCCATCGTGGACGTAGTATAGTGTTGGTAAGATACCGAGGTCGTCCAAGGACACAAGAGCTTTTAATACCGGTTTATCCTCAACGTCTAACCAAATCAAAAAGTGAGAAAAATGTTTAAACTAAGAAAAATAAAAACTAACTAAATGCTGAAAAATAAAATAAAATAAAAACAGATAGACAAGATGAATCACTTGGATCCGACACGTGTATTAGTATAACCTTTGATTATTTTCGCACTTTTGCACTTGTTTAAGAGATTATCTTAGTTATTGTAGTAGGCCCCTCTTTTGAAGGCGACGTTACCCTCAACCCAGTAGTTTGAGTCAGCAAGGATACAATCCTAAAGGGTCGGATTATTGAAAGATAATGAATTAAGTTATTAATGCAAATTGTGGTAGGCCCCGCTTTTGGCGGTGACGTTACCCTCGGCTAAGTAGTCTGAGTCAGCAGGGATACAGTCCTAAATAGCCGGGTTATAGTATTAATAGTAGTTAACTTATGAGGGGGTCAAAGAGTTTGGATCCCCGCCATCCAATACCTATGGGCATTGAAGGAGATCCTACTAAATTTGACCCAGGTCCCAAGCAGGACCTCTAAACGCTGAACAAGGGCAAGACCCTTACCAAACCGTTCCCTTAACCCCCGACCAGGTAGCCAACATACCTCCATATAGACCGTGGAGATATGAATGGTGAAAATCTTTTATTTTATATAGACAGTAAAATAATGCCAAGACACCACGGACAAACGATAAGGAAAGATCACCTTCAACATAAGTAACTAGTTATTAAAGTCATTAATACAAAACCAAATAAAAAGTGCAAAAGATTAAAAATAAAAAGTATTATACTAAACACTTGTCTTCACCAAGTGATGTAAGAGACTTAGGCAAACATGGCCTTGATTGTCAAGAACTCTTACGATCAATCTTGGATCCCGAGACGACTCACACACTCTACGATGGACAATGGATGATGGTGGTGGATGATGGTGTTATGGTGGTGGTGGGTGGTGGATGAGGTGTGAGAGAGGTGGTGTGCCAAGGGATGAGAGAGAATGAAGCCAAGCTCCTCGATTTATAGGCTGAACAAAAGGCTGGACACGGCCCCGTGTCCGCTGGACACGGCCCCGTGCCCGTCTGACATTCTCTCACTTCATTAATTGTAATTGCGAATTACAATTAATGCGCCTGCTGTACTTTCACCACGCCCCCGTGCTCGCTGGACACGGCCCCGTGGTGGGCAATGGAAGCTTCTACTGGTTTGTCTTTTCTACTGCTTCCTGGGCACGCCCCCGTGTTCGCTGGACACGGGGCGTGTTCAGACTCTGTTTCTTCTCCTTTGCCTTGGGAGGTGCCGTTGAGGGTCCGGGCAGTCCACTTTTGTTCCTTTTCTTGTATTTTATGGTAGAATTAGTTGTCTTTTTGCTTCTTTTGTGATTTTGAGCTCATTTCATCCTGAAAATACAAAAGGAAGACAAAAACACTCTTTTTCCAACATTAGTACTTAAAAAGCGTTAGTTTTATGCCTTAATTGATGTGATTTATATGTTGAATTTTACACACATCAAATACCCCCACACTTGAACTTTTGCTTGTCCTCAAGCAAAACTCTTTAAATGTGGCTTACACTCCCAAATGGAATAGGTAGAAGAGAAGTTTTTTAGCTTGTCCTAGAGTGTCGGGAATCCAAGGTTTTTATAGGTTTTATTTTTATTTATTTACAATCCTATTCGTTATGATTTATTTTGAACGTTTCATAAGATGAATTACTTATTTGGGCATAGCATGTCTTATTAAAATTCCATTTATATACAAGTTCACATACCTCACGGGAGATCACTCAACACTCGGCCGAAGGTGTATATTTTTAGTGAATCACTCGAGAGCGGCACGGAACTCACGTCTTCCATAGGCTTGCCAAGCAATCAATCCTCCTCCTTTTTAACTTTTTTACCTTTGTAAATATCAAGAGGACTTTTTGGGTGAAGGCTTGGGTTTAAAGGTGGGTGGTTGGTTAGTGGTTAGTAAAAAGGGCGAAAATCGTAACAAGCGTCGGTTTTCGTGAAGTACCTTGTTTTTAGTGACTTTTTATTTTGAAGTATTTCTCCAAACAAGCTTTTATAGCTTTTGTTTGTTTTTGACTTCATCATCATCATTTTTTTTTCAACCGTCACATAAAAAGGTGAGTTTACGAAAAAGCGAACTTGTTACTAAAAAAAATAAATAAAAAGGTTTTTGGTGGGTAAAAAGGGTTTTGGGGTAATGAAATGAAAGGTTTAGGCTCAAAGGGGCTATCTAGGGGGATTTTGGGTAGGTAAAAAAAATGAAAAATAATGGTTTTGAAAAAAAAAATGGTTAGTCCTAATGCCTCCATCATTTACTTACTTGGGTTTAAGTTGGTAAGGACCGGGAATGTATCGTCGTGGCAAGTTCTAGATTGTAAGAACCGAGCTGCTATTCACACAAGAAACGAAAAATGAGCATTTAATCTAAATATGTGTATTTTTGTGCTCAACAAAGGCTCAAAACTCACTTTTGTGGGAATGGGTTTTTAATGTGACCAAGCATATATAATCGAATTTTTAACTCGACTCGTTATACCGTTTCATAATTTTCTTATGTTGGTTCTTTTTTTATCACGACGCTATCGGTTGTAAACTTGTAAAAATATAACCTTTTTAGAACTTGTTATTCCCAACTTAAACTAAGACAAGTAAATAAAAAAATGAAAAAGTTTTTTTTTTTGAAAAAATTTGGGTTGTTTAGCGGTTCCAATAGAGTTTTGTGTAAGGCTTGTGTTTAGGATTTTGCAAAATTTCAAGGGTTTTAGCATCCCCCCCCCCACACTTAAATTACACATTGTCCTCAATGTGTCCAAAAATAATGTTTTTGGTTGATTAGAATGTATAAAAGTGGGTTAAAAAAGCAAAGATTTATGTTACTGGCATCCTGGACACGGCCCCGTGTTGACCGGGCACGGCCCCGTGGTCAAGTGCCAGTAACAAAAATTACAGAATTGAAACAGAAGCCTGGACACGGGGGCGTGTCCGCTGAACACGGCCCGTGTCCAGTTACCTGAACTGGGTGATTTTCTGCAGGGGCTCAGCACGGGGCCGTGTTGGTTGGGCACGGCCCGTGTTGAGCCTTCTGTGATGGAGATTTTTGTCGGGTTGCTCTGTTCTTCGTGCATGGTTCCATTTTTCTCGTTCCTTTTTTCATCCATTACCACCATGAGTGTGTTTTATTCTGCAAAAACTAAAAGATTAAACTAAACTAAACTAAGGATAGATCCGCGGAATGCCTCCGTGGTGCGCCACGTTTATAAGGGTCCTTGGCTAGACCCGATTCCTGGTTATATATCTTCTGAGTGGAGTGCCTTGCTTCCCAAGTTACACCGTCGGAGAGCGGCATCCAAGCTTGAATCAATAACCTTCATGTAATTGACTGGGTCGTCGTCCTCTATTTTCTTCCCAACTCCGAACTTCACCTCATCGTCCCCATACCTCAAAGTCAGTGTCCCGTCATTCATGTCTACCACTGCTTGTGCTGTGGCAAGGAAGGGTCTCCCTAGGATAAGGGGGACCTCGATGTCTTCCTCCATGTCGAGTATGACAAAGTCAACTGGATAAACGAATCTGCTTACCCTTACCAAGACATTCTCGATGACACCTTGTGGGAACTTGACTGATCGATCAGCGAGTTGTATGCTTATTTTTGTAGGGCTCGTGGTTCCCAAGCCAAGCCTTTTGAACATCGATGAGGGCATGAGGTTAATGCTAGCCCCTAAGTCGGCCAAGGCATTGCAAACGGGTGACTCCCCTATAGAGCATGGAATCGTGAAACTTCCGGGATCGATTTTCTTTTGGGGTAGTTTATTGAGTACGAGGGCAGAGCATTCTTCGCCTAAATTAACTAATTGCAAATTTTCAATTTTCTTTTTATGTGTAAGGAAGTCCCTCATAAATTTAGAATATTTGGGCATTTGGGTTAGGACTTCGATAAAAGGAATATTGACATGCAATTGTTTTAACAGACTTTCGAATTTTGCGAACTGCTCATTGGTCTTTTGACGAATTAACCTACCGGGGTACGGAACTCGAGGAGCCTTAGTAGGCTCTGGTGATGGGGGAGAGTTCTTTTCCTGCAGATGTGTTGGCATTGTTTCTTCCGTTGGTGGAGGTACTTCTGCAGGTCCTACGGTGCGGTTTCGTAGTGTGATGAGGTGAACTTGCGCCTTTGGGTTTGTTTCGGTATTGCTAGGTAATGCGCCTTGCGGTCTCTCGGAAAAATTTTGTGCTAGTTGATTTATTTGTTTTTCTATGTTTTGAATGCTAGCTTGTTGATTCCTAAAATTAGATTCTAATTGTAGAAATCTTTCCGAGTTTTTCTTATCAGTGTCAGAGACGAGGCGAGATATAGTATCTTCGAGCCTTTCTCGTCCACCTTGTTGTTGAGTGAAATTTTGTGACTCATTTCTTGATTGCTGAAAGTTTGTTCGTTGGGTTTGTTGGTTACTACTATTGCCGGTTTCCCTCCAACCAAGGTTTGGGTGATTTCGCCATCCTTGGTTGTAAGTTCCCGTTGGAGGACCCGACGGCCTAGGTCTATTATCAATGTAGTTTACCCTTTCTTGTTGATCGTCCGTTTCTTTCATGCAACTCCAATTTTCATGTGACCCACCACACCCTTCACAAGCCATAACCGAGACTGTTTTTGTCATTTCTAATTTTTTTATTTTTGAAGAAAGGGCCTCGATTTGGGCTTGTAAAGAGGTGCTTTCGTCGACCTTATGGGCGCCCGGGGCAATAGACTTATTTCCCCGGGGAGTGTGCCATTGAAAATTGGTTTGAGCAATTTCCTCAATCTGATTATATATTTCGTGTGGGCGTCGATTACCTAAAAGTCCCCCGGAGCTAGAATCAAGTGTCTGCCTAGTGTGTGGCAACAATCCATTGTAGAAAGTGGATACTTGTTGCCATATTGCGAGGCCGTGATGGGGACACTTGCGTAATAGCTCCTTGAACCTTTCCCAAGTTTCATATAAGGATTCCCCGTCCTCTTGTGAGTATGTATTAATTTCAGCCATTAATTTAGCAGTTTTAGAAGGAGGGAAATACTTATATAGAAACTTTTGGGCTAGTTCATCCCAGGTGTTTACCGATCCAGCTGGGAGGGTGTTGAGCCAAGCTTTTGCTCGGTCTTTTAGTGAGAATGGAAACATACGGAGGCGGATGGCGTCGTTTGATGCTCCATTGATCCGAAAGGTATCACATATTTCTAAGAAATTAGTTATATGTAGATGAGGATCCTCGTCCGCAAGCCCGTGGAATGTTGCGGAGTTTTGGAGCATTTGTATCAAATGCGGTCGAAGTTCGAAGTTATTGGCTTCGACATTCGGAGCATTGATAGCGGCGCCTAGATAAGCTACGGTGGGCCGTAGATAATCCATAAGGGTACGTTGGTCCGCCATTGGGGGTGGATCACCCGAAACCTTCTCTTGGTTTTTGGCTTTTAACCTTTTTCTGAGAAAGCGTTCGGGTTCTTCTAGCGGTTCCTTTATGTCTTTATTGGAACTCCGGCGTGAGAATAAGTATCTGCTTTGAGGAGATTAAAGTGTGTAAAGAGTGAGAGTAGAGGGAATAGAATGGTTTAACCTGTTAATGAAGGGTCCTATTTATAGCCGGAGAGGTGTAAGAGGATGTGGGCTGATTGGCCTTGGGCCGGAAGGCGACAACATAGCGGATATGCTCCTTGTCTCACTGGTGTCGACCGTTAGTGTCTTCTAGAAGTTCTCAGGTGCTGGTGCACCTTGATTGGAGCCACGTGTCACTGTTGTCGGCCTTGTTGTCCCTCTGCCATCAGCAGGTAAGTGGAGATCGTGGGGCAGATGTCTCTGCCCTGTGATTGGTGCCACATAGGCGTCCTTGTGTACTCTCTGTCTCCTGCACATCAGACGATCGTGGAGCACGATTGAGCACCGCATGGAGGACGCGGATTGGCTCTTTTCTTTTGCCACTTGTACCTTTCGTACCTTCTGAAGTGGCCCTGCGGCATAGCCCTGTGCGACCTCTGCTGGACACATAACTAGCCCGCGCAGGGTATGTGTGGTTGAAGGCTCTTGTTCAGAATGCTAAGTGTTGAATGTGTTGTTTTATCTTGTTTAGACCTCGCGCGTGGTCAATGTGTGATGACGGTTGATGTGCGTGAAGTGTAATATATTTTAGATGTATATTTAAGCCCCTTTTTACACTTTTAGCCAAGTTTTAAATTTATAAAACACGATATTTACTAACACTAAACACACATATGGGCAAGTGCACCCATCGTGGACGTAGTATAGTGTTGGTAAGATACCGAGGTCGTCCAAGGACACAAGAGCTTTTAATACCGGTTTATCCTCAACGTCTAACCAAATCAAAAAGTGAGAAAAATGTTTAAACTAAGAAAAATAAAAACTAACTAAATGCTGAAAAATAAAATAAAATAAAAACAGATAGACAAGATGAATCACTTGGATCCGACACGTGTATTAGTATAACCTTTGATTATTTTCGCACTTTTGCACTTGTTTAAGAGATTATCTTAGTTATTGTAGTAGGCCCCTCTTTTGAAGGCGACGTTACCCTCAACCCAGTAGTTTGAGTCAGCAAGGATACAATCCTAAAGGGTCGGATTATTGAAAGATAATGAATTAAGTTATTAATGCAAATTGTGGTAGGCCCCGCTTTTGGCGGTGACGTTACCCTCGGCTAAGTAGTCTGAGTCAGCAGGGATACAGTCCTAAATAGCCGGGTTATAGTATTAATAGTAGTTAACTTATGAGGGGGTCAAAGAGTTTGGATCCCCGCCATCCAATACCTATGGGCATTGAAGGAGATCCTACTAAATTTGACCCAGGTCCCAAGCAGGACCTCTAAACGCTGAACAAGGGCAAGACCCTTACCAAACCGTTCCCTTAACCCCCGACCAGGTAGCCAACATACCTCCATATAGACCGTGGAGATATGAATGGTGAAAATCTTTTATTTTATATAGACAGTAAAATAATGCCAAGACACCACGGACAAACGATAAGGAAAGATCACCTTCAACATAAGTAACTAGTTATTAAAGTCATTAATACAAAACCAAATAAAAAGTGCAAAAGATTAAAAATAAAAAGTATTATACTAAACACTTGTCTTCACCAAGTGATGTAAGAGACTTAGGCAAACATGGCCTTGATTGTCAAGAACTCTTACGATCAATCTTGGATCCCGAGACGACTCACACACTCTACGATGGACAATGGATGATGGTGGTGGATGATGGTGTTATGGTGGTGGTGGGTGGTGGATGAGGTGTGAGAGAGGTGGTGTGCCAAGGGATGAGAGAGAATGAAGCCAAGCTCCTCTATTTATAGGATGAACAGAAGGCTGGACACGGCCCCGTGCCCGTCTGACATTCTCTCACTTCATTAATTGTAATTGCGAATTACAATTAATGCGCCTGCTGTACTTTCACCACGCCCCCGTGCTCGCTGGACACGGCCCCGTGGTGGGCAATGGAAGCTTCTACTGGTTTGTCTTTTCTACTGCTTCCTGGGCACGCCCCCGTGTTCGCTGGACACGGGGCGTGTTCAGACTCTGTTTCTTCTCCTTTGCCTTGGGAGGTGCCGTTGAGGGTCCGGGCAGTCCACTTTTGTTCCTTTTCTTGTATTTTATGGTAGAATTAGTTGTCTTTTTGCTTCTTTTGTGATTTTGAGCTCATTTCATCCTGAAAATACAAAAGGAAGACAAAAACACTCTTTTTCCAACATTAGTACTTAAAAAGGGTTAGTTTTATGCCTTAATTGATGTGATTTATATGTTGCATTTTACACACATCAACGGTTACCGCGTGAGGTTGGTTATAAGCAGATTGATGAATAAGGAGTATGGTCCTGCGCGCGACCTGGATGAAGGCCTGCGCGGCTTTCTGGGACCATACCCCTTCAATACCGGTCCTGTAAAATCGGAATCTGTAAACATCCAACGCTATTCAACAGGTGCGAAATTTCGTTTATGAACTTGGTGTTCTTGACACCGAATGTGGAAGTTTCTACTGTTGACAACCCGACGACCGCCGCCAACAACTGCGGAGGAAGATGAAACTTAGCTCTGTACTTCGTCGGGAATCTCCACAACAACCGTCATCTGAACCTTAAATCTATTTCAGAAAAAAAACTACACACAACGAAAATAAGAACTAATGGTTGTCGGATTGCACCTAGCCACCGAAATCGGAGTTTAGGTCCTTTTTTACTGCCGGCAAACACCCCTAGACAATTAGAACGCCACCATCGCCTTTCTGCGTGAAAACCCTAACACCCTCGTCATCTTGGTTCGTGACCACCACCGTTCAGACTAGGTCTTGAATGTCGAGTATAGTTCATGCTGTCGGGACTGGTGGTGGACTGGTAGGTGCGATGAAATTGGATAAAGAAGGCAACTGGTAGGGTTTGAACTTTGAAGTGATTCAGTGACGAATAGACGTCTCATAAAACCCAAACAAAAGGGACATGTGTCAAAATAAAAAAATATAAAGCAAATGTACAAACCTAAATCCTCAAAGTACCATATCACAATGCTAGAAAAACCTTTTATGCCAAGAGTACAACATACCACAACACAAACATGTTACGAATTAGACTATTATATAATATATAATATCCATAAAGTCTTCTTGAATGCCAAAGTCCATTTGAATTTGCCGCATGTAGTAATGTCTTTCAAAGGTACACATTAACTTCAGTCGTTAAATTTATCTATTTAGGGGACTGGGGTGGTCATCACTCATCACTTACTCATCACTCATAACGTACAATCAAGTTTTGCCATGTCATCAACCATTATATCACTCAAAAGCTTTTTTTAGTTGCGGTGGTCATCACTAGTGATGGAATTCCATCACTCACAACTTTTTTTTTATTTTTTTTAAATTAGAATTTAACAATAAAACACTAAAATTATAAATTTTATTAAAATTAAAACATACTAGTTCAATTAAACATACTAGAAATATTTTAGACTACAATTAAAAAAAAAATAAAGAAACTCTACTCCTCGTCCGAATCATGAAACTCCAAACCTAAAGAACCTACTAGTTCGATTAAATCGTATCTCAACCGAAAGTGAGTTTCTTCATCACGCAAGTCTTGTTGGATATATTCTGGAACGTGAACATGTGTAGGAGGATCCGGCACCCAATCCGGAGATATTGCACGTCCGTTTTCTTTGATTATACGATCACGTCTGTATACGATCACGATCCACCATGTTCTTCTTTGGGCAGGACGAACTTGATTCAAGTTCGTTATACACCGAACAAAATATTTAAGAACCTACTAGTTCGATTAAGCGTCTCATTGTTCGGTGTATAACGAACTTGATTACACCGAACAAAATGTGTGATTTGTGTTTGTGTTTTGGTGTGGGTGAAATGGTTAAAAGTTTTGAAGTATATATAAATGGTTTAAAGATTATTTTTTTTATTAAATATAACCGTTGAAAAACGGTCAAACTGAAGCAACGGTCATAATTTTCAACAAGTTCAAAGCGTGATCTTTTCCACGCGTTACATTTTGGGGTGGCGGTGGTGTGCAAATCTCCATCACGAGTGATGGGGTTCCATCACGGATCCAACCCCAGTCCCCTTATTAATTATTATTATTATTATTATTATTATTATTATTATTATTATTATTATTATTATTATTATTATTATTATTATTATTATTATTATTATTATTATTATTATTATTATTTTAACGGCAAGTTTTAAAGTAATCAGTACAACACACATAATTACAAGTGCTCTAGTAAAATAATAACATAAAATATAAATAGAATGTTTACAGTTTCACTAATTTATGATTTAATTACATGTTTGGCGATTATCGGTCCATTTGAGACCTTATAATTCTATTAGATGGCTTGATGGGAGCATCCACTCTTGTTGATAGATACGCGAAAATTCTGAGCGCCTCATAAATTTTGGAATCGCCTCTCAAACTTTTGAAATCAACCGTCGTGAAATTTAGAAACTGAGCACTAAGAAAAACCAAATCAGAAAATTATAAATTTATAAATATGAATTTGATATAAACACTCATTATCAACATAACTTATATAAGTACCAATATCCAAATGTTAAAACCATTGTAATTTAGACCTAAATTGGTTTAAACCTTATTAGTCTAGTGACCATAAGCTTACTAGCTTAGACTCTTTACCCTTAGGCATTAACTCATTAATTTAAAGGGTTAAACCTTATTGAAATATTACCTTAGGCATTAACTCACTAATTTAAAGGTTTAAACCTTATTGAAATAAAATTAAAATATTAAGCGGCAATCGCAAAAAAAAAAGAATAGCGAGTAACGATAGACAATGCCTAGACCCACCACTAACCATCTTTCGTCGTTGTTAGATCCTGGTAGAATTCCGACTTTAGGTAAGTGATTAAGTGAATCACTCATTTGACGGTTACTTTTATTGTTTAATTTATTTGATTAGGCAATATGGATTGGGGTTTGAAAAATTATACAAGTTATGAACTTTAGATTTAAAACATTGTTTGTATGAGTATACGAGTAGTTAATGTGGATTAGAACATTGAATGTTGCTTATGAGTTATCATTAAATCCAAAAATGAAAACCTGTAAAGAACAACTTTAGATATATTATATTTTAAATTTTCATTACGCATTCGTAATGGTGTTTGACGTACTTTTGTTGTCTATGTAATATTTTGTTTGATTCTTTTTTTATATGACTCTATCAGAACCAGACTAAAAAAAATATTATATAACGATGGACAAGTGATCCTATAAATTTTCGCCTTCCATGAAAATTTGTTTTTGTGTACACCGCTAGATGGCCTTCCTTTTTATAGGTGTGAGGATATAACTCAACATGTGTGTAAATCCAACGGGCGGACCCAAGCCCAGCCCAAGGTGGGCGGGCGCACCCCCGAGGGAAAAAAATTTAGTGCTCAGTTTCGTCGAAGATCCCGTCCGCACCCCTTGGAATTTTTCGTCCACACCCCTTGGAATTTTTCGACCGCACCATTGAACCTTAGGTAAAAAGTGTTATCAATTTATATTTTAAATTTTTTTAGTAAACTTCTATTTAAAAAAAATACTATCTAAATTATATAACTTTTAATGCTTAACTAACTAAACTCAAATACCCATACCTTTACCCACTTATATTTCCTAACTAGCTAGCCCACTAAGTTTTAGCCCATTAACCAAACCCAACAATATTTCAAACTATAATAAAATAATTAAAGCCCGAAACCTTTAGAAATTCTCTCCCGCTCTCTCTCTCTCTCTCTCTCTCTCTCTCTCTCTCTCTCTCTCTCTCTCTCTTGCGTCCCTGCACTGCCAACGAACAACATCACTCAGCGACAACAGTCCAGCAGCCGGCGACCACCGTAATCAGCCACCATACCACCGTCGTTTGACACCAAATCTAACCAGAATCCGAACACGGGTAAGTTTCTTTGTTATTTTGATGATTTTGGTTGATATTATAGGAGAAAAAAAGGTAATAAAGTTGTTAAATAGGTTTGAAATTTTGTGTGTTTTGACGTTGTTTATGGTTGTTTAGATGATTTTTAGGGTGATTATGTTGTTTATATATTTTTAGGGTAATTACAACTTACGTTATGATTTCTAGGGCTTGAATAGTTGAAAATTAAATTTGAAACATTATGTTATAGAGCGATGAACTTATGTTATATAGAGAAAGAATTGCTTAAGAAATTAGTTTTAGATGATGTTTTGAATAGATTTCAAAAATGAAAACCCGTATGGCGTCGACGTTTTAATTATGTTTGTAACAAGGTTTGACATGTGACATATTTTTGATGATTATATAAGTTTAGTTTGATGTTCGTTTGTTTTAAATGACCCGACCCGATACGAACCGATTTTTTTACTTTATACCTAGGGGCCTAAAATTTCTAAAAATATTTCGCACCCCCATGGAAAAATTCCTGGGTCCGCCACTAATCCAACCTCTGACAAACTAAACAAAAACGAAGCATATTAGGCCGTGACCAGTTGTGTTTAGTACACGATATGACAAAAAATTGGTTTTGGCTCCGATCCGGTCTAAGAGGATGTTTGGCAACTTCTGAATGGTTAAGTGTTGAACTAGTAAGATGTCTGAACCATTAAGAGTCAGTATAATACTTAATCGTTCAGAGGCAAATGTCTGACCAATTCAGATTAGAGGTCTTAACCATTCAGACTCAGTATAATGCTTAACCATTCAAAGGTAAATGTCTAAACCATTCAGACATCTGCTCGTGAAACAAATAATCTGAACCATTAAGCGCTGAACCAGTAAGATGTCTGAACCAGTAAGATGTCTGAACCATTAAGAGCTAAACAAACAGCCCCTAAGACACAAAATTATTTATTTAACTTTATGAAATATTTTTTCGGTATTAGATTTAAATCAGGAATAACATCCAGCTTGATCAGTTACAAACCAAACCAATACCCGATGTGTACCACAAGGGCCACAAGGCCAATGTGACATCTTAGTATCTTAGTAAACCTCACATAATCACGTATTGTCAGCTGAAAAGCTTGTTTTTTTTTAACGGTGGAAGGGAGATTTTTTTTTCAGCTAAAGATATACCGTGCTCTAAATAATCCCGTATTAAAAGATAGTGATGTGTTTTGAAAGTATTGATTGCGGTAGCAATTTATGAGTGGGGGAGACGCAAATGTTATGAAGTATGATTGTATGAACAAAGGTGAGGACTCATATTCGTAATATGCACGTAAGATATGACACATATTTGCCGAGAAGCCAGGGAATGAGGAATTGTCAAACCTACCCCAGAAAGATCCAACAAGTCAAGTCCATTTCAAGTATTTGACAATTGCCGCCACCTAGAAGCACTATGACATCAATCCGGATCGTAGTCAGAATTTTTTTTCCAACAGGTTTGAAAAATTTCAAGTGTTCAATTTAAAGGATTTTACGGGTTTGATGACGAAATATCTACAGATACGATGTCAAAAACACCTAATATATAACACTAAAAATATTTTTTGGTACGGATTCGGCCGAACCCGTACCCTTCTATGTAGCTACGCCCTTGAATCTGGTGCGTCATTCACATATGATATTTTCTTGTGATAACATGAGTCAGTTATTTGAGAACATTCATGACATACTGACATGGCCCGAAACCAGGGGCGGACCTAGGTGAAGTTTAGGGTGGGCGAGCACACCTTTTGAAAAAAAAATTAGTGTAGTTTTTAGGCAAAAAAAACTCCGTCCGCACCCCCTGAAAATATGCTTGAACCACTCATCCGCACCCCCAGCAAATAATTGCTGGGTCCGCCACTGCCTGAAACAAGAAACTAACAAGTAGATTTAAGTTTAGATAATATAACCGGTTTATAAGTTTATTAAACGAATTCAACCCGAAGACAACTTGTTTAATAAACTGGTTAACTCAAACACGATTTGTTTTTTAAACGGATTAGTTGTTAATACTTTTAAGTTTTAAGTTTAAGGGTTTTTTTTTCTCAAACTTCATATTTAGATTTTAAAGAAAGTTATTAAAGGTGACGTTAACTTTAATTATTATTTTTCCTTGGAAGTACTCATTTTTCAGAAATGATTAACTATCGTCATTGAACTCTTTACCAACTATTTATTTTTAGCCAATTTATTCATCGATAGCAACTACAAGTAGGGCTGTAAATGAACCGAACGTTCAGCGAACAGTTCGTGAATTATTCGGCGGGAAGTTCGTTTATGTTCGTTCGTTTAATAAACGAACGAACATGAACAAGGAATTTCGTTCGATTAGTTAAATGAACGAACATGAACAAAGGTCTCGTTCGTTCAATTGTGTTCGTGAACGTTCGGTAAGGTGTTCGTGAACATTCGTTCATTTGCGTTCGTTTATGTTCGCATGTTTGTATTTTAATGAAAGATTTTTGTACTTTCATATATTTTATCTATACCTTTTATATTATTAAACTTATATTTATTTTACTACCCTAAGAATTAAACTTGGAAAACCCCTTTTCACCTTGTTTATGCATCATTTCCCTTTCATTTCTTATTATTTACATCGACGTATACGATCGACCTCCGTTCCACAATAAGGAATTCAAGTTCTAGTGCTACTCTCTGGGTCATCCACCTTTATTCTTCGTCGCATTCATCAAATTTAGTTGTGTTCGTGAACCGTTCGTGAACACGCCCATTTCCTTAATGAACGAACACGAACATAAAATTTCGTTCGGTAACTGTTCATGAACCGTTCATGAACACATTTATTTCTTTAACGAACGAACACGAACAAAGCCTTGTTCGTGTTCGTTCAGTTCATTTACAACCCTAACTACAAGTTTTCACTTTCACATTGTCGTATCTTTTCTATCCGGTTTGTCTATACTCAAGATAATATATATATAAACCCAAATTTATTATTTTAAAATACGAATTACAAAACATTTTTTTAAACACCAGTTACACAAATAATAAGTTCATAAACACACTGTTTAACAGTGTTTTAAGTTTTAAGCATAAAATTCACTGCATTATGTCTTAAAATGTTATGTTTGGTGTTCAAAATATGATGCCTACATATCAAACTCCTATATCTTCTTATACTTTTTACGAAAAAATGTTATTTTTACAAAAACCTAAACCTATATATCTACACACAATTAGCAAGAAAATCTATTGTTCCTTTTTCAAGCATTATCTACAACTTCATAAAAAACAATGTCGATATAAGATTGGTGCGAGGACAAATTCCATCGGTTCCTCCCTAGTTGTTATATACGTATTTAATTAGTGGTTGGTCAAATAATTCTCAATCGATTAAAAAGACACTACTATAATTTTGCTGGGAAAAAACTAAAACGATGATAAGACCGTAATTTTGGGCTCAGAGCAAAACTGTATTTTTTCAGGACTAATGAGCGAGTGTTAGGCAGCTCCTTGACACGGGAAAAAATTAAATGGAGTTAACCAATGAAAACAAAAAAAAATTATAGTTTTGCTAAAAAAAAACTAAAACCATGAGAAAAACGTAATTTCTAACTGAGGGCGAAATCATAATTTTATTTTAGGGATAAAATCGTAAATTAAATGGACCAATGAGGGAGTGCCAGACAGCTGCCGGCATGCCTGTAATTTTACACTGGGGGCACAATTGTAATTTAAGCAGGAAAACAAACAAAAACGATGGAGAAAATGTAAATTTAAGTTGAGGGCAAATTCGTAACGTAGCTGTGAGAAAAACCTAATGACAAATCTGTAAATTTAAACGGGGCACAATCGTAATTTTTATCTGATAGCAAAATTGAATTTTTTAACTGGGAGCAAAAGCGTTAATTTATTTTTAAGTGGGGGTAAAAACATAACTTTGAACTGATGGAAAAATCGTAAGTTTAAGGGAAAAAAACTAATTACAAAAGCGTAAATTAAAACGGGGCAAAATCGTAATTTTGAACCGAGGGAAAATTTAAATATTTAGCTGTGAGTAAAAACGTAAATTTATTTTTATGTGGGGGCAAAAACATATTGTTAAACTGATGGCAAAATCGTAATTTTAAAGCGGGATAAAAGCGTAAATTTATTGGGCCAATAGAGGAGTGCCATTGTTAAACTGATGGCAAAATCGTAATTTTAAAGCGGGATAAAAGCGTAAATTTATTGGGCCAATAGAGGAGCTGCCTGGCACTATTACGTTAGCCGCCCATTTCAGCCATTAACGGGCCAACACTATTACGTAAATATAAGCTGGAGGCAAAGCAAAAATTTAATTTCTAACTTGGGCAAGATCATAATTTTAAACAGGGGATAAAATCGTAATTTGATAGGACCTATAAATAACTATTTTAGTAATAAAAAAAAAAAAAAAAGAAAAGGTGGCCGCCACTTTTGGCCAACCACCTACTACTTATCTTTGTATGTATGGTAAATATTTCCGCCCACTTTTACTACTTATCTTTGTATGTATGGTAAATTTCAACGAGGTGGTGTTCTATTTGCAAAAACAAAATACAAGAGGGGAGTCAAGTCTCACAGACAAATTTAACGTTTATAAAAAAAAAAGTTGTTACATATTTACTAGATTTAGTTGGTACGAATCACTAAATTCCCCTATTCTTTCTTAAAATATTCTAAAACCACAAATAAAAAAAAAAATTAAATTAACACGTCTCTTTCTCTACTTCAGTTTTCTCCTTCCACCATATATTATTTTCCTTTCATCCCTTTTCCATTCACACCCTTTATATTATTATATATATTTTTGAAACTTTAAACCATCTTGTATTCAACATCAAAAAATACCAATGAAGCCACTCTTTATTCTTTTTGCACTATTCTTTCCACCCATTCATACTCTTGCCTCAACACAAGAAGCTGATTCTCTACTCAAATGGAAAACTACCCTCATAAACCAAAACAACCCATTCTTATCCTCATGGTCACTCGACACAAACCGAACCGCGAGCACCGCACCATGCACTTGGTACGGTGTTCATTGCAACGATCACGGGAACGTGATCAAACTCAACCTATCCACTTCTAGACTAAACGGTACACTTCAAAAGTTCCCGTTTTCAACTTTCGCTAGTCTAACACATCTACAACTTAAACTAAATCATTTTTCCGGTCCCATCCCGGTTGATATCAGGTATCTTTCTAACCTAATGTTTCTTGATCTTTCGTGTAATCGTTTATCCGGAACTATTCCACCGGAAATAGGAACGTTAGCGTATCTCGAGACCCTTTCGTTGCATAGTAATATTCTTGAAGGTCATATTCCTGTTACTTTAGGAAATCTAACCAACTTGGCCCATCTTGCTATCGATGATAATAAGTTATCGGGTCATATACCTCGCGAGCTAGGAAATCTAGCCCATCTCGTGACGGTTAATGTCTCGTTTAACTTTCTAACGGGTCACATCCCGTCTAGTCTAGGAAATCTTAGTAAACAATCCGAGTTGTACCTTTTCCAAAACAATCTAACGGGCTCGATCCCATTATCGTTAGGAAACTCGAGCTCGTTAAGGATTTTATATTTATACATGAACCAACTTTCGGGCCGGATTCCTAACGAACTAGGAAACATGAAGAGTTTGATCGCTTTACTTTTGGGACATAATCTGCTCACGGGTTCTGTCCCGGCTTCACTCGGAAACCTGAGCAAGTTAACGATCCTAGACGTTCACGAAAACTTACTTTCGGGTGTTGTCCCGCAAGAACTAGGAAAACTAGAGTCGCTAATTCAGTTATCGTTTAGTCACAACGAGTTAAGCGGTCAGATCCCGGTTTCAATTGGGAATCTAACAAAACTCGAGCAGTTGTACCTTAACGACAACCAGTTTAAAGGATCTATTCCCGAAGAGTTGGGAAACTTGAACTCTCTAGTTGAAATGCTCTTGCTTATAAACCGGCTAACCGGTTCGATCCCAGATTCGTTCGGTAACCTAAGCAAGTTGGAACAGTTTGTGCTTCATGACAATAACCTTACAGGTTATTTTCCTGAAAGTATAACCAAATGTGAAAGATTAAGATACTTGACTTTAGGTAACAACTCGGTTACGGGCCGGGTCCCGGAATCAGTCTGCAAGTTGAAACTGTTGGAGATTCTTGATCTCGGGACTAACCGGTTCAGTGGCCCGATTCCACAATGCGTGAGTCGTTTCAGCCCGAAGCTCAAAGTGTTGGACCTGCGGTTGAACGGTTTCCATGGAAGCATTCCCACAACATATTTGGACCGAAATAATGATTTACGGAGAGTAAACATGAATGGGAATCGACTTGAAGGCTCGGTTCCTGAAAGTTTGATCAATTGTAGGAAACTTGAAGTTCTAGACTTGGGGAACAATATGCTAACCGGCGGATTCCCGCACTGGATTGACACGATTCCTGAGTTGCAAGTTCTCGTCTTGCGAGGTAATAAACTCAATGGCCCGTTACAGACATATTCCAACGCGAAAAGCCCGTTTCCAAAGCTGCGGATTCTTGATCTATCTAGCAATGAGTTTACGGGCCGTTTGCCAGGAAACTACTTCAAGAATTTTAAAGCGATGATGAGCGGAAATAGATCTGCATCGGAAGATCTGTACATGGTTCGACACTTCATGTATGAAGACACACTTGTGCTAGTTGTGAAAGGGATGAGCATGGAACTCCAGAGAATATTAGTCGTTTACACGACTATAGATCTTTCGGTTAATAACTTTGAAGGGGAGATTCCCGACACGATTGGACAGCTGAATTCGCTTCGGTTTCTCAATCTATCATATAACGGTCTCACTGGTGAGATCCCGAAACACCTGAGAAATCTCGCGCTGCTTGAATCGTTAGATCTTTCTTCGCACAAGATGACATTCCTTGCAGTTGTAAATTTCTCAAAGAATCAGCTTCGAGGAGTCATACCGAAAGGTGGACAGTTTAATACGTTTGTAAACAGTTCGTATCAAGGGAACGAAGGATTATGTGGATTCCCATTGACGAAAACTTGTGGAGATGATGACGGGTCATCATCTCCAACACTTGAAGAAGATGAAGAAGATTCAAGTTTTTTTAATGGGCTTTCTTGGGAATCTGTTGTTATGGGATATGGATTTGGGATGTTAATCGGGTCGGGTCTTGGATGGCTTATGTTTTATACTGGAAGGCCCAGATGGGTTGTCAGGATGACTGAAAGAAAACTATGTAGACATGAAATAAAATCACTAAAAAACACGAGAGCTCGGGTTTCTAGTGTTTCTGATGTTAATTCTGCAATGTCGTTTTAAATGTGTTTTTCTTTATAAATTCAGTGTATAAAAGATGTTTTAGCATAAGATTATTTAGGATAGTCAGTGTTAGATTCTTTAACCTATCCGTTAACGGGCCGGGTCACCAGTGAAACCCCGGTCAAAATATGCTTATCATGTAAAGACCGCTTGTCATTGCATTAGTTAGTTTCATTCTGATTCCAACTCACCAGTCACCACACCAAACATACAAAGTCGAGGTGCCGCATTGGCCAAACAAACATAACACTTCAATACTTCCACAGTTCTACCTGACTACATAATTCTAGGATACACCAAACTAATTAAAAACAATAAGTCTTACCTAATAAAATTTCATAATCGAAAAGCAGGCAATGGTACATATATTTACATTACAGTATGGTTACATTTCTTAAGACGATTCAGTTGATGACACCTCGTTTAATTTAGCACGTTTTGAGGGTTGTGATTCCGAGGGTTCACGTTCTTCCTCTTGCTTCTCTGATGATGGTGACATAACTTTAATCGGGCCGGGCTCTGTTTTGGCTCGGGCTGGAGAACTTGAGATTTCATTGGTCAACTCGGTTTCTGATTTCTCTAGGGTGGATGATGCGGGTTGCAATGCGTCGATGCCAAACTTGCATTGCTTCTCGAATATCATCTGGAGGTATCTCCCTTGTTCTTCTATTCTCATCTGTAGATTCTTTTGAATCTGCATAAAAGATGGATGTTCATGTAGTAATGTTTGACTTGACATATTGGTCAAATGCCCAAAAGAAACTGATGTATACTATTTTTGCTTAAGCTTCTTGAAACTTACTATAAATAGATTACGTTGGAAATATTCGAGTAAAATGCCATTTGGGTCCCTGAGGTTTAGCCGGTTTTGCGACTTTCGTCCAAAGGGTTGTTTTTCCACATCTGAATCTAAAAGGTTTGAAATCTTGCCATTTTCATCCGCTCGTTAACTCCATCCATTTTTCTCCTTTAAGTCAGGAGTATTTTCTGTCTTTATTGTTAACTTAAAGGCCAATTCGGTCTTTTTCACTTTATGTAAAAAGACCAAATACCCCTGAAAAAGACTGAATTGCCCTTTAAGTTAACAAAAAAGACAGAAATACCCCCGACTTAATGGAGAAAAATAGATAGAGTTAACGGGCCAGATGAAAATGGCAAGATTTCAAAGCTTTTGGATCAAGATGCGGAAAAAACAAACCTTTGGACTAAAGTTGCAAAACTGGCCAAACCTCAGGGACAAAAAAATGACATTTTATTCTAAATAAAAACTGGGAAATTTTGACCCGTTCACCCTTCCTTAGAATAAAATGGCCAAACCTCAGTGTTTTTTTTTTTACGTAATTGACTCTTAATAAAGCACAACCTTAGTTGACCCATTTGTAACTAAATGGATCACAATTACCAATTTGTCACCTCTAATTCAACTTACTGATTATTGACATGAAAAAAGGAAAACTGCAGTAAAAAACAGTACCAGAAAGGAATCCCAAGTTATAAAAAAGTATACCTCAAGTTGCTCGTGTAGTCTTTTTTGAACTTCCACCTGTAGACGTAACGCTTCAGTGATCTCTGAACTCCTGTTGTATACGAAAGAGTGTTGACTTATAAGTTAATACAGTGATAAAAAAAAAGTACTGTAATAAACTACCTAACATAGTACATTAATGAGAGTAATCCTCAATTTCATGTGAATATATAAAGGTAAAGAAAAAACTAACTTACGTTTTCAAATCCAATGACGATAAATCCTGCGTTGGAGTAGGCTTTTTCTCGGAAGGTCCTGCAAGAAGTGATATATAAACTGTATCACTACATATCATTGAAATATATATTTCTTTTACCATATCATTTTCTGAAAACAAACTAAGATAAAAATTGAAGAAATATTTTGCTTACCTTCTGCAGAAGGTTCAGGTTTGTATCGAGCTGTCCGATATTTCTGCAGAAAAAACAGAAGCATATATACTCTACATGAAATAAAACAACTTCCCTTTAGGTATGTAACAGAAATACCAGAAATGCACCTGTAGATGACTTTTTACATGATATATGGTTAAGCCCTCAACCTTCATTAGCTTCAATACTCCCTTCGGGGTAGCTCCTATTGTTAAAAAAAAAGTTAATTACAAAAAATATAGCAATGGAGAAATAAACAAAAAAAAAAACAAAAGTAAATATATTTACTTTCACTTCCACCGAGCTTGTTGACCGCCTCCACGAAGGCTTCATGAAGCTCTGGTGTCCAACGCATGCGTGGCTTGCTTTGGGACCCACATGATGACGGTGTCGCTGGGGTGCAAACTTCTCCAGGAGATGCAGGAACAAGTGAGTTTACTTGAAGTGACAGCGAGGTTCCCGAGGATTTTCCCACATGATATTCCATCTAAAATAAACAAAACAACACAAACATAAAAAACGGTCAATTTTAAGATGACAAACATTATACAGAATCTGAACAGTCACTTCTAAGCAGTGTTGTAAGAATCGCTAGGCACTAGTTGGCCGGTGGCGTACAGACTAGCGATTAATTGGATTGGGATTTTATATGTAATTTTCAGTTGTATATCTTTTTGCACACATCGTTATATTTTGGTCAAGAATCTGGCCTGAATTTGGCCAGAATCACTAGACTGCCACCGATTTTTGGCCAATTAGGACTGGATTTGACCACTGTTGACCGCCTACTGATTAATTGGCTAGTTAGATAAAAATTAGTCGGTGAACCTCCGACTAGCAATTAATCGGCGAGTAATCGGAGGCTAGTCGGGATTTTTACAAGAATGCTTCTAAGATGACAAAGATTCTTGCTCATGATAACTAGAATAAAAATTTCAGTGACACCTTTGGAGTTTGATCAGCAACAGCAGTGTCAACAAGAATCTCATTCCAATTCGGCGTTACACCATCATCCTCAGTAATTAGCTGATCGGCCCAATCTTGCCAATCATTCGGCTTGCCGACGTCTTCGGATGGCATAATTTGTACGTTACTAGACTGGATAGGGATATTTTCAGGGTAATCAAGAAAATCAGACAGTGAATCAGTACACCAAGAAATAGTGTTGTTTTCTTTCATATAATCACGGAAAGCTGTAGCTCGAAGAACTCCGGATGATTGATTGACAAATGGGGCTTTTTTCGAACAAGTTTCTTCCGAAGAAATGTGGAGATTTGTAGATATTCCTGAAGATGAAGAAACTATGTGGCCAACTGTCCCGTTTGTTGAAGACATCGCTGATAATTCAACAACTACAAAAAAAACTGTTTCCTGCAAAAGATATTTGCCAGAATAAGCAAGAGTACAGGATCAATAAATTCTCTTTTCATTAATATAAACATGGAATCTTCTGGATGAACATGCAAAAATCAGGATTAGAAGAATAGTAACACCTCAAGTAGACAGGATGTTCAATTATGTGTTCAATTTTATATACAAATTGCATATTGTACTTCTTGTACTAACAAAGTGCACAGGATATGATTCTGATTCATGATTGGCAGGAATAAGCATAACTTTTAAGTTTGATGGCATAGTTTTGATTTTATCCTTGTTAGATTCATGCTAAATAAAGCCCTAAATCAAACACTCAAGTCTGAAACCATACTAAATCAACTAAATCCGTAGCAGAATCGTTTCAAATAAAGCCCTAAATCAAACACTCAAGTCTGAAACCATACTAAATCAACTAAATCCGTAGCAGAACCGTTTCGAATTCCAGCGAATATTCAACACTTTCAACCTTTCAATAGCCACCACTTAACAGCTAACAAATAACATAAAATTCACACAAATTACCTGCACAACACAACACAACACAGTTCAACTGCTGTAATGTACAAAAAGTCAAACGTAACACAAATTATCCTGACCGATAATCTGAATCATTCTCACGGCGTAATCCATCACTATAATGCAGTCGAGGCAACGAAACGATCATAATCAAAAACCTAACCACAGACTCGAGTGTTTACAATAAGTCTATCCTGATTTAAACACTCTAAGTAGTCTAAAATCATACCTAAATCAACTAAATCCGTAGCAGAATCGTTTCAAATTCCTAAAAATCTTCAACACTTTCCACCTTTTCACAACCATCACTTAACAACTAACAAATAACACAAAATTTTACACAAATCACTAGCAGAAAGTTGATCTATAACACAACTCTGTTCAACTACTGTAATGCACAAAAAGTCAAATCCAACACACATTCTCCTAACTGAAAGAAGAAGTTGAATCATTCTCACAACCTAATAATTCATAACTATAAACGATTTTAACAAACCTTACACAGAGTTGAGTGTTTACAATAATGCTATCCTAATTTAACCACCTAAATCTACTAAATCCGTAGCAGAATCGTCTCAAATTCACACAAATGACTTACACAAACTCGATCTATAAAACAGTTTAATTGCAGTAAATCTGTAATGCACAAAAAAAGTCAATTGTAACACAACTTATCCTAACTGAAAGAGGAACTTGAATCATCCTCACGACCTAACTCATCGTTATAATGCAGTCGAAATACAGAAACGAACTTAAATTTAAAAAAAAAAAAAAAAAAACATACCTCAAATAATAAGCAAAAAATCGGAATAACCGGAAAACGGAAACAGCTCCGATTTACAGTGGCGAAATGTACGGGTTGTAACGAGATTGAATCGCTGCAAATCTGACGTTAAGTTTGTTGAAGAATAAACGGTGATGATTGGACGACCTCATTGTTTCACTTGCCCTTTGATGTGTGTATGCAGCGAGACGATTTAGTGTTTGAAAGGTGTACTCGCGTGTGGTGGCGCGTGAATGTGAAGTGGCGGAGTATGGGGGTGAGGAGGTCGCTGGCCCCACCGGCTGACGTAATGTAAGTTGTAGCCGGTTGAGGATTGGGAGGTTTGGAGTGTAAGCGCGTGGGAGAGCAAGTTGGATACTTTCCATTTCAAGTTTTGGAAAATTATTGACAACATAAAATATCTTTGATTATCAAGTCAATAAACCAATAAATAAAATTGGGATAAATCTTTTTTTTTTCCGTATAAATTCATGTTTTACGTTTCAATGTATTTTTTTTATCGAAAGTGAGTCATGTCAAATATAGGGTATGTTTGGCAAAAGTAGCCGGTGGCTGGTAGCTGAAAGTTGAAAGCTGGTAGCTGGTGGCTGGAAGCTGGTAGCTGTAGCTTTTTAGATATATTTGGTGTTTGGTAGAGTAGTTGGAGCTTTTAATAAAATATATAAAATGACCAAAATAGACATAACTAAAAATTTAGAAAGTTGATGCATTAAAAAGTTCCTTATTTTTAGTAGTTAAAATAGTCATTTTTTCCCTAAAAGCTTGTAGCTCCTTCTAAACGCTACTAGTAGTAGCGTTCAACCAAAAGCTTCAAGTTCCTAACCTAAAAGCTTAAAGCTCCTTCAACCAAACAAGACTTTTTATTGAGTAAGAGCTTTTTCTTAAAAGCTTAAAGCTAGAAGCTCCTAAAAGCTTCATGCCAAACATACCCATAATATGCTTTTGTGATTATTTTTATAGACGTTTTTAGTTGTTGGTCTACATTTACACGTTAACTTTGTTCAGAAATGAATCGGGTCAATATAATACATTTTTGTTATACATTATAAATTCGAGTTACTTTACATTTCATAAGTCATGTCAAATATAATGTGCTTATTTTCATGAACGTTTTCCGTTGATCTATCCTTTAATCGTTAAGCAATTACAAAAATAAAATCAATACGCTCAAATCACGTTAAAAAAACAACCCCGCAACATGGGGAATCAATTCTAGTTAATCATAATCAAGCTCATTTCAAGATTGAACCCTACTCTTCCTCTCAAGAGACAAGAGCTTCTACGTCAAAGCTTGATTAATTTATTTAATTAGTTTTTTTAACAGCAAACCAACATACTCTAAAACACATATACATGTAGCTTACAGGTTTTGAACCATCAATCTCTACTTCTCTAGGGTTGATGGAAGACACTACACCACTAGACCACAAGTTCATAAATAATTATGTTAAATATTATGAATTTAATTTAAATTATTGTTTTAGCTTAATATATTTATAGAGACACTGATTTCAGGAATTAATTTTAGGATTGATATAAAATAAAATAATATTACAAATTTCGTCAATAAATAATTGAATATATGTTTTTGATTCTTAGGGGATACGGAGTGGGAGCGGCAATCGATCGGCAAAGAAGTTTGCCGCGCGGCAAACACCGCCGCCGACCAACATAGGTCGCGGCAAAACATTGAAAGCGGTGTAGGTTTGCCGACGCGAGGAAGAAGAGAGAGAGTGAGGGAGCAGGAGAGAGAGAGGGAGTGTATGAGAGAGAGGATGTTGTGTGGTGGGGTCCATGCCATCTCTCAACCAATCACACCTTTTTCCTTTTTTTTAAAAAAAAAAGTTTACCACTTCACCAAGTGTTTAAACCATTGCCAACACTTTTCACCAAAGTTTAAACACTTTTCACTGATTGACGTGGCACACTCTCATTGGTTGATTTTTTAGTTTGCTACTCCAAAGTGTTTAATCACTCCTTACACCCTTAAAGCATGTATATTTTGGTGAACCCATAAACTTTTTGTCAGGGTTTTTCTCTGTGTATTATTGCATATAAAAGCAGTTATCACACATCAGATGACGCTAACATCGAAATTCTTCACGGGGATGACTTGACCCAGTTTCTAACACCTGGATCCGACCCGATGGATCGATGATAGTATTAATTGTATTCATGGGGTTAACCGGATAAAGTGGTTGACTAGTTTAATTGTAATATATACATTGGGTCAGGTTTGATGTTTGTGTATTTAGAAAAAGTGTATCGTACAAAATGTTTAACGTACGAAGCGTACGTTATGACAAGTTCGCGTGTTATAATCCTAGAAAGAAAATCTCGCATGTTGAAAAAAACCAAAGATCGCATGTTTAAAAAAATCACATGTACTGAAAAAGCCCAAAATCGCATGTTAAAAAAAATGCATATTGATATTGCATCTCGTACGCAGCGTACGTTAAGGTAATTTGTACAATAACCGGCCTCGTGTATTTATTATTTAATAATGTTATGAGGTGTGTAATCCTGTATGTTTTGTTTTTAGTCCGATGGTACCATATATTGATTATGTTCCATCATGGTCATGGACGTCACTCCCACCGAGTTAGTATTTTATGATTAAGTGACCCCAATTAAGCATTTATATTATATAAATAAGAATAATTTGATTTTAATCAATCGTAAAAAATGTTACTACTATAAGTGACAATCGATTGCTGGTATGTATATGAAATGTCTTGAAAGATTTCGGTATCGTGTGACTCACTTTCAAATTTAGAGTATTTTATGTGTATAAGAAATCAATAAATTAGATGAGAAAAAAATGTTTATGCAAAAAACGATGGTGTTCTCCTATGTGGAAAATGATTTTAAAAAACTGTGTACTAAACAAACAAAATGGATTTCTTTATATAATAAGGACATAACTACCACAAAGGTTAGGAAAAAAAAAATAACTAACTCTTCATGAAAAAGTATGACCATTGAAGTATAGCACTGCAATTACATCAGTTAAAACTTCATTAGTAGTAACATTAGTACCTTTACACTTAGTTTAATTTATGTAATCTTTCATTGTAATTTTAATTTATGCAATGTTTGTAATGTTTATTTATTAATTTCCAATTTAAAATTTCCTTTTAATATTTCTAAATTTTAATATATCTTATTATGAAAATAATACAAATTAGGAAAAATAGTTAGTATAGAAAACAATTTGAATATGAAAAATAAATGTAAAAACCGATGATAAAATGATAATATGGAATGATAGGAATTAGGATGCGTGTTACAAAGGCCAAAAGAATGTTAAAATCTAGATTTAACATTAATATCTTTTACCTTCGGATTAATGGTTGTCAATTTTGCTTAATATAATATAATGTATACAATCGTGACGTAGGTCCATACGTTAGGTTTAGATATGTTTAGCTGTAAATTTTGAATGCCAATTTTATATGATAACTTATCATCTAATTATGTTTGTTTATGGATATGTAATAATCCCGTGGCGCAGCGCCTACGGGTTAAATACTAGTTAATTATATTTTTGGATTTAGTTTAAGGTTTTAAGTTAAGAGAGAGTTTAAGGCACACTTTTGATATATATAAATCAGTAGATTACCTTTGCTGTGAAATAATATTATTTGATTATTTCAATTGGAAGGAGACTTGTTCATCCCTTTATAGACAACTGTAAACCTTTTTTGGTATGATATTTTCTATTAAAAAGAAGTGAAAGTGACCATGTAATGACGACTTATGTTGAACACTGGCCTCCCATCAATTTTCTATTCATGTCATCACAACTTGCACATAACCAATAATTATATATGCAACTTGGAACCACTCTTTTTCAAACCTTTGTTATTATTGTGGGTTAATCAGAGAAGACACTAGTGCTTGAATATATACATGATAAGAATGGTATGAAAGAACTCTGATAGTTGAATCATAATATTCAACTCAAACAACATTAAACTTAGGAATGAAAATAATAATACACTAAAATTTGTTTAATGTTTTAACTCGAGGTGAAAAACCTTCAAGTTTCGTCTTCCCAAGGGTAACTGAGCAGTAGCAACCCATGTTGTTTCCGATCAACGATAACCTATGAGTAGTAGTATATTACACCAACAACAATATGCGACCTATAAGAATTTCTTGTTGCTGATCGCCATCAACAGCAACTGGATGGTCAAAAGTAAATTGCATCAACAGCGGCTAGACGCTCAGTAGTAACACAAATCATCAAGGAGTCAATAATAATACGCATTAACAACAATGTGTCAACTGTAACTGGTACCTGCCCATCACTAGTAACCAATCAATATGAATTATTATCGACACTTGCCAATCCTGTTGATGACAAACCAACCTTGAAATATCAAGTCAGCTCTAGAGCGGCTCATGCTGATGTGTTTGTGCAAAAGAGCGACATTTAAATGCCATATTACGTTCATCCCCACAACTCGTGTGTGGGTGCAAAAAATATCCAAGAAAGGCCCTCACTAATATACCTTGTAAGGTTTCACCCTCCTATGTGGGAGTTGAGACAAGTTCCCACCTATTTTCTTACACGTTTTCCATTTCAAGCACACATCGTTGAGCATCAATATCTCCTTCATCTTAGCTCTGGAAATGATTTAATTCGCTATGAAACTCTCATCAAGAAGAACACAAACCCATTAAATAACAATAAAATATAGTTATTTATGTCCAAAGTTAATGAAGCATAATATTTTAGAGCTCTTAGATTTTCCATTTTTATTATTTTTGTAACAAAGTTCGTTACCATTGTATATAGAGCTTGCTATTGTAAAAAGTGGATTTTATATGCATTACGTCTTGAGTGTCCTATACGTGAAATGTGTTATATATATGCATTCATTAAATATCAAGTTTATGTATGATGATTGTGTCGTTCCGATCATATAAAAACCCAATTAACCTAGGTAGCTAGGGTAAATCGGGTATCATATCCACAAAGAGCATGTGGTTAGTATTACAAGAGTTGTTTGGTTATCTAAACTATTTACGAAATAAATGTACTAAATAATTATGAAGTTTGCTATGATCTTTGATTAATTTTATTAATAACGTTATAATTAATAAATAGATAACACTTGGGCTTCATATTCATAAGTAATTAGGGAAAACTTACAAAAAGGTTGTATTTTTAGTAAACATAATTTATTTCTTCTGATTATTAATGTGAATTGTGAAAACCTAATTGAAGACATCAACCCTCGTCTATAATATGTAAATGGTGCAAGAAAACCTTCACGGTACGAATTCTGGATAAGTGTATGTTTTATGAATTAAGAAAAATTAGCAAACCCTAACATGATTCAAAACTAATAACAATTATCATCTCACAACGTCAATGATACAAGAAAATCTTAACAATCATGAGTTCATAACAATATTAACAATCAATTATGCAATTTCAATCAAAAGATTACAATAATTATCAAATTAAACCAAGTGGACAAGAAAGAAACCCTAAAACTTACAACCCTACACCCAGGGATGATCTAGAAAAGATTATCCACACATAATGGTTGACTAATCTTCAAAATCTTGAACTGAATATTGAAAAATTGATTTGGATCCTCAATTGGATGGATTGGATCCCAAAAATCACCCATTGGGACCCCAAGAATTGTCCTCCCCCAGAATATCTTGAATATGAAATGTTTCTTTTTAAAAACTTGGTCAACCCCCTTAATTTGTGAACTGAAACCAATATGGCCGTAAGGTACAACCTCCAAGGCGTAGGGTACGACTGATCAGGATTTGGCTAGAAGCATAAGGCATCCTTAAAGAAATCAGATATAGGCGTAAGGTATTGCATGGTGTACGTTGGGTGTAGGTTACGATTGTTACAAAATTTTGCCATTTTCTACTTTTCTTTAGCTTGAAATTTTAGGAAGTTCAATCCCGTGTTTTACACAACTTTCCCGCTACAACCTACAATCCAAAAAAACGCATCAAAGTGACCAAAAACTTGGAAATAACAAGAATAAAATGGGCAGTTTAGATCTATTAACATGTGTATTTCACACAATCCCACATGTTTCATAAACATAGGGTATTCTTTTGATGTTTTATAATGACACCACACAATCATACATGTTACCATGGGAGATTGGGAAACTTAGTTAGTTAGTTAGTTAGTTAACACATACAACATCCATACCATAATATTCCTTTGATGTTAACTATTATTTCAAAACTCCTCACCCAAGCGGTTGGGTTTGGGATCTAGTGTTGGAATTCAGCTAACATTGTGGCTTGGAGGAAAGGAATGGTCCATGAAACAGAACACCATTAGTTTCATCATCGACATAAGGGAGTTCTCCATGTGTCCAACCTCTAACATAAGAATAAGTACACATTTATAAGAATAAAAGTATTTTGTGTGAAGGTTGAGAATGCCATGGATGTTACATGAGTTGTTTTACTTCTATTTACACTACTCATTTGTGTGAGCTTTCATTCTTACTAGTTGGAACTGTATTCTATTTGTAAAAACATGCAATTAACTATCTATGTATGGATATCTATCCTTTATAGTGAAAAAGGTTTGCAAGTGTTATTAATGCTTATTATAAGTATAGTTGACTTAGTTGATATGTCTCATTGCCTACCGCCTAACTTAGGCGGGTCTCGAGTTGCTTTCATGTTCTAGGGGTTGATTTTTGTGTTTATCGTTTTGTGGTATATGGTTTTAGAACTCGACCAATGGTTAGGTTTTGTGGCGTGAACCCGAGATGGTCTTTTGTGTCTTGGGGCGTGTGTCATGTCTCGAGCCTTATCATTTGTTCCATTGGTTATGACATGTTGTTTGGGAGACTATTCAATAAAACAACACATGTCACTATCAAGAGAGAAATTATTAGTATCTCAGTAATTTTTAGATATTTCAATTACAAAAAACACTAGATTGTGACAAATATATGAAAAGATATACAATAATGTGTATTTTCCTAATCAAATACAATGGTCTAATAATCAAGCATTCTTACTAGTTAATAATTTTAGTATTTTACTATTAGTTGGGAATATTATAAAAGGTTTATGTAAAAAGTTCTCTTAACATCTAATTTATGTCGCGTGAACTTTGTTGTTATGTGAATTCTTAATTCAATAGTTGTAGGGAGGGATTTATGTCGCCATAAATAGATATTAAAACACGTGTCGGGTTCAAATGGTGTTAAAGAAAGATTATAAGTTTAACTTATTGTACTCCTAAATATGAAACAAAGGATACGGATATCCTAGAAGCATTGTGAGTAACTCATCAACCTGGAGCTACACCTAAAATGGCAGGGGTTGCAATAGCTGACGATCTTCTACCGGCACATGGACAACTATATGGGTCGATGGACTTACAAGCCATGAGTGTTGGTTGATGCTATTCAAAAGAGTGTGTTCCTATAGAAGATAATCAATATATTGCTTTATTGCTTGTGAAACCTTTTTTAAAGAAGGTCATGTCATAGCGATCAGAGTGTCACGCCCTGGTCAAAGATAATACTTATAGTCCCAAATTAACTCAAACTTAGAGTTAGTGGAAGTAAGGGGTCGAACCACGAAGAGTTTGTGGTTTGTGTCCAGACTTGGTCAATTATCAAAAGTGGTACAATTATGAAGCTTGCAATTTAATTTATTTCTTGTTTGTTGATTGGTTTGAAAAGATGTCGGAGAGTACCGATAATTTGGTATTGGCTACTGAACTAGGATTAACTACAATTATGCAAAAACTTGATTAAAAACAATAATTTGAAATAAGGTTTACACCCGGTTCAATGATCGCAAGTCCTAGGGTTTCTACACGTTTTAAATTGATTTAATTGAGTTAAGTGATTAACGAATTTAGTGTCACGTGGCTTAGGTTCCAAGAGCTATCAACGTTACAATAACTGACCGCAATGCACTTCTTTACCAAGAACATGTAAATTCTAACCTAAGACAACACATAATTGCACATAACCATTTCGCAAAGTCAAATTTAATGATCACTCGACAATTCACAAATTCGAAACAAATGCAAGACAATTTTCAAATGTTTCAAATGCTTAAACACAAGTTGTCACAAAATCAAATCAAACACAAATGTTTAAACCCTAGAATATCTTACGAAAATCTACACCAGGGTGAAACCCGAGGAGACTAGCTGCTCATGGATGATGGAACACGATCACCGGATGATGAGGATGAACACCGAGCCATGGTCTTGGTCTTGGAGAGAATGATGATTAGGGTTAGTGTTTGGGTGATTGTAATGGTGGTGGATGATAAATGAAATGGTGATGATGAATGATTAGGTTTAAATGATTGATGATGATTGTGATGGAATATGATGATGGAGGAAGATTGTGAATGATAAGGATGATGAAAAGTGGCTCAAAGAGTGTCTAATTGTGTTTAAAATCCGTAACTCCTCATAATACCTTCAAAACTTAGTCAAAAACTCGATCAAACAACCCAATTAGTGAAACACATCGTCTGAAGAATCAGATTTGCGTCGGCGACGCGATGTCTGGGGTGGCTTTGGCTCCGACGCATTCCGCTACTACATATGGCTTCTTTTGGTTGACGCGACGCGGCTTTAGGCCTTCGTCGACGCACCCTTTAAATCTGGTTGTCTATTTTCTTTGTCTCGCGTACCCGGTTGATCCCGATCGCTTCCCGGTGTCCGTAAAGCTCCTGAATAACTCCTTAAACTCCGTTAGACCTATAAAACACAATTCCAATCAAAGCAGGCTATTCGAAACTCTAATTCATGTAAAATATAAAATTTAAAAAGATTAAACAACAGGTTTTCAACCACGTATCACATGTTTCCTTCCATTATAGGTAATGTATTTAGGTTCAAAGACATTCCTACTCCACGTCTAGAAGATTTGTGAATCCCTATTGCGTATGTTGAAACTTTCGACGATCTGCCTCATGGAATCCAAGTTCTGATAAATAAATGAATTATATATTTTAAAGGTGTTGGTTAGTCCATTAACAATAATGCATACTTGAAATGAAAATTCATTAACAAATAAAGAAAAACTATCATGACATGTAATATAATATAAATAAAGGCTAGTAATACTCAAGGATAAAGACAAATTTGATGAGCACATATAGACTTTTATTATTTTAACAAAAAGTGTACATAAATGTATTATAAACCTATCATTTCGTAAGGTCTATTATGTAATTTTCTGTCTTCTTTTGAACTATGTTCATATTTTATTAAATCATAGATAGTAGAACTCTCTTCTCTATCATCTTTCTTCTCCTATCGATATAGCACATATCAGGCATCAAACAAGTGAGTATTATAGCTCAAATTATTGGTTTAACACAAAACACAAAAAAGTTTTGAGTTCTCATCTTGTGGAACTCTTCTTATTAAATCTGTCTTTATCTAGTACTAGTTAGCTATATAATCATTTATTGACATATTAAATCATTTCTCACTTAGATGGGGAATGGAAGCCGCGCATGTCGCAAGTAACACCATCTTGCGTCCCCTCCTGGATGCAGGGCAGATCTATGTAGAGGGCTAGATGGGCGGGCGCACTCCTTAAAAAAAAATTAGTATATTTTATAAGGCAGAATCCCGATCGCAACCCCTTGAAAAATTAGCTAAACCCTTCATTCGCACCCTAGAAAATATTTCATGGTTCCGCTAATGTTGTCCCTCTCGAAGTAATGCGGTCCCTCCACCGTTTAGTTATCATAGTTCAGTCAAGTGATAAGTATATAAGAATATAAAGATTCTTATAAAAAGAATATGCCACCTCCACTCCCATTAGTGTTACCCATTTCACGTTTATTTGCCTAATTATTTTTCTTTTGTACTTCTGTTTGTGTGTGCCTGGATTTTTTTTTTTTTTGGAAGCTAATACTTTGAGCCACAATTAAAAAGAGTTAATTATGTTTGGGGTTTAAATATTAAAAGTTACGTGTTCAAAGTTATGTAAATCTAGGGTCTGATACTAACATATGTAAAATAATCTGTTAAGTACATGTAAAATTTCTAAAATGTTTGTCAATAGTGGCGAGCTACATATACTATCTGTGAAATAACAAAAACAAATATATATAAGCACACTAGGATAGAACCCCGTGTATTACACGGGTTGAATAAACGTAATTTTGTATAACAAATAAAAAACAATATATTTTTAAAAACCTCATTTATTACACTTTTTGAGTAAATATAATTTTATATATTAAATAATAAAAAAGTTATATCTTTAAGAACCTCGTTTATTGTGCGGGCTGAATAAATGTAATTTTATATACCAAACAAAAAAATTATATTAATTACATTTTAAAAAAAACCTGGTGCATTCATGGGTGGAAGAAATGCAATTTTATATACTAAATAATAAAAAAGTTATATTTAAAAAAAAACTATGTTTATTGTACAGGTTAAATAAATCTAATTTTATATAGCAAATAATAAAAAAATGTTATATCTTTAAAAACCATGTGTATTACACGTCTTTATATATTGTTAAAAAAAACTTTCTAAATCAAAATGGATTTTTTATTATTTTTTAAATTAGTTTAATTTAATATATTTTTAAAACAAATACATCTCTTTCCTACTTATCTTATATTAAATATATAAATAATAAATTAATATTAAATGTTATCCTAATTAATTAAAAATATAATTTTTTTATTTGATATACAAAATTATATTTATTCAACTCGTGTAAAACGTGGGGTTTTTAACAATATTTTGTTTATTATTTACTATTCAAAGTTACATTTATATAACCCGTGTAATACACGAAGTTTTTAAAGATATAATTTTTTATCATTTGCTATATAAAATTAGATTTATTTAACACGTGTAATACACGGGTTTTTTAAGGATATATATTTTTTTTATTTGGTAGATTTTTTAACCCGACTATACACGAGTTTTTTAAAGATACGGCGTTTTTAGTATTTAATATACAAAATTACATTTATTTAATCTGTGTAATACACATGGTTTTTAAAGATATAACTTTTTTTAAGATCTATTCAACACGTGTAATATGCGGGGGTTTTAAGAATGTATTTTTTTATTATTTGGTAGATTTATTCAACCTGATTATACACGGGTTTTTTTTAAAGATACGACGTTTTTAGTATTTAGTATACAAAATTACATTTATTTAATTTGTAATACACATAGTTTTTAAAGATATAACCTTTTTATTATTATTTGATACTAAAATTACATTTATTTAACCCGTACAATATACGAGGTTCATAAAGATATAACTTTTTATTTTGTTATACAAAATTACATGTATTAAACCCGTATAATACACGGGGGTTTTAACCTAGTATTTTTATATTTTTATGTATTGAGCTTTTTAGATTCTCCGTATAACACCGACTTAATAAACTAATACCTTTAAAATGATAAGTTATTTTAAATATGTTGGAAACACAAAAAATATTTATCCACCTTTACGTGTAATATTTATCCACCTTTACGTCTTTGTCTCCAGGTTTGTTTTCATTGGTACATATAATTTACAGTTATAAGATTTATATTAATTTAATTAATATTTAATAATTTAAATTAAATAATAATTATTTACAATTGAGGGTTAATTTGGTAAATAATAATATATAAGTATGAAAAGGTAGGAAATTACAAATATAGACATCTTCAATGAATGACACGTGTCCAAAATCAGGTTTCTTTTATTGTATAGTATAGTTATAGATATTTATTAATGTTTGACTATTTCTAGTTAGTTAATTTAACTTCAAACCCATGTTATCATTGTCATTCAAATTAACCAGTGTGGTCTTTGGAATATAATAAACTTTCATCTTCGGTAAGTTTTAAAATAAAATAGTTATAATACTATAAATTATAGCCAACTGGATTTAAATAATCCAATCTTTCTGGTATCGGTTAATAATAATCCCAAATGGATTTATTTCTGATAGTGGTCTAACCTTTGTTATTTTGCTTGTATAGTGGTCCGCCGTTAAAAGAACATAACGGAGTAAAGTTTTTTTTTTTCGAATTACAAACTGATGTTTTAAGGCTTTTGATCAGAACGAGAATACGAGTCGATTGATGTAAAGCTTACCTTAAAAACAGGCTCCAAATTAACAAAAATCAAGTCGTTTGGAACACCGTTTCGAAGTAAGTCTTACATCAATCGACTCGTATCCTCGTTTTGATCAAAAGCCCTAAAACATCAGTTTGTAATACGGGGCAAACCATTATACAAATGAAATGAAAAAAAGTTGGACTATTGTCAGGAATAAATCCAGTTGAGATTATTATTGGCCAATACCAGAAAGTGGTTGGATTAATTAAATTCAATTTGCCTAAATTATAGTGTTAGACCATCCGTAGTCATAAATGTGACAACTCGAGATTTCAAGCTCTTTCATTTATGTATCGCTCGTGTCGCAATTTTGTTTTGATAATTTGTTTTATGTTATGTAATGTGTAATGTTTGAAAGATTAGAGTCTTGAGGGTTATTGGATTTATTTGTGCATGTTTTACAACTAAGACTCTTGTCATGAACCCTCGACGAAGATGGTTCTTCGTCGACATCAAACTCGACGAAATACAGGTCTTCCATCATTGTTATACTCGACGAAACTCAGGACATTCGTCATCACCCCACACGATGAAAGAGGTCTTTCGTCAAGACCTTCGGCCCAGGCCCACTGGTGGCCCATAACTCTCGGACTTTATAATCTCTTATAATCATAACCATAAACACAACACAAACCCTACTGTTCTCTCTCTGTTAGACGACAGCCATTCTCCTTGCTTAGGAGCCCTCAATCGATCTTTCCATGTGTTCGATCATCGTGTGGTTAGTAACCCTTTCATGATTCGAATAAACCTATATGTGATTCCTCTATGTGATTCCTGTCCGTGTGTACTTGATTCGTTTATTGTGGAACCAATGCATGATCTAATGCCTAGTTAGTAATTCGATATGATTGATGTTAGTTTTAGGGTTGCGTGATAACAAGGTTTTGATGATTGACTAGTAACAACAAATCGATCAGATTCGAACAGTAAGTGTATGAGTAGGGTTAGTTGTTAAAAAGGGTTTTGAAGTGTTGATACTAAATCTGAGAATTTAGAACATGTATGATAGAGATTAGATAATCTGTGTATATTCATTGTGTGGTTTGCTAAATCTATTCGATGAACTAGTGCTAATAGGAAGTCGTTTGACAATTGTATGATGATACGTGAAACCGTCTTGATTTGGGTTTAGGGAAATGATGAAACTGTCAAGGGTAGTCGACGAAACATGGGTTGTTCGTCGACAAGCATCTCGACGAAACATGGGTTGTTCGTCAACAAACATTCCGACGAAACATACGGGTTTTAGTCACACCTCACCTCGACAAAAGATGATCTTTCGTCACAAGGAGTGTTTCGCCGGGTAAGTCACTGAATTGAGCAGTAGGTGCCTGTGATGTTAATGATGATAGATACTTGTGTGTGTACACGATCCATGTTAAATGTCAATGATAATAAGAAACTTGGTTCGATTAGTTGGTATAACAAACCCACCTATTATGTTATGTGTTACATGTGACAATCACATGAGATGTGAACTTGCATTAGAAAGGTTTATTGGCTACCTGATATATTGTGATCTTGTGAGAAATGCAATCTGTGTGAAAATAATGACTTGTTTATTTGAGAAACTGATATTCATTGGTAACCACGGTAGGGTTGGTTGATTAACTTGGAAACGGGTAACTTAAGAAACCGAGCAAACCAAGGTGAGTTCACTACTCTATTTCCAAGCATGCGTCCCGGGGAGGGACATCTGGTAATCATTCCGGGGAGGAATGTCGGGTTATTGGGATGTTGGTTATTACACTCATTTCTATCATTAAGTCCCATCATGGACCAATTGGTTCCCGGGGAGGCAACGGGGTTATTAGTTGATAGCGCTATTAGGTTTGGCACCCTCACACCGTACCGGGGAGGACGGTCGTGAACTAATTACCTTAACCACTTGACCAATGTATGATAGAGCATTGGGGTTTGGGCAAATAATCTGGAGCCATCGGCGGTAATCGAGTTAATAACAACATTTAATCTCTGAAATGTTTTATACTCATACCTGGTAACTAAAACGTGTTAACAAACTTTGAACTCACCAGCGTCGTCTGACACACTTGTCTGCATGCTTGCAGGTCGTTAGATTCTTGGTTATGGACTTGCTATCTGGGAGTGCTGGAGTGGTCATGGGTCGAGACTCTTGGATACTTGTTTCGTTGGTTTTGAACACTTGTTTTGAAACAATTGATTAACAATTTACATTATGCTTCCGCTGAATGTTTACTTTGGTTTTAACTTATGACTTGGAATTATATTATGAAATGAATGGAATGTTTTGCTTCAATATTTATTATAGTTCAATGTGATTGGTGGCTTGGATCCTGGTACGTCACACGTCCCGCGGTATTTCCTCATGTGGTATTTTGGGGGTGTGACAGTCTGGTATCAGAGACACTGGTTATAGTGAACTAGGTTTTAAAACATTTTCATAAAACCAGACTATAACCAAACGACTTCGAAATCGACCATGACACTAAGCTCCAGATCGCAAGGTTCGTATCTCGTTTACCTATTGCATAGCATATCTAGAGTACACTATTGTATGATGTTGCATAAGATTGCACACCTAGCACTACGGACTGAATTCATGTGTACTTGCCTAGTTTATGTGACTGATAGAGACACAGTGTGATATTCCGTTAGATTTTCGTGACTCATGTTTTGTGGTGTCTTCTGATTTGCTATTCAAATTTGAAGAACCTTGTAGTACGATTTGGGAGGAGCTGAGATAAACATGCAAATTGCGTTATTATTATGGGTGCACACATAATAATAGTGTGGGGTGCATGTGAGTCCCAGTGAGCCTTAACGAGTGTGAAAGGGGTTCCGCTCTGTTGATTGATGTGAATGTAGAAGTCTGTAGAATTCTTCGTGAGCTTTGACTCCTACCTTATCTCGACCCTTAACCATTTCTCTTTTCGTATTTAGAATCATGAGCGGACGAGGCCATGGGTGTGGTCACATCGCGATGACTCAGACCGAACTGACAAATCTGATAAACACCCGCGTAGCTGAGGCTTTGGCAGCCTACCAAGCTGGTACGAAATGTGCCAAATACTCTCTATTCTTGTGTTGCGTACACAGCTCTTACCCTTGTGTTGAGTTTTCTTTCGTCCTTAGGTCAACAAGCACATCAGAATCAAAACCATCCGCCTGCTTGCACGTTCAAGACGTTCGTGGATTGTAAGCCACAGACGTTCAGTGAGACTGAAGGGGTTGTGGGGTTACTACGTTGGTTTGAGAAGGCTGAGTCGGTGTTCGCTATGTGTAACTGTCCCGAGGGAGACCGTGTGAAGTATGCTACACGCACTTTGGAGGACGGTGCCTTAACTTGGTGGAATGCCCAGGTGCAAATGTTGGGCATCGAGATGGCTAACTGTAACATCCGTCAAAAATGGATATCCAAAATTGTACCCATTTCGAAATTCGGATCCTAACTTTGAAACCACAAAATCTTTTTTTGTGATATAAATAACTGTCGAAGGAAATATTCTCTAATTTATTCCCGTACCAATTTAGCTATTTACTATTTAATTACTCGTTTAATTTATTTAATTAACTTAATTGGTTCAAAAGTTTATATACATATAACCTAGTTGGTTTGGTCAACTATGTTATATAACTTGGACCAAGTTAATACAACTATTTATTTAAACCTTTCAAAGTTTAGGGGCTAGAATGGTCTATCCTAAAACTAAAATACAACAAACCCTATCCCTCTCGTTTATATGTGCAGACATCACACTCTTCACATCCCTTATTCTCTACACTCAAACAATAAACACAAAGAACTCATCACTTTCCCCTTTCTTCTACCTCTGCATGTAACACCCAGTTGATAGTACTAGATTTGATAACATAGAACCTTACATTTGATGCCAAAATTTAGAGTTCACAAAAACTTTTAATATTTTGGACCATAATTAGACACGACATACATGTATTGTTCTTACAAATCATAATCAAGACGTTAACTACAATTGTTTACATAGTTTTTAAAACAAAAGTTCATGTGCGGAAGCGTTTGTTAGAGTGTTCGGTTCGGATACATATGCTTGATCATCACCCTTATGCTGGAAAACCTGAAAAAAAAAACTGAGCATTTTAATCCAATGTTAGCATTATGGTCCTTGACCAATAATATAAACGAAACGGTGTATTAAAACCAATTAAAGAAATCAAGAATTATGAATTTCAGCGTTTGGAAATGGGGACTACCGTAACTTACGGTAGTCACCGTAAGTTACGGTGGCACCTGGGAGCTTATTGTTCTGCCGTAAAACAGTAGAGTACCACCGCACCGTAACTTACGGTAGACTCTGCACATGTTTTCTTGCTTTGTGATCTTAGTCATTCTAATTCCATTTTGCAGGGAATTAACCTTGAACATGTTTATCACTTGCCCGAGGTTAATTACCCATGATCGGAATTATTACTCGCTATCATGTTTCGCTTTCCCATGAGGAATCGCTTACATAATCATCTACATGTTTGAATCCAAGACTTCGTGTTTATCAACTATACTACTTAGACATGCTTATCAATTCAGGTCCTTAACTCCTATATGAGGAGTTTAACTTCGCAACTAGTTTAGCGCGTCCAACTTACAACTTACACAAGTAATTATAACCATGCTTTATGTAGTGGTGTCCAACTTCATGTTATTTACAAAATTTGTTTTGACCCGTTTGGGTCCTAAATAAAACACCATACGGACATCCAATTTCCATGTTTATTACTTGTTTAAGACTTTAGTCGAGTTCATGACATAAGATAACTCTCGGACATCATGTTTGAATAATGACATAAAACTAACAACAAGTATAATGTAATGAAACGATAAATTTCATACCTTTAGAGCGCGCCTTTCCCCCGTGAATTCCCTCCGGCTTGTCCGCTTGATGATCCGGACTCTTTGCCTAGGAAATTCAGTTTACAACTTGTTTAGAAATCTTTTAAGGACCATAATCACATCATTATGAGCCATGATCAAATCTGCGTTTTCATCCTACTTTTAACACCCAAACACTTAAGCATTTCAACAAACACTTACTGGGTCAGATTTTTACATAGTCATTACTTGGTTCATGGCTTGTTATTAACATCTAAATTCACTTCAATTAAGCAAATCTTACACACTTAACATTTAAATTGCTGAATTTCATCATACAATTCAGCTTTTCACTAGATTAAAAACCATACCCCTAGTGTTTGTCTAACTTTACAATATCATAAATCACCTACAATGGTGATTGTAATTTCTTCAATTATCTTGCAATGATTTTCACTAATAATCATCTAGGGTTCAACCCTAAACATCATATTACTTCAAGACTTGTTCATGCATAACATATCTAGGCTCAATTTCAGTTTTTCATCAATACCCTAGAATTCATGGTGAATCAAAACATCAAACTTTTACATACCTTTTGATCTTTATGACGAGGTAATCACTAATTTTGTGTTTAGAATTCGATTTGAACTTGATTTAGGCTTCAATTTGCAGGTTTTAGAATGAAGCTAGGGTTTGAGGAACACTCTGGTCGCCCCCTTCCTCTTGTTCGACCAGACACACCTAACAATGGTGTGTTTGGTGAATTTTTGTTACTAATCAGCTTTTAGTTTTCAATGTTTGGCAAGTTTAGTCCCTTAACTATGATTTCTCTTAAGTTTAAGTGTTTTTAGCCATATCATGGATTATTTCAAGACTTGAAGTTAACTAGGTTATGTTCCTAGTTGGTAAATTCTTGTTTGTAAATTCTTTAAAATTTCAATGTAAGGGTTTATATTTTCGGGGTGTTACACTGCAACTCTTCAAATACACCACTGACCCTCCACACTTACACAACAACACCTACAGCTCCACAAGTCGCACACACAGCAGGACCCTCCCCATCTCTTCTCTCTGCTCTCGCAACGCCAGCCGCCGGAGGAAGGGTTCCGGAGGTGGTATACCTGGTCCGACGACAACAGCCACATCCCCCTCATTCCTCTGACTGACGAATGACCAACACCACCACTGTCGTCCGGTGGTGGCGTGAAGACAAAACGAGAGAGGGAGAGACACATATGTTGAAGCCGGAACGATAGCGACGCCATTGCCGGCGGCTCCTGTACCGGCAGTTCGGGTCGAGTCGGGTTTTGGCTCCGGATTGTTTCAGCTCTTGTTGCGAGGTCGAGTTCCGGCCGATGTCAAACAACTCCGGTCGACATCAATTCAGGCCCGGTTCAGTGCAGGTTAGCTTTGTTAACGAGATATGCAATATGCATGTTATTCATATTATTATATTGTATTTATTGTATTAATTGTAATTTTATATTTCTATAGATAGCCACTAACTATTAGGATAGTTTGTTAGACTTTCTCCTATTTATTTTGACTTTGTAACATTGGTAGGCATTCAATAAAAATCCTTTTGATCACATGGTATCAGAGCTGATACCCTAGTTCTCTACCGCCGTTTTATTCTTTTCGGTTCGTCATTCCACCGGACTACGGTCCATATCATCTTGTCTGCCATGGGAGACAAATCAAATACAGCTCCGGTCAAATCCGAATCTCTACACCCGGTATACACTGTCACGAATATTCAACATAAAGTTCGAATCTTGGATGGGAAGAAGGTGACTTACTCGGCATGGGTCAAACTTTTCCAGCTGCATGCCCGCGGATACAAGGTTCTGGATCATATCGATGGTTCGGATCCTCCCGCGGAAGACGACCCGAACCGTGAAGTCTGGATGGAGATTGATGCAATAGTGTTGCAATGGATCTACGGATCGCTCTCTGATGATCTTTTAGCACGAGTCCTTGAACCAGAATCAACCGCTCTTGACGCTTGGAATCGCATCAAGAACATATTCCACAACAACAAAGGATCCCGCACTGCCGCTCTCGAGCATCAACTGACCAACCTTAATCTCAGATCTATGCCGTCCATAGACGCCTACTGCCAACGTCTGAAAGAATTGTTTAATCAATTGAAGGACGTGGGCAGTCCTATCACAGAACAGAGGCTCGTCATTCAGTTAGCCCGTGGGTTACCGCCAGAGTTCGATGTCACAAGTGCACGTATCTATCAGACCATGCCGTCATGGGATGAGGCAGTGGATCTGCTACAACTAGAGGTAGATCGACATGAAGCGCGAGAATATTTTTCAAACACGTCTGCTACTCCAGAAGCTCATGCTGCCATTCACCAGACAGGCCCACGTCGTGACTCCAGGTCTCGTCAGCCCAACAATAGGCAACAACTCAATCGTCAGCCCAACAACAGGCCGTCACATTGGAATGGGCCGGCCCATGCTCAAAGTTCACAACGCCAGGTCTCGTCTGGCCAATCCTGGAATGGGCCTCAACGACCCAACAAACCAGCCCATCCGCAACGATCTTCATCTGCTTGGGCTGGGCCCGACTACACTCAAGCTCCCTACTGGGCTCCATACTGGGCCGGGCCGTACCAGCCTCCACCTTGTCCGTATCCTACTCAAGGGGGTTGGGCCGCCCCATGGGCTCCACCTTCAACTGGCCCATCTCGATCTCAATTTGTGAAGCCCACCGATGACAATCAGCAGGCCCACCTTACCGAGGTGAATCCACTGGATGCACAGGAGCTCGAGGTTGCTTTCTCAGCCATGACTATGGAACCTGAGGAACAAAACTGGGTCATGGACAGTGGTGCAACGTCTCATCTAACTCCCGAATCAGGTATGATTACTAATCCCACTGTCAGTTCTATTAACTCTGTATTAGTTGGAAATGGAAATCGTGTACCAGTACTCGGATCAGGCCACACAATCCTTAACCATTCCGAAAAACCTATCCAACTCAAAGATATTCTTCACACACCTCATATCATTAGAAATCTTATTTCTGTGCGTAAACTCACTGTTGATAACTATGTATCTGTCGAATTTGATCCCTTTGGTTTTTCTGTGAAGGACTTCAAGACTGGGAAGGTCCTGACTCGACACAACAGTAGCGATCCATTATACACGCTCACCACCCCGGTTAAACCTACGGCTTCCGCGTTTCATGTTACTTCGTCACCTTCGTCATGGCATAATAGACTAGGACATCCAGGATCCCATATCATGGATTTACTTAGTTCTAAACATTTCATTCCATGTAATAAACTTAGTTCTACTTTTGTTTGTCATTCGTGTCAATTGTCAAAGAATAAAAGGTTGCCGTTTTCTTTATCAACTTCTCGCACATTGGTCCCTTTTGACATTGTCCACTGTGACTTATGGACATCACCGTTACTAAGTAAAAATGGTTATAAATACTACATGGTTCTTATTGATGACTTTACCAATTTTACATGGGTGTATCCATTACGTTACAAATCCGAAACCTTCACAAAATTTACCCAATTTTATAAATATATCACCACGCAATTTAACCGGCCAATTAAATCATTCCAATGCGACATGGGAGGTGAGTTTGATAACAATAAATTCCAATCGTTCACCTCGGCTAACGGCATTCAATTCCGTTTTTCCTGTCCCCATACATCCCAACAAAACGGGAAAGCCAAAAGAATGATACGACGACTAAATGATCTCATTCAGTCTATGCTTACTCATGCCTCTCTTCCGCCCACGTTTTGGGTCGAAGCTCTTCACACGGCCACATATTTACACAATATTCTACCCACCAAAACTCTAGATTTTAACACTCCCACCAGTTCTATATCTCAAAACCCCAACCTACGACCACTTACGCGTCTTTGGGAGCGCATGTTTCCCGAACCAATCCGCAACTCAACCACATAAACTAGCACCGCGATCCATGTTATGTGTGTTCTTAGGATACCCTACTAACTATCGTGGATATCGTTGTCTTGATCTCAAAACAGGAAAAATTATTTTATCACGACATGTCACATTTGATGAAAATGTTTTTCCATATTCCTCCACAACTCCTACCACTTCTACTTATTCCTTTCTAGACAGTGAACCTTCTCCATCAATTTTTCATAACCAACCTTTCCACCATCCCTCAACCAACAACCCTATTCCATCCCACACCTCAACTGACATACCTTCCCCACCCCAAACCTCATTAAACACAGCTGCTACCACTCTTCATCCTCCTACACCTACATCGACTGACACACCCACTCCAAACACACAAACCTCTAACTCCCGTATTCATTTTATTCCAACCACCACTTCCGCCCCCACCTCAACTTCTACTGCCACAAACACCATGCAACCTACTGATACAAACCCCATTACACCACCTACATCTCAACCCACAACTTCAAACTCGACACCCACAGCACCTCCTCCTCAACCGCGTCACCATATGACCACCCGCTCTAAACACGGGATCGTCAAAACAAAAACTCCATTAAACCTTTACACCGACACTTCACAACCACCATCCACTATATCCCCGATTCCCAAGTCTTACAATCTAGCCTTGGCTGATCCGAACTGGTCCGAGGCCATGAAAACCGAATATCGAGCATTAATAGAAAACAAAACATGGGACTTAATGCCTCGTCCTTCGGGTACTAGCATCATACGTTGCATGTGGTTATTCAAGCATAAGTTTCACGCAACTGGTTCTCTTGAGAGATACAAAGCACGTCTTGTCGTAAACGGCAAGTCACAACAAGTGGGAATTGATTGCGACGAAACGTTCAGCCCTGTTGTTAAACCGAACACCATTCGAACCGTTCTTAGCTTAGCAATTTCAAAGCAATGGCCGATTCATCAACTTGATGTTAAGAACGCGTTTCTTCACGAGGATCTCAATGAAACAGTATATATGTTCCAACCACCCGGTTTTGTTGACCAACGGCACCCAACCTATGTGTGTAAACTGAAGAAATCGCTATACGGGTTAAAACAAGCTCCTCGAGCATGGTACCAAAGGTTCGCAACATATATCACTTCATGTGGTTTTAAAAGTGCAGTCTCCGATAGTTCGTTATTTATCTACCGTCAAGGCACTAAAATGGCGTACTTACTATTATACGTCGACGACATTATCTTAACTGCATCCGATACTACCTTACTTCATCATTTTATCAAGTTAATGTCACGCGAATTTGCAATGAAAGATCTCGGTCGCTTGCACCAATTTCTCGGCATACAGGTTCGCTCTCAACATGGTGGCCTCTTTTTATCTCAACAATCTTATGCTGAAGACATACTTACTCGTGCGAACATGCGAAACTGCAAACCAAGTACCACTCCCACTGATACACACAACAAGCTTAGTGCAAACACCGGTGCACTCCTTCCAGATGGCTCTCTTTATCGAAGTATCGCCGGTGCACTCCAATACTTGACCATAACCCGACCCGATATTGCCTACGCTGTACAACAAGTTTGTTTATTCATGCACGCCCCTCGCGAACCACACTTTAACTTCCTCAAACGTATATTAAGGTATCTAAAAGGAACTCTTGATCAGGGGCTTCTTTTGAGACCCTCCAACTCGGTCACTCTAACTGCATATTCGGACACCGATTGGGGGGGTTGTGCCGACACTCGACGCTCAACCTCGGGATATTGTGTCTTTCTCGGCAATAACTTGGTTTCATGGGCTTCAAAACGTCAACCGACTATTTCACGATCGAGTGCCGAGGCAGAATATAAAGGCGTCGCCAATGCTGCAGCCGAACTTACATGGCTTAGAAATCTTCTTCTGGAACTTCATGTGCCCATTACCAAAGCGTCAATAATTTATTGCGATAACATCTCCGCCATGTATTTAGCTCAAAACCCGGTGCAACATCAACGTACAAAGCATGTCGAGATTGACATCCACTTCGTCCGCGAAAAGGTTCGACTCGGTTTGGTTCGGGTTCTTCATGTTCCAGCTGACTATCAATACGCAGATATCTTTACTAAAGGACTACCACGTCATCTGTTCAACCGGTTTAAATCCAGTCTTTGCATTCGATCTGCTCATGCTGTGACTGAGGGGGGATGTTAACGAGATATGCAATATGCATGTTATTCATATTATTATATTGTATTTATTGTATTAATTGTAATTTTATATTTCTATAGATAGCCACTAACTATTAGGATAGTTTGTTAGACTTTCTCCTATTTATTTTGACTTTGTAACATTGGTAGGCATTCAATAAAAATCCTTTTGATCACAAGCTTGATTTTGGGTATTATTCATTCAGTTTCAGACTTGGGTTCGGGGTATGTTTGGTTTGATTTGGTTTCGGTTCTAAATCATGTTCGGGTTTACTTTGGTGTGGGTTTGTTTTCAGGTCCGGAGACACCGACGCCAGCGACAACGGTGGCAAATGGCTCAGGTTGTTCTTGGTGTCTCGGGTCAGACTCCGTTGTCGTGGTCAACACCAGTCAAACCGGTCAGATTCTACCTCGTTTCAGTCTCGGGTGGCTCGAGACTTGGCTACTATTTCGGCTCACTTCAGTTTGGTGTTTGGTTCAACATGGTCAAATGGTCAGCCTCGGTCAACTGTCGGGATAATGGTAAACACGAGACTCGTGGAAACATTAACGACACGAATATAAATTCTATAGTTTGTATGTTTTTTTATATATAACAAAACCGAACCTTATAACTTATTCATACAAATAGATAGAACTATACTTATTTATATATTATTACTATTATCGAATTGTAGCGTTTGTCATTGTGTTTTGACAATATATCGACAACTTGTGTTGTCGGGGTCGTCCAAAAATAGAGGAAACTCTGTCCGTTTTTCGTTAAAATCCGAAAAAAAAACAAAACATGTTGAATTATAAAACGAAACCTATCAAATTCAATAAATTTTTCTAAAAATAAATATAAACGTATAATTATTTTAACAACACTTCTGTAACCCTTGTTTGCCCATGTGAGGTGACCTCGGTGTTCCATCATTCAACCTTCAACTCTTCACGGGATTTTCAAAGGAAGCTTTGCAAAACTGTGAGCATACTCGATCCCTTTTTACGCTTTATTACCTTTGGGATGCAATACATGTACTTTGAATCAAATGCACAAACATACTAGAATTTTGTACAAATAATCTTTATATATGCTCATACGTGTTATACTTGCAATCATACGTGTTGTACTTGCATTCATACGTGTTTAAATTCGTATGTTCATACTTAGTTATTGCCATGAAAAATCTGTTTAAAACATTTTTATACTTATACTAAAACTTGTATGCTCGCCAATACCCTTTGTATTGATCTATTCTTTAACATGTATTGCAGGATTTGGATGATGCAAGGAATCTAGTAGGGTTGCCTAGAAACACAATTAAACTCTGTTAGGAAACTTTATTTGTAAGTATTGAAGAAAATTTCAATCAACTGGATCTCTGAAGAGATAACAGTCCTGAAGATCACAACAAGAAGAAGAAGATCAAATGGGACAACTAGAAAATGCAAAGCATCTACTTCAAAGAATCACAAGTTGATCAAGAGTTGATTTGGATTATCAGAGAAGGTCATTTCTGATGGATCTGATGATATTTCTAATGAAATATCATCAGTTTCTGACGATTCTGATCATCAGACTTTCTGATGATATGTTCACCAGAATTTCTGATGAAGTGGTTTATCAGAAATTCTGATGAAAACCCCACTTGTCTAAAATCACAACTCTATCCTACCACCAATGACCGAAGCATGACATTATTGGTTATCATGATTACAAATACAACTTGAACGCTGGATTCAATGAATATGTCAAATTGCTACTTTACACAGGACTTATTGCATGAATAAACAATTGTTTATTCATGTACACAGCCTTCTATAAATAGAAGGCTCGCGAGGCAGAAGATATTTGAGTTTGAAGCTTAGCATTCACATACAAACACCCAAACTCCACTGCTCTTCTCACCCACAGAATTCAAGATTCATTTGTATTAGATAATAATCTTACAATCACCTTGTTAAACTATTTTGTTTCAAAGTGATATAAACTTGATAATTCTGTAGGTCTTGTTTCTTGAAAGTCTGATTTCCATTTCCGCACATCTTTTTCACATATACTGAAATCTCTTGCCATATTACGTAAAAAGAAGTTGTTAAGGCCATACTGGGTCCAACAATTGGTATCAGAGAAGATTGAATAAATTATTTTCAAACGATCAATCGCTCATCTTCTTTTTTCTAAATATGGCCAGCTTTCAATCCTAGAATAATGCTTTTAACATTGGTTCTATGTCTAAACCTCCGACTCTGGTCAGAGAGGAATACCCCCAATGGAAAATCAGGGTGGTCAATTTCCTTAATGGTCATGACCGAGCTCTGTTTCAATCCATTGAAAGGGGTCCACATATACCAATGACTGAAATACCAGCAATTCCAGCAACTGACCAACTACCTGCTATTCCTGCCTCCCGAGCTCCTAAAAGTGAAATACTTTGGAGTGAGGAAGACAAGGAACTGGTAGCTGGGGATGAAAGAGCAAAATCACTCTTAATTATGGCCATCCCCAATGACATATTTTCACAAGTTGATGCTTGTGCATCAGCCAAGGAAATATGGGATCAGTTGGAAAATGTAACACCCGTTCTTATAAATCAAGGTTTAACGTATATTAGCGAAATAATCTGTAATTAATGATTACATATACATCGGAAATACGGGTTGTTAAAACTTTTACAATTTAAGTGATATACATAATGTGATTTAATTCGCCGTTTAGAATAACGACAAAACAACGTTGCGGAAGCTTTGTTTAACGTGTGTTCGGTCCTTGCTCGATGCTCGATCTTCATCCGGGACTCTCGACATTGACCTGTGATCAAAACCAACTTAAAGGTCAGTTTTGATAATTAAATAACTAATACAACGAGGAAATTAGGAAAATCCAACATTTATATCTTGATCCCAACACAATAACTCATTTCTGGCCTCCACCGTAACTTACGGTGACACCGTAAGTTACGGTGGCCCCTGTGTTAACATTTCCCTACCGTACATCAGTAGGCTAGCACCGTAACCAATTCAGCTCCACCGTAACTTACCGTGGCACCGTAAGTTACGGTGGCACCTGCATCCAACCTTTCCATTTTTGCCGTTAATTGACACAAAACTTTCGTATCTTTCAATCCGCTTGTCCGTTTTACGCGATTCTTTCTCCTACGCACTCGTAATTTAATTCTCCATCGAATGGAGTTAAAATCAAACATCTCACTTCACAAAATTTTAGACTTCAAGCTCTCGGCTTAAAGTCCAATTGCTACACTTTTGACCCATTCACGGTTTCCTCTAACAAACTAGTTTGTGGTCTTTGTTTCTTTTGTAAACATTTTATTATTGTTATTTCCTATTGTACAAGGTTCAATTTACGGGTTACTACACATTTTTAACCCGTTTCGCTATTACTTCTATTTTGACCCGTTAAGGGTATTTATGCACTAAGATCCCATTTCATCCCTTTTATACTTATCTTAAGAATTTAATCTATCAAAACACTTATTTCCAACAACCTTTAAAGGTCGTTTGCCCGATTTACCCATCAGGGGCATTTTAGTCGATTTTAGCCCCTCATTTACGACGAAGGGCATTTGCTACAATTTGACCCAAAAAAAATGTATGTTTAACCACAATCTTATTTATACGTACCTGGCTCGAGTCAACCTAGTGACCCGTTTCGACTCCTTGCTTTTATTATCGATATTCTTATGGCGACGCAATTACCCAAATTACTATTCGCCCCTGAAAACACATGACTTGACGACCACATTAGTTGATATTGTCAAATGGCGTTATTCCCACCATTTGACCCGTTTGACCTATATAGCCCAACATTTTCATATGTAACAAAACATGGGTTTTTAATTACCAATCACATATCCGACCCATTTCGGATTTTCTCACTAGATCCCTTTATTGTATTCATCGTTTATGAAATAAACACATATACTACAAGTGGGTGTAAGTTTTACTTACCTCGCATCCGAAGTACGCTTTTCCATCTTATTTGCTTCGTTTGACCCGCTTCCTTTCCAAGCCTTCACCTAGCTTGTTAAGCGTCAAACTATCATCATAATTCGTAAGACGATTAGTTTAGTCATTATCACACACGACTATTCCGTCTTACAAACTCTATGTCGGAACTACTATTTGACTTCAACATTGGTTTATTTGACTTTCGATAGTCAATTAACTTCAATCATATTATACGCACAATAAGTTCAATCAATCATCACGTTTAGAACTCTTTTAATCACATTTTGCATAATAGCCAAAACATCCCAATTAGGTGTTTTAACTACAAAAATTCTAGTTTCGAGCCTTATTTGAGGCATTTCAACAAACACTTTAAGGGCAGAATTTTACATGTTTATTTATCAAGTCTCTAGCTTATCTCTTAGCCCTATTTTCACATAAATCAACCATCTTACAAAGTTGTTAACTTCTATAATTTCTGAAATCACTTCAAAATTGTCAGATTATACTAGATCGACACTCTATTTCCTAGTGTTCATCAAATTACACATAACCCACTAATCACCTACAATGGTGTTCATAGGTTTCACTAAAATTTCACATTATTTCAACTTGTATTTGTCTAGGGTTTGTCCCTAGACGCTATATGGTTCCTAATTCATCATAAAACAAACATGCAACCATGAATTTCAGATTTTCCCAATTACATGAGAAATTCAAGTTGAGGGTTTTCATGAAATTTTACATACCTTGTAATCCTCTTGTGATGAGGATCAATAATCTACACTTTAATTTCGATTTCGACTTGGATTGAGCCTTCAATTTGCAAGTTTAGTGAGTTTTTAGGGTTTGAGATTGGGGAGTCGCCCCTGCTCTTCTTCTGTACGACCAACACCTTCAAAATGGTGTTTTGGTTTTAAATTTTATTAAAACTAATATTATAGTTTCAATTCTTACAACTTAGGCCCTTCCATTTTGCACAACTTATAATCTAGTTGCATTTTAACCCTATTCATGCTTTAACACAAGACAACCAACTAACTAGGTTATTTATTTCCTAGTCAGTTTAGTGGGTTCGGGAATTCATAACCCGTTCTACTTTAAGTCCCGTTAAATTGAGCCTTTTATCTATCCTATTTTTCTTAAAAACTCTGATTCACTTTAAATAAATATTAGGATTATTCAATTTATTCCTAATATTTACCGGTTTACTTTTACCACTAACGGTATTTCCCCGTCTTTAGTATTAACGGGGTTTAATTACCAAACCCGATTTCGGGGTGTTACAAGTCTACCCCCCTTAAAGAGGTTTCGTCCTCGAAACCTTTTCTTAAGTAATTCATCGAGTTTAAACTCAATGTATTCTATCCGAGAAATATTTTAAACATTACCCATACTTTTTAACCAACCGTTAGTATTACTCGAAAAGTACGGTAACATCCTTGTTGGTTACTAATCGTCTACAAATCTCATACGACATAGTGTAACTTCGAAATAACGTAATCTCGTTATTTCCACTAGTTTGGTTAACTCTGCGATATCCATTGCTTTCATATAATCTCGAATTCTTTATGAGTCCGTTACTTTGACCCGTTCGAGGGTCTTTAGTGAAATATTTCACTTTTAGCAATAATTTCTTTTGTTTTCAGATTTATTTATTCGGTTCAGTTATACCGAATCCACCGCTTACAAGCAAGCCAAATTTTATTGATTTGAATTACTGGCCTTAACTGGTCTCACTAACCAGACTTATTAGTCCCTTTACGTTTTACCGCTCGCCTGATTATAATGTGATTTTACTTCACATTAATTTTCCTAACCGTGATCGTGTCACATCGTGTTTAGTTTGTACCAATTTTTGATTTTCGAAAATATCACTTTTCGAATATATCATCTTGCGCCTATCAGTGCCAAGACTTGAGCCTTTCATGCTTACTATTCAAATTCCTATCAGAATTTATATTTGTAAAAACATTATTTCTTACTAAAATCGAAGTTTAATTTAGGATCTTCCATTAACTTTTGTCAATTATCCACACCAGGATATTGACAGTCTATAATTTATTCCTTTATGGTCTTAGTTTTATGCGGGGATTCTCAACTGATTCCCTCGCCTTATCTAATTAACCGTGTTAGTCTGTCAACATGTTTATATCGCGCTTGTCTTATACTTAACAAGTGCTTGGTATTTGTGATGACAATGTCTTGACTTCAAATAGTTTTACCGGCTAGACTAATCAGTTGCCGTCACTTGATACCCCGTCATCCGGGTATACTATTTTTTCCATCTCCGGCCTTATGTGTGTATAAGATTTTCAAAATCACTTCATACCACTTATGTTTTATTAAAACATTGTTTTTGACTAAAAACTGAATTTTTAGTTTACGTTTCCTTTTTGTCTCACATCTTTCTCTCATTTCTAGGAATGTTACTTCCGATGATCTATTTCTTTTCGTTATTATTTAATGCGGGCATTTATAACTAATTACCTCGCTTAACCCATATGATCCGTAAGTTCTTTCACTTAGCCTCATATACTTATTTCTTTATATTTCCATCTTTTTAAGGGGAGACCCAACAGTTTGTTTCTTTCTATTTATGACCCAAGGGTCTTCTTGGTCCTGTAGACCTTAACACTATGTCTAATCCCGTAGGTTATGATAATCCCGTAGATCATCTTTTATTCAAGTCCTTATTCAACTGTATATATATATATATATATGGTGTCAAGGCACCCCTTTTATGCCTAGAACTATTTACTTTTGCTTTTTGGATTTCATTTAACCTTGACCGTAGTCTAAGGCTACATTAGTTCTTTTTCGAATTATCTTTCTGACTTTATGACTTCTAACGTCATTTACACGTCGGTTTGTCCTACACTTACCACTACCCGGTTCTTACCTATACTTCTTCACGACCCATTACCCGGGTTCTTTAATGTTTCGCGCTTCCATTATTCAGTTTGCGCTTACTTGCACTACCAAGTTTTTATACCTTATTTATCTCGTTTGACTTGTTCGTGTGAAATTTCATCACTTGTGAACATTAAACTCCATTCTTTATTCGACCCGTTCGACTTTTAAAATAGTTGAGCGTAGTTACTAACATTTCTGTTTGCAAATTCTCATTATCTTTTAGTCATGACTCATATTCCGAGTCTCTTGACTTTCTATTTCGTGTTTCCGTCTCTCGGTTTACGCATTCTTTCCAAATCCTACCCATACATCGGGTATCTTTACCGAAGTCGTTATTATTGCAACCCTTACGGTACGCATTATGACTTCGTTTCGCTTTTATATTCCTACTTTGTTCTCAAATTTGGTGTTTTACAAAATCGGCCCGTTAAGAGTCATATTTGCATTCTCCGGGTTCGAGTGTAAGCACACCCCTCCCAATTGCATACATTAATCCTTTTACATTAGTCTTTGTCCCTTCACCCGGGCTCATCATCCCAATGTAATACGCTTCCGTCACCCGGTTGTGCGTTTACATTTTTATCAAATATTTTTGCTCATTTGATTCATTTGGGTACTTTTAAGTTAGTCTCATTCACCCCGCCCTCACTACATCGGATGTAAACGTGTCCGCCATAAGAAGTTCATGGTATCATGTGCCACTACTTACTTGGCCAGAGTAGGCGATTAACACATGACACACATGACCTTTTATAGTTTTCACATCACGCCCTATGTAATTAACGTCTCTATTTGTTTCTCTTGGAAACAATATCCCGAATACATTTTCTACTCGGGTTTTTCCAAGTTTTTAATCTACATATGCAACCTTCAATTTCTACTTATTTGTTGCATACTACTATTTGTGCGATTATTTAAAATGTGCACCTGGTAATGTTTTCCCCGACGGGCGTTCCTTGCCGTTAACCTTATTTGCGGTCGTTACGCGATTTAGTCTTTGGTGAGCATGCTCCTCTTGTCATACTTCGGACCGTTCCATCATCATATCCACAATTCGTTTGACTCTCGTCGTCTTCAAACGCGAGTGTCCTTCAATTAAAACATTCACAAAAGTTAGTAACGTCAACTTCAATAATCGCCCGTATTATAATACAAGGCTTTTTCTACTATACGCGTCAACGCGCGTATTTTTGTCAACTATATCAATCGTTTTAGTTGGGGTAACGTGTATCGCACGATAACCCTAGGTGTTGTTTACAACACTTTAACATGCTAAACTATTAACATACTTGTACTTACCGGATTTGCGATCAAGCCTCGAACCGAACACCAATATTTGTCAAGAGCATAAGGTTTAAGTCCAAGCATGGTTTTCCTCACCATACTTGAATCTCTTAAACCAAGGCTCTGATACCAACTTGTAACACCCGTTCTTATAAATCAAGGTTTAACGTATATTAGCGAAATAATCATGTAATTAATGATTACATATACATCGGAAATACGGGTTGTTAAAACTTTTACAATTTAAGTGATATACATAATGTGATTTAATTCGCCGTTTAGAATAACGACAAAACAACGTTGCGGAAGCTTTGTTTAACGTGTGTTCGGTCCTTGCTCGATGCTCGATCTTCATCCGGGACTCTCGACATTGACCTGTGATCAAAACCAACTTAAAGGTCAGTTTTGATAATTAAATAACTAATACAACGAGGAAATTAGGAAAATCCAACATTTATATCTTGATCCCAACACAATAACTCATTTCTGGCCTCCACCGTAACTTACGGTGACACCGTAAGTTACGGTGGCCCCTGTGTTAACATTTCCCTACCGTACATCAGTAGGCTAGCACCGTAACCAATTCAGCTCCACCGTAACTTACGGTGGCACCGTAAGTTACGGTGGCACCTGCATCCAACCTTTCCATTTTTGCCGTTAATTGACACAAAACTTTCGTATCTTTCAATCCGCTTGTCCGTTTTACGCGATTCTTTCTCCTACGCACTCGTAATTTAATTCTCCATCGAATGGAGTTAAAATCACACATCTCACTTCACAAAATTTTAGACTTCAAGCTCTCGGCTTGAAGTCCAATTGCTACACTTTTGACCCATTCACGGTTTCCTCTAACAAACTAGTTTGTGGTCTTTGTTTCTTTTGTAAACATTTTATTATTGTTATTTCCTATTGTACAAGGTTCAATTTACGGGTTACTACACATTTTTAACCCGTTTCGCTATTACTTCTATTTTGACCCGTTAAGGGTATTTATGCACTAAGATCCCATTTCATCCCTTTTATACTTATCTTAAGAATTTAATCTATCAAAACACTTATTTCCAACAACCTTTAAAGGTCGTTTGCCCGATTTACCCATCAGGGGCATTTTAGTCGACTTTAGCCCCTCATTTACGACGAAGGGCATTTGCTACAATTTGACCCAAAAAAATGTATGTTTAACCACAATCTTATTTATACGTACCTGGCTCGAGTCAACCTAGTGACCCGTTTCGACTCCTTGCTTTTATTATCGATATTCTTATGGCGACGCAATTACCCAAATTACTATTCGCCCCTAAAAACACATGACTTGACGACCACATTAGTTGATATTGTCAAATGGCGTTATTCCCACCATTTGACCCGTTTGACCTATATAGCCCAACATTTTCATATGTAACAAAACATGGGTTTTTAATTACCAATCACATATCCGACCCATTTCGGATTTTCTCACTAGATCCCTTTATTGTATTCATCGTTTATGAAATAAACACATATACTACAAGTGGGTGTAAGTTTTACTTACCTCGCATCCGAAGTACGCTTTTCCATCTTATTTGCTTCGTTTGACCCGCTTCCTTTCCAAGCCTTCACCTAGCTTGTCAAGCGTCAAACTATCATCATAATTCGTAAGACGATTAGTTTAGTCATTATCACACACGACTATTCCGTCTTACAAACTCTATGTCGGAACTACTATTTGACTTCAACATTGGTTTATTTGACTTTCGATAGTCAATTAACTTCAATCATATTATACGCACAATAAGTTCAATCAATCATCACGTTTAGAACTCTTTTAATCACATTTTGCATAATAGCCAAAACATCCCAATTAGGTGTTTTAACTACAAAAATTCTAGTTTCGAGCCTTATTTGAGGCATTTCAACAAACACTTTAAGGGCAGAATTTTACATGTTTATTTATCAAGTCTCTAGCTTATCTCTTAGCCCTATTTTCACATAAATCAACCATCTTACAAAGTTGTTAACTTCTATAATTTCTGAAATCACTTCAAAATTGTCAAATTATACTAGATCGACACTCTATTTCCTAGTGTTCATCAAATTACACATAACCCACTAATCACCTACAATGGTGTTCATAGGTTTCACTAAAATTTCACATTATTTCAACTTGTATTTGTCTAGGGTTTGTCCCTAGACGCTATATGGTTCCTAATTCATCATAAAACAAACATGCAACCATGAATTTCAGATTTTCCTAATTACATGAGAAATTCAAGTTGAGGGTTTTCATGAAATTTTACATACCTTGTAATCCTCTTGTGATAAGGATCAATAATCTACACTTTAATTTCGATTTCGACTTGGATTGAGCCTTCAATTTGCAAGTTTAGTGAGTTTTTAGGGTTTGAGATTGGGGAGTCGCCCCTGCTCTTCTTCTGTACGACCAACACCTTCAAAATGGTGTTTTGGTTTTAAATTTTATTAAAACTAATATTATAGTTTCAATTCTTACAACTTAGGCCCTTCCATTTTGCACAACTTATAATCTAGTTGCATTTTAACCCTATTCATGCTTTAACACAAGACAACCAACTAACTAGGTTATTTATTTCCTAGTCAGTTTAGTGGGTTCGGGAATTCATAACCCGTTCTACTTTAAGTCCCGTTAAATTGAGCCTTTTATCTATCCTATTTTTCTTAAAAACTCTGATTCACTTTAAATAAATATTAGGATTATTCAATTTATTCCTAATATTTACCGGTTTACTTTTACCACTAACGGTATTTCCCCGTCTTTAGTATTAACGGGGTTTAATTACCAAACCCGATTTCGGGGTGTTACAGAAAATCTTTGTGAAGGAGGAGAAAGGATGAAAAGAAACAGGAGAACAAACAACGTCTCATCTTATGAAAGGTATAAAAGTTTACCTAATGAAAAGTTAAATGACACATATTAAAGGTTCACAAAACTTTTAAACGAGCTAAAGAAATTTGGTATAACTAAATCAAATGATGAAAGAAACATAAAATTTCTTGATGCTTTGCCTAGAGAATGGAGGAGTCTAACAATGACTTTGTCCTCAACCTTAGAACTAGGAAACATGAGTCTTCATGACTTATACAGCATCTTGATCCCCAAAGAGGAAGAAATATTTGAAGAAACCATTCAAAGAGGGGGATCTTTAGCTCTTATCTCAAACCCACAAAGACCAACAACTTCCAATGATCCACAACCATCAAACAGCCAGAGTTTTGAAACTTCTGACACATCATCAGATTTTTCAGCTTTTGCTGAAGCTATAGCACTGCTCACCAAAACATTTGAGCAGAGGTTGAGGGGAGGAGGCCAGAGATACCAGAGGAGTGATAGAGGAAGGATGGATGGTAGATCTAAAGAAGAAGTTAGATCTAAGGATAAAGGGAAGGCTGAGGTGGTGTGCTACAAGGTCATTATGCATCAGAATGCAAGACCAAGAAGCTGAAAGATGTTGCTTAATATGAAAAGAAGCTTGAGGAAGCTAAGAAGCAACAGCAGCAAGTCAGCTTAATTGTTGGGACAGATACATGGCTATCTGATGACTCTTCTGATGAAGAAGAAGAAGAAATGACCAACTTCCGTCTCATGGCACTTTCTGAAGACATACCAGAAACTTCAGGACAACAGATAAGTTTAGACAATCTTGATCTTGAACATAAGCTAAATGAGCTCATGTCAGATTTTTTAAACCTGCAAGTTAAACATCAATCAGATGGTAAAAAATCTGATGAGTTGCAGAGGACCTTGAATAAAACTATTCTTGAAAACCAATTACTTATAGAACAAAGTTTAGATCAAAGAGCTAAAATCGAGTTCTATGAAAATGAAAGAAGAGATCTTTACAAGAAAATCAATGATAAAGAAATTAATGTAAGAGGTTTTCAAGAAGCAAAAGAATTTATAAATTTCATTGAGTCCACTCCAAAGAACAAAGGAGAGGGTTTGGGTTATGTAAGAACAAGTAACAGCAAACCTACTGTCTTTGTAAAAGCAACTCAACAGATTTCTGATAAATTTATATCAGAATCTGATTCTGAAACTTGCAAATCAACATGTTCTGAATATTCCTTTGATAAGCCCAACTTGGAACCAAAAAGAAGTGAATGCAATCAAGAGTTTGTAAAAACTCCAGAAGCAGTTCACTTATCTTTTCAAAATTATCCCATCATTCCATCACAAGAAACTATATCAGAAATTTCTGATGATTCTTGTATGTGTGTTGACATACTGAAGCTTGTTCAACAACATCTCCAAAAGAAAAAGAAAAATTTTGTTAATGGCTCAGCATATAACAGAAATTCTAATGAAAGGTCATTTAGAAGAAATAATAAGACTAAAATATCATCAGAAAGAGTACCCAAGCATGCCTGGGTACCTAAAACCCTCTAACCATTCCATTTCAGAACCATCATGTGCAGCAGATCTGGTACTGCGACTTAGGAAGCTCCAAGCACATGACTGGGGATAGGAGCTTACTCAGCAACTTTGTCTCAAAGCTGGGTAAAATGGTGAACTTTGGAAATGGAGTGAAAGGGAGGATCATGGGATACAGATGTATCAGGTATGGATGTTTGACCATGGAAAGAGTAGCCTATGTTGAAGGCTTAAAGTATAATTTGCTGAGTTGTGGTCAATTTTGTGACAAAGGTTTTCAGGTAACATTTTTACTAGAAAAATGCTTGCTAATAGGTATGGATGATAACAAAATATATTTAAGTGGCAAAAGAATAAGAAAATCAATTTACTACTTTGATTTCAAAGAAGAAAATGAACATCCAAAATTATGTTTATTTTCAAAAATCAACAAAGGAAGTAGTTGGTTGTGGCATAAAAGGTTGGCTCACTTAAATTTCAAAAACCTAAGCAAACTAGCAAGTAAGGGTCTGGTAAAAGGATTACCTTTCATATCCTCTAAAAATGATAAAATTTGTGATGCATGTGAGATGGGAAAATCCAAAAGAAGCTCACATAAATCAATTTATGAATCTTCCATTACACAAAATTTGGAACTTTTACACATGGATTTGTGTGGACCCATAAGTACAGAAAGTTTTTCTGGAAAGAAATATATACTAGTAATAGTTGATGATTTTTCCAGATATACATGGGTTGAATTTTTTAGAAAGAAAAGTGAAACACCTGATCTGATCATTAACTTTATCAAGAAAATTGAAAACCTATTAAAATTAACAGTAGAAGGATCAGATCAGACAATGGGACAGAATTTAAAAATTCAAAAATTGAGAGCTTTCTTGTGAGTAAAGGAATCTCTCATGATTTTTCAGCTCCCATAACCCCACAACAAAATGGGGTTGTTGAAAGAAAAAATAGAACCTTAGTAGAAGCTGCCAGAACAATGCTTGCCTATGCCAAAATGCCCACTCACTTTTGGGCAGAAGCAATTGCAAATGCATGTTTTACTCAAAACAGAACCCTTATCAACAAAAGGCTAAACAAAACACCTTACAACATTATAAATGGAAGGATTCCAAGTGTAAATTTTTTACACACATTTGGTTGTAGATGCTTTGTTTTTAATGATTTTGAAAGCCTTGAAAAATTTGACAGAAAAGCAGAAAAAGGTATTTTTCTTGGATATTCTTTATCCTCAAAAGCTTATAGAATCTTTATTCTTAACACAAGGACAATCAGAGAAAGTTTATATGTCTCATTTGATGACTCATCAGAAACTGAGGTTTCTGATGAATACATGAAAGAAATGAATTTTTCTGACAAACAAGAAAATTATGAGCATCTCTTTGAAATGATATCAGAAGATTTTCTAGAACATGATAAATCTCTCACATATAAATCATCAGAAATATCATGTTATAACCCTGCAGAACAAGTCAATAGCACATCAGAAAATCCAAATTCTGGTGCATTACACCCAACAGAGGCAACTGAACAGGGGGAAAATTCAAATCCATCAGAACCAACAATTGTTCACAACAGGTTAAGATGGATCAAAGGGCATGTTCATTCTGATATCATTGGCAATCCAGCTGATGGTGTGAGAACAAGATCTGCAACTGCACATGAATGTGCATATCTTGGGTTCTTGAGTAAAATAGAACCCAAATATGCCAAAGAAGCTCTAAATGACCCAGACTGGATACAAGCTATGCAAGAAGAGCTGGATCAATTCGAAAAGAGCAAGGTATGGGATCTGGTACCCAAGCCTAAAGACAAATATGTCATAGGCTCAAAATGGGTATACAGGAATAAATCTGATGAGAATGGCATAATCACCAGGAACAAAGCAAGGTTAGTGGTCAAAGGTTACTGTCAACAAGAAGGTATTGATTATGATGAAACGTTTGCACCAGTAGCTAGATTAGAAGCTGTAAGAATTTTTCTTGCTTATGCTGCATCGAAGGATTTCAAAGTTTATCTGTAACACCCCATGTTTTCGAATGTCAAAGTCAAAGTCAAAGTCCAAGTCAACTTTGACTTCTTTGACTGTAAATAGTCTATTTTATGTTTTATTTGTATTATGTGGAGTAAGTGTTGTAATCTAAGAAATCGCAGTAATCGAATGTTTAATCGACGCGAACCGACTTGCGACTGTGAATAGTAGGAAGTAACAATGCGATAAAGTTAACCAATCAATAATCAAGCTAATCGAATCATCAATCGAACTCGAGACTCGAACTATGCGAATTTGGTGTTATATTACTTGTGTGTGTGTGCCTTATGTGTTACCTGTGCGTGTTTACTTTATGTTTGTGTGGTAATCAATCAAAACTCGAATCGAAACTCGAAACTCAAATCGAATGCAATCGAAATCGAATTATGATGAATGGTAACGTAAGAATAGTGTGAAATATAGATGATTGTATGTTAGATATAGTGATTGGGATTAAAAGTAATTTGAATGGGAAACTCTATCGTACTCGTATCGTCTTCAATCGAAATTGAAATATCAGAAATCGTCGCACCGAACACTCGAACCAGGCTGTTGATCAATCAGGCTGTCAGTCGATCGAACAGCCCAGCCGATCGGACGGACTGTCCGATCGAGCAGGCTGTCCGATCGGGATGCCTGGCCGATCGGCTTGCCCTTTCCTCTTTGGGAAGCCTATAAATAGGGTTGTCATTGTCATTCTTTCCACTTTTGGAAACTCTCTGACCGACCGACCAGCTCATGCTCCCCTCCTTTTCTCAGATTTCTTCCGATTCCGGTAAGTTTTCATCCTAAATTTTGTACTTTCTTGATCAATACACACTCCTACACCTTTCTATCTTTCAAATCTTGAATTCTAACCGTGAAATCACCAAGATCTAAGCATTCTAGGGTGATGTCATCATGGTGTTCTTTAAGAACATCATGTTTTGGCCTCATTCCACCATGAATGGCTTGGATCTAACCGATTTCCACATAAACAAACTAAGATCTATCATAGATCTGAACATTCACATAGTGTGAAGGATTGAAAGAAGGATTTCCAACTTTCTTCCAACACTTTTACACTCAATGCCTTCAAACCGGTAGAAACGGAGCTTGAGCCAACTCACTAATCATTTCAATGGTTGTGTGGTTCAAGATTTGGATTCTACCTACGAGCTTCACCGATTTCGGGTTAAACATTGAACTACCGTTCCGAACAGTTCACCGGCCGGACTTGGGTGATTCCTGTCCGAGCAGGGGAAACAAGTAAGAACGAAGGTTCCCTGGTTCAGCTCGTTGTCAAACTACCTCGATATAACGTCACATAATCAGAACAGTCAAGTGTTAGACGAACAGGCCGACCAGGTCAGGATGCTGACCGATCGAATAGGCTGTTCGAACGAACAGCCTAGCCGATCGGACATGTCAGCCGATCGACCAGGCCAGCCGATCGGCTAGCACATGGCCCCACACTTTGACAATTTTATGACGTATAGTATTGAACGAAGTGATGTTCGATCGAACGAACTGTTCGATAACATTACTCATCGGATCATGAGATACTATGCTTCAACATTTTCAACTCGTTTGTCGTATTGAAGTGCCGCCCGATCGAACATACCGTCCGATCAGGTGACATCTCATTGAGAACCCAACCAGGAGTGTCTAACCGATCGGTTAAGCCGGCCGATCGAACAGACCGTTCGATCGATCGACCTGAAAGGTAAGAACACTTCAGTGTTCTCAAATACTACAACGAAAACTTCAAAAGGTCAAACCATCATACACAAACACATCTTACACAAAGGAAGAAACAATCCACTCGAACAGTCCAGCCGATCGAGCCTACCGGCCGATCGAACAGACTGTCCGAACGGACTGTCCAACCGAACGAATAACCCGTCCGATCGAACCTGCTGTTCGATCGACCAGGCTGTTCGACCCATCATCCCTTGTTCCCATTTTACGTGTATTCATCGTTATGCTATCGAACTGTTCAGGCTAACCCTACTCTCAAGCGCTCCCTTCAATCCATCAATCAATCGCTGTGAGTATACTCGATCCCTTTTTTCTTTTAGCACTTTTGGATGTTACATACGTTACCTATATCAAAACACAATCGATCACACTACTCAAACTATTTGAACGCTAACCGATTTGCATGTATTACGTGACTAAATGAATGCTTGTTGTTATGTTTACACGTGGAATTTTGTCTACCTGCCTTAACGACGTAGTACTATAGTTTGGACCCAGCACCCGTTCACACGGGGGTTGTTAAGGACAATTACTTGCATGGATTACGGTGGTAATCATGTATTGCGAACTGTCTCGGATAGTCAACTCGCAGTCATTAGTATCGATAGATCCATGTCGATAATTAACATGCTTCGTTTTCCTCTGTGTACGTGCTGGTTATGCGTAAACTATTTCGAACTCTATATGCTATTATCAAACTTGTACGCTCACCTTTACATTTATGTATTGACTGTATTTTAACGTATGTGATAGGTGTTTAAGATGTTTGCTTGCTAGGAAAGCGAGGCTAGAATAAAGCTCTAGACCCCCCCCCCCAACAAATAGTTGTCTGTCAGGAACAAGCAACTAGAGCATAGTTGTCTGTAGATCTTGTCAGACTGGGTCTTTAGGAGCATTTGAACAATATTTATTTGTTTTAATTTAAATCTGAGTTGTCGGAACAGAATACTTGCCTAGTTGTTATCTGTAATAATATATTGTATTATTTGGGAGGTATGGGACGTATCATTTAACTGAATAGTATTAATAGTTGTTGTGGGAATATCTGGACAATCTGTTTCGCTGAGTGCCATGCCCCGATGATTCCGCCATCGGTTGGTGTGTGACAAATTGGTATCAGAGCCATAATTATAGGGAATTAGGCTAGACACGACCTACTCCGGTTCGCTGTCTTAGAGACCTAGACTATAGTTAGGAACCAATAGACCAAGCGTATACGCTAAATCTTGCTATTCTACACTATCACTATACTCGAAATTTTCAATGATAAAAAGGTGATTTGGTCAGGATTAGGTTTGAAAACCGTAAACTCCCTACTAGATCACTTGATTAATTCTGATTTTATCGATTTATCTATGCGTTCCTCATTATTTCGATAACAAACAAGGAGAATTATACCAAATCAGGAGTGAAATCCATATTTTGATGAATAATCTCCTCAATTTTACTAAAACAAGGAAGAAGTTGCTAAGCTAGGAGTGAGACCTTAACCTTGACAACTTGTTCTGGATTTTTATTTATCTCACCAAAGCCTCGACGGACTCCAACGACCTGAACTCACAAGTATGACCTAGGGAATATGTGTTGAATGCCCAAGAATCGAGGCAGCAACGCGAGCCCGACAGTTAAAAAGTGACGACAAGTCTATTATGAATAGTCGAATCGCTTTGGGTAGTCAATGTCTAGTAGCCGCAGATAATCCATCTCTCGATTTTATGTGTTTTGATTCTGAGCCTGCAACTGCCTACTTTGATTGTTCGTTAATTTTATGTGTTTTATGTGTATATATCTGTTTAAGTGTTTGAATTTTTGAAGCGTTATTCAATTTTTGCTATCACTTCGATCGACACACACGACTCGTATTGCTATTCTATCTCAAGACGCTAACAAGTCGCTGCAATTCTAGACGATATCATGCTATGAAATACGATTATACTATACTATTCGACACGCTATACGACTATACTATGCTACTCGATATGCTATACGAACGACACGCGAGCTTTGAATGATAGGATCTTGAGGCAGTCAGAATGCTCTATGTGCTCATAGGGGGATTACGTGACATTAACTGCTCTGTGATTAAATGTGTATGTGCTTATGTGCTTATGTGCTTATGTGCCTCTGTGCTCTACGTGCCTACGTGCTTATGTATTTCTGTGATTGTGTGAATCTGTGGTTATGTGTCTATGTGTTATGTGATGCGTGTTTCGACGTGTTCCTGAGCTTTAGTTAGTAGTAGTCATGTGAGGTGAGATTCAATCATGTTGTGTTGAGTCCTATGACGATGTCTGTTGCAGGAAATGTCGTCCGGATCCCTACTCCATCTTACTCGCCAAGAGAAGAGAGACATACGTCTCGCTGCTATCATCGCCAAGAGTGTGGCAAAAGCTGTAAGCGATGTATATGAGAATGTCAGCAAGTCGTCCGAGGAGTCACGAATTGAAACTCCTAAGGATGCCAACAAGACTGCTTTCAGCTTCAAACAGTTTAAAGCATGCGGACCCAAAGAATTCACCGGAGAAGATGGCCCTACCGCCATGTTTCAATGGTTTGATTCGGTTGAAGTCACTCTGCGCCAAAGCGGCTGTCCTGAGAACCTCCGCACCCTCAATGCTACAGGCGTCTTCCAGTCCCGAGCTCTAGACTGGTGGACTTCTGAACGAAACAAGCGCGGAAATGATGCAGCTTATGAGCTGACTTGGGAAGAGTTGAAGGCCATCATGATGGACGAATTCTGCCCTCCCCATGAACGCCAAAAGCTGGAGGACGAGTTTTGGAACATCAAGCAGAAGGATGGAGACAACGCTGCTTTAACTGCTCGCTTCAAGCAGCTTAGCATTATGTGTCCCGATCAAGTCAAGACGCCGGACATGGCCATCAAGAAGTACATTCGAGCTCTACCAGATTGTGTTGCCGATTTTGTTCATGCTGCCAAGACATCATCGATTGAAGAGACCTACCTACTTGCCGCTGAGATCAATGACAAGCGGGTAAAGTCTGGTTTCTGGGATAAGCATACCAAGTCTCTGCATCAAGCCACCGCCACATCGACCGTCGACACCACCACTGCTCAACCCTCCAAGTCATCAAGAAGAAAGAAGAAGCACAACAACAACAGCTCCAGCAACAAGAACTGTGCTGTGATAACTATTGCTGCCCCTCTGCAAGCCGTACAGGCTCAGCAGCAGTCTCACCACCGACAGGCTCCAGTGATCAATGCGCCGCCTGCCAAGCGCGCTTACACAGGTCCCCACCCGCTCTACCCGACATGCTCATATCATCATCCGGTGGGAATCACCTGTAGTTTCTGCGCCCACTGCAACCTCTACAGGCATTTCACTGCGAACTGTCGCTATGGTCCCCGTCAAGCCCCAGTTCAAGCCGCCGCTCATCAAGCTCTACTCCCAGCCCCTCAAGGCTAACCTGCAGCTCAAGCACCCGCGGTCAATGCTCGAGTCCGCTTTGCATGTGGTGACCCTAACCACTTTGCAAACATGTGCCCGAACCGGGTTGTGAAACAAGAACCCCCAGGAGCAGCAGCAACAGCAGCAGCGTCAGCCTCAGCAGCAACAGCAAGCAGCCCGTGCCAGAACCTTTAACATCAACGCCCGTCAAGCCCAGGCTGAAAACAACGTGGTTAATGGTACGTTCCTTGTGAATGGTATTTATGCATCATGTTTGTTTGATACTGGAGCCGATAACTGCTTTGTGTCGTTTGAATTCGAGAAGCTCCTTAGTCGTAAGCGCTCTTATCTTCCCTCGTCATTCGAAGTTAAAGTTGCTACTGGAAGGACCGTCTCCGTTAACTCTGTTCTTCGTGATTGTACCCTCGAGCTCAACAATCACATCTTCCCAATCGATCTTATCCCGATGCAACTCGGAAGTTTCGACGTCATAGTAGGCATGGACTTTCTTCGCGAAAACCATGCTGAAGTTGTGTGTTTCGAAAAGATGATTCGATTCTCGCTCGCGAATGGTGATCTATTATGTGTGTACGGTGAAACAGCTTCGAAAGGTCTCAAGCTCATGTCATGCGTCCAAGCTAGCAAGTATCTCCGCAAGGAATACAGCGCTTTCTTGGCCAACATTGTAGTAGCGGAGAAGGAAAAGAAAAATAAGGTTGAAGTCAAAGACGTTCCAGTGATCCGTGAATTTCCTCAGGTGTTCCCTGACGATCTTCCTGGACTTTCGCCAAGTCGTGATATCGACTTTCGTGTCGACCTTATTCCGGGAGCTAACCCTGTTGCCAAAGCCCCTTATCGACTCGCGCCATCCGAAATGAGGGAACTCTCAAACTAACTCCAAGAGTTACTTGAAAAAGGCTTTATTCGCCCGAGCACCTCTCCTTGGGGCGCACCAGTCCTTTTCGTCAAAAAGAAGGATGGGTCGTTCAGGATGTGCATCGACTATCGGGAATTGAATAAGCTGACCATCAAGAACCGTTACCCTTTTCCTCGAATCGACGATTTATTTGATCAGCTACAAGGTGCATCGTGTTTCTCGAAGATCGATCTACGTTCAGGCTATCATCAATTGCGCATACAAGAGGAAGACATACCCAAAACAGCCTTTCGCACTCGATACAGCCACTATGAGTCCGTCGTCATGCCTTTTGGTCTAACCAACGCGCCCGCGATTTTTATGGATCTGATGAATCGCGTGTGTAAGCCTTATCTGGACCGTTTCGTCATCGTATTCATCGACGATGTCCTGATTTATTCCAAGTCGAAAGCCGAACACGCGCAACATCTACGTTTGGTTCTCGAGTTACTCCAGGGGAACCAACTCTATGCCAAATTCTCCAAGTGTGAATTCTGGTTGGAGGAGGTTCAGTTTCTGGGTCACATCGTGAATAGTCAGGGTATTCATGTCGATCCCGCGAAGATTGAAGCAGTTAAGAGCTGGATTATGCCTAAGAACCCGTCCGAAGTCCGATCATTTCTGGGATTAGCGGGCTATTATCGACGATTAATCGAAGGATTCTCTAAGATCGTTGTGCCGCTTACCGCTCTTACCCATAAAGACAGGTCTTTTGTTTGGGGAACTGAACAAGAATCTTCTTTTCAAACCCTTAAGCGCAAGCTCTGCAATGCTCCTGTTCTCACATTGTCGGACGGAAACAACGATTTCATTGTCTATTGTGATGCTTCCAACCTTGGTCTTGGCTGTGTTCTCATGCAGCGGGACAAGGTTATAGCGTACGCATCTCGTCAGCTCAAAATCCACGAGAAGAACTATACAACCCACGATCTCGAGCTAGGCGCAGTTGTTTTTGCATTGAAGATTTGGCGACACTACCTGTATGGTACCAAGTGTACGATCTTCACCGATCACAGGAGTTTACAACACATCTTTAATCAGAAAGAACTAAACATGCGTCAACGCCGATGGGTAGAACTTCTTAACGATTACGACTGTGAGATTCGTTATCACCCGGGCAAGGCAAATGTTGTAGCCGACGCGCTCAGCAGATGGAGTTATTTGCTCAGTATTCGTAATACCCAAGCCCAGCACAACCTCGAAGCTCTCATCCGCGAAGCCCAGCATGCTTGTTTTAATGAACGCACCTTGAAGAATGAGAGAATCTATCACGATGGAGCTCAGCTTGTAAGCAAAGCAGATGGGATTTTCTATTATCTGGACCGAATTTGGATCCCTAAGCGGACCGATTTGCGAAATATTATAATGAACGAAGCCCACAAATCCCGATACTCCATTCATCCCGGTGCCGATAAAATGTACCAGGATCTTCGTTACAAGTACTGGTGGCCGGTATGAAGCGGGATATCGCCCTCTATGTTGGAAGTTGCCTGACTTGTGCGAGAGTTAAGGCTGAACATCAACGACCTTCGGGCTTACTCGAACAACCTCCAATCCCTATATGGAAGTGGGAGAGTATAGCTATGGATTTCATAACCAAACTTCCACCCACGCCATCAGGTCACGGCAGCATTTGGGTTATAGTTGATCATCTGACCAAATCAGCCCAATTTTTGCCAATACGGGAAGACTACAAGGTAGAACGACTAGCCCGAATCTACACCGACGAGATCATTTGTAATCATGGTACGCCTCGTGACATCATTTCAGACCGTGACGCTCGGTTTACTTCGCGATTTTGGGAAACGTTTCAAGCGGCCCTTGGTACGTCGCTTAACCTGAGTACTGCATTCCATCCTCAAACTGATGGACAGACTGAAAGAACGATCCGTACTCTTGAGGACATGCTCCGCGCGTGTGTCATAGATTTCGGTGGTAGTTGGAACAAATACCTACCGTTAGTCGAATTTTCGTACAACAACAGCTATCATGCCAGCATACAAATGGCACCATTCGAGGCTCTATATGGAAGAAGATGTCGATCGCCTATTGTATGGCACGAGATCGGTCACTCGCAATTAACCGATCCCGAGTTATTACAAGAAACGACTGACAAAATCCTCCAGATTCGAGACAACTTGTCGAAAGCCAGGGATAGACAGAAAAGTTACGCCGATAGAAGACGCAAGCCCCTTGAATTTGACGTTGGCGACTACGTACTCCTAAAGGTATCACCTTGGAAGGGTGTGGTCAGATTCGGCAAGAAAGGGAAACTAGCGCCTCGATATGTTGGACCTTTTAAGATTCTGGAAAGGATCGGCAAGGTCGCCTACAAACTCGAACTACCGGACGAACTTAGTAACGTCCACCCGACTTTCCATGTGTCAAACCTCCGAAAATGCCTAGCTGATCATGATCTGATTGTACCTCTTGACGATCTTCAGGTCAACGAAACGCTACACTTCGTGGAAAAGCCTGTCGAAATCATGGATCGCCAAACCAAGCAACTCAGACGCTCGCGCATCCCTATCGTGAAAGTCCGATGGGAAGGCAAACGAGTAAGAACGAAGGTTCCCTGGTTCAGCTCGTTGTCAAACTACCTCGATATAACGTCACATAATCAGAACAGCCAAGTGTTAGACGAACAGGCCGACCAGGTCAGGATGCTGACCGATCGAATAGGCTGTTCGAACGAACAGCCCAGCCGATCGGCTAGCACATGGCCCCACACTTTGACAATTTTATGACGTATAGTATTAAACGAAGTGATGTTCGATCGAACGAACTGTTCGATAACATTACTCATCGGATCATGAGATACTATGCTTCAACATTTTCCACTCGTTCGTCGTATTGAAGTGCCGCCCGATCGAACATGTCGTCCGATCAGGTGACATCTCATTGAGAACCCAACCAGGCGTGTCTAACCGATCGGTTAAGCCGGCCGATCGAACAGACCGTTCGATCGATCGACCTGAAAGGTAAGAACACTTCAGTGTTCTCAAATACTACAACGGAAACTTCAAAAGGTCAAACCATCATACACAAACACATCTTACACAAAGGAAGAAACAATCCACTCGAACAGTCCAGCCGATCGAGCCTACCGGCCGATCGAACGGACTGTCCAACCGAACGAATAACCTGTCCGATCGAACCTACTGTTCGTTCGACCAGGCTGTTCGACCCATCATCCCTTGTTTCCATTTTACGTATATTCATCGTTATGCTATCGAACTGTTCAGGCTAACCCTACTCTCAAGCGCTCCCTTCAATCCATCAATCAATCGCTGTGAGTATACTCGATCCCTTTTTGCTTTTAGCACTTTTGGGTGTTACATACGTTACCTATATCAAAACACAATCGATCACACTACTCAAACTATTTGAACGCTAACCGATTTGCATGTATTACGTGACTAAATGAATGCTTGTTGTTATGTTTACACGTGGAATGATGTCTACCTGCCTTAACGACGTAGTACTATAGTTTGGACTCAGCACCCGTTCACACGGGGGTTGTTAAGGACAATTACTTGCATGGATTACGGTGGTAATCATGTATTGCGAACTGTCTTGGACAGTCAACCCGCAGTCATTGGTATCGATAGATCCATGTCGATAATTAACATGCTTCGTTTTCCTCTGTGTACGTGTTGGTTATGCGTAAACTATTTCGAACTCCATATGCTATTATCAAACTTGTATGCTCACCTTTACATTTATGTATTGTCTGTATTTTAACGTATGTGACAGGTGTTTAAGATGTTTGCTTGCTAGGAAAGCGAGGCTAGAATAAAGCTCTAGAGCCCCCCAACAAATAGTTGTCTGTCAGGAACAAGCAACTAGAGCATAGTTGTCTGTAGATCTCGTCAGGCTGGGTCTTTAGGAGCATTTGAACAATATTTATTTGTTTTAATTTAAATCTGAGTTGTCGGAAAAGAATACCTGCCTAGTTGTTATCTGTAATAATATATTGTATTATTTGGGATATGGTATGGGACGTATCATTTAACTGAATAGTATTAATAGTTGTTGTGGGAACATCTGGACAATCTGTTTCGCTCAGTGCCATGCCCCGATGATTCCGCCATCGGTTGGGGTGTGACATTATCAAATGGATGTAAAATCAGCTTTCCTGAATGGTAAAACTGAAGAAGAAGTTTATGTGCAACAACCAGAAGGCTTTGTTGATCCAAAATTTCAAAATCATGTTTATAGATTAAACAAAGCCTTATATGGGTTGAAGCAAGCTCCTAGAGCCTGGTATGAAACATTATCTAACTTCTTAATTAATTCTGGGTTTACCAAAGGTACTATTGACACCACACTTTTTCTCAAAACACACAAAGGTCATACCTTGTTGGTTCAAATATATGTTGATGACATTATATTTGGATCAACAAATGAAAAATTTTGCAAAAAGTTTCAAAAGTTAATGACCAGTCATTTTGAAATGAGTATGATGAGTGAATTAACCTTTTTCTTAGAGTTACAAGTCAAACAAAGAATTGATGGAATATTTTTGAGTCAATCAAAATATGTTAAAACAATTCTACAAAAATATTCACTTGAAAACTGCTCTGTTTCAAAAACTCCCATGGCAACAGGGAACAAATTAGATTCTGATAAAGATGGAATAAGTGTAGATATTAAAACCTATAGAGGGATGATAGGGTCATTGCTATATTTGACTGCAAGTAGACCAGATATCATGTTTGCTACATGCTTTCTGGCCAGATATCAATGTGATCCTAAAGAATCCCACTTAAAAGCTGTAAAAAGGGTTTTCAAATATCTAAAAGGCACTTCAGAACTTGGTCTCTGGTATCCAAAGGATACAAACCTTGAACTAATTGCATACACAGATGCAGGTTATGCAGGGTGTAAGATTGACAGAAAAAGCACATCTGGTGCTTGTCAAATCTTGGGGGAAAAATTGGTATGTTGGGCAAGCAAGAAGCAAAACTGTGTTCCTACATCAACAGCAGAATCAGAATATGTTGCAGCAGCAAGTTGCTGTTCACAAGTGTTGTGGATGCAAACTCAACTGAAGGATTATGAAGTAAATCTGACAAAAATCCCAATTCTATGTGATTCAAAGAGTGTAATTGCAATAACAGAAAATCCAGTTCATCAGTCAAGAACCAAACACATAGATGTCAGATATCACTTCATAAAAGATCATGTGGAGAAAGGTAACATTGAAATGTATTTTGTTCCAACTGAAAACCAAATTGACGATATCTTTACAAAACCTCTTGATGAAAAGAGACATAACTTTTTGATCAGCAAACTGGGCATGGTTAACTTAAAAGATGAAAATTTTTCAGAAATAAAAGCAACACAAAATGAAAACCAAATTGATGATCATCAAAAGACCAATAATAAAAGGACAATTAAACAAAGTTCTGATGAAGAAACCCATCTATCTGATGGAACAGAAGGTCTAATAGATCATCAATGAATGTGATGATTTATCAGAAATTCTGAAGAAATATCAAAAAATCTGATGAAAACATCAGAAATTCTGATACTCATCAGAAATTTTGTTTAAACTGCAGAACGATCATTAATCATCAAGGGTCCATATCTTCATACATATTCCATTTGTATAAATTCATAGTTGTACTTAGTTTAATTTTTGTTGTTTTTTTTAATGAATGTGTGCATGAAGATAAAATTAAATCCAGAAAATTCAATCGTCATAATTTTTTTGCAGAAAAATTAATTTTTATCTTACATTTTCAACTCATGCAACGTCATTTTGTCATAAGGAGTTTAAGAGTAACACGTAAGCACCAAAATGATTAGGAGCTATGAAAGTAGCCGCCTAGCTATTAAATGCTTACTCACACAAAGGGCTTGGTAGACTGTCATATTCACTGCAATAGATATCGTCTTAAATGAAGAGATGAAAAAAAAAATTGTTAATATGAAACTATCACTTTCATCTATAAATATTAACAATCTGAAAAGGACATTCTTCACAACAAAATCATCTCTTTAGAAGCCAGTCATCAGAAAACTTCTTATTTCAAATGGGGCGCCCAAAATCAATGGAAACTAACCAATTCCCTCTCAACCTTCACAAAAATCATAATCTCAGGCTAAGATCTAACTTGGAAGGACCTGGATGGGAGGACTGCAGGTTTGTATATAATATGATCATGCGAAGTCCTTTGGGCTTTGCTGTATCAACACATGTCACTATATATCCAGAACTTCTTCAAGAGTTCTGGTGGAATGCTCAAATCGTTATGAGTGGCACTTCCATATGGATAAATAGTGAGGTTATGGGGGTAAAAATCACCCTAAAGGAGGAAACACTCAGAGATGTCCTCTGATTGGGTGTTGATCAAGAAGTCACCATACTGGATAAGGCAGAGGTGCAACGAACCTTGATAGAGCAACCAGTGCAAGCCAATTAACCTGCATTCCTCCCTGGAACATTACCTGATATCCCTTCCCGGGATGCATGCTTGAAAAGAGTAGTTACTCACCTTGGATTGCTCGGTAATGAAACTTACTTGTTCACAATTGATCTACCAACCACGTCCTAATCATGGTTATCAATCTAATCAGTTTCGTTCACTATTGAACACGTGTTTAATAGATATATCACGTAGCACGTAACATATGACACATAGCATGTAAGTCCTATACAATTTCCGCTTAACAGTCCAAGTTGTCAACACAAAGCCACATGCGGCCCAGTCACTTGTGCGATACACATTACTTGTGCGATCCACAGGACTTGTGCGATTGCAGCCCAACTACCCGGCCCAATATCCTCAACAACCCAAGGTCTTGTGCGACTTATCTACCTGTTGTGCGAATCAGCCCACTTGTGCGACTCGGGGTTCTTGTGCGATCCAAACATTTACCTAGCCCGAAGAAACATGCGGCCCAATATACAATCAACAGCTTAAATACTTATACGGCCCAACATGTTGTGTGATCGGCTCTGTCTTGTGCGATCCACAGCATGTTGTGCGATCAGATCTTGTGTGATCCGATCTTGTGCGATCAGTTATATTATTACCTTAAATCATGGTAGTCGGTTACAATTCACTCAAACAGTTTCCATTCCCATAATTAATCACTCAAATCAAGCATTTACCCATTAATTCTCATGAACCCTAATTAACTATTCAATCATGTACAACCAGTCAACTTGCAACCATGTAACCGAATCATCAAACCATAGAATTCAAGTACCAACGTGCAACCTGAATCATCAATACAGTTCCTCATGCCAAATCAACTAATCACTAATGCTCAATCAAGATCACATTCCTTTATCATGCATACGGTCCTAATCAATCTAAACCAATCATGATTCTAATCACCAACCAAAACAGTCTCATCTTGTATACATATCGAAATCAAGCACGCGAATCCAATTCATGATCATAGTTTTAGCAACATATTTACTAGCATGCAACCTTAATCAATCGTACAACAAATAGCATCAGAACGTAACAATCTATAAATGGTGAACACTAACCCGGAAGCCGAAAGACTAGCTTGTTCGAGATTGAAAGGCTTCGGGTGTGGGAATCGCCGTCGAACAAGGAGGAGGGGAGGAGACAGAGAGGGAGCTAGGGTTTTTGTGTGTGTTTCTGTTTTTGCAAGGTTATGAGGGGTAAACACCCACCCCCATGTTGTTATGCGCATAAGAGAAATGGGTCGAACCCATTCGTGGGTTACCCTGGGACCACGAGTCCAAGACGAGTGAAGTTGGCCCATTTGTTTGTGCGTTTAGACTTACTTATCCATATTACAACTATGTAACACGTAACATATAGAATTATAACATTCATTGAAATTAAACAGATCAATTAATCATGTATGTTCATACACGTCACATAAGAGCACAATGAAAGGTTCGTAAAATACGAGTTGTCACACACACGTTCTCATGGGATGTAAACTAGATCTTGTGGGTCAAGTGTTTGATATTGACCTCCTTCATGTTACCCTCGGTAGTTTGATGTAGTGGTTGGTATGGATTGGTTGTCTAAGCATCAAGCTGAAATTCTCTGCAAAGAGAAAATCGTGCGTATTCCTCTCCCTAGTGGAGAATCTCTATCGGTTAAAGGGCATCGCAGTGGTGCGATGGTTGGTATCATCTCATCTATGCAAGCGCAGAAGTGTCTACGAAAGGAAGATCGAAGACCTGCCAGCGATTCTAGCACTTGTCACTAATACTCCATCTAAAGAAAGGAAGATCGAAGACCTGCCAGTTGTTCGTGAATTTTCTGATGTGTTTCCTGAGGAACTTCCTGGTTTACCTCCTCACCGTCAAGTGGAATTTCAGATTGATCTTACACCAGGAGCAGCTCCAATTGCTCGTGCTCCTTATCGTTTAGCACCTGGAGAGTTGCAGGAGTTGTCTAATCAACTGCAAGAGTTATTGGACAGGGGATTTATTCGACCTAGTTCTTCGCCTTGGGGAGAACCAGTTCTGTTTGTAAAGAAGAAAGACGGGTTCTTTCGTATGTGTATTGATTATCGGGAACTCAACAAGGTGACTGTCAAGAACCGCTATCCTTTACCACGCATCGATGATTTGTTTGACCAGTTGCAAGGGTCAAGTTTTTACTCGAAGATCGATTTAAGATCGGGCTATCATCAGATGAGAGTCCGAGAGGAGGATGTCCCTAAAACGGCTTTTCGAACGTCGTATGGCCATTATGAGTTTTTAGTTATGCCGTTCGGGCTGACGAATGCACTAGCGGTCTTCATGGACCTCATGAACCGTGTGTGCAAACCGTATCTTGACGATTTCGTTATCTTGTTCATTGACGACATTCTGATCTACTCAAAGAGCAAGGAAGATCACGAGCGGCACTTACGACTTATCTTGGAGCTTCTGAGGAAGGAGCAACTCTACGCGAAATTCTCTAAGTGTGACTTCTGGATTCGAGAGGTACACTTCCTTGGCCACATTGTGAATGAATCAGGGATACACGTGGATCCTTCTAAGATTGATGCTATCAGAAATTGGGCGGCACCAAAGACTCCTTCAGAGGTGCGACAATTTCTTGGTCTCGCTGGGTACTATCGCAGATTTATTAAGGACTTTTCGAAGATCGCTCAACCTCTTACCTCGTTAACACAGAAAGGCGTTGTATACTCTTGGGGAACGAAACAGGAAGATGCTTTCCAGTGTTTGAAACAAAAACTCTGCAGTGCACCGATCTTGTCTTTACCCGAAGGTACGGAAGATTTTGTGGTATATTGTGATGCTTCTATTCAGGGTCTCGGTTGTGTGCTGATGCAACGCGAGAAGGTAATAGCTTACACTTCTCGGCAGTTAAAGGTTCATGAAAAGAATACACGACTCACGACTTAGAGTTGGGGGTCGTGGTTTTCGCGTTGAAAATCTAGAGGCATTACCTGTACAGTACTAAATGCACTATTTATACCGACCACAGGAGCCTTCTGCATATCTTTGACCAGAGGGAATTGAATATGCGACAGCGTCGCTGGGTAGAACTCTTAAATGACTACAATTGTGCAATCAAGTATCATCCAGGTAAGGCTAACGTTGTAGCTGACGCTCTCAGTCGAAAGAGATCGAAACCCAAACGTGTTCGCGCTTTGCAGCTCACCATTCACTCTAACCTACCTGACCAGATCCGTTCTGCACAAACGGAAGTGTTGAAAGAGGAAAACAGTGAAGCGGAGTATTTACGGGGCATGGAAAAGCGACTGGTAGAGAGATCTTATGGTATTCTCTACTTCGTGGAACGGATATGGATTCCTTTGTTTGGTAACCTTAGAGAGCTTGTGATGGACGAAGCACACAAGTCTCGATACGCTGTTCACCCGGGTTCGGATAAGATGTATCAGGACCTCAAAATCTTGTATTGGTGGCCAAAGATGAAAGCTCACATCGCGACTTATGTGAGTAAGTGTTTGACATGCTCGAAAGTCAAGGTCGAATATCAGAAACCCTCCGGCCTACTTCAGCAACCCGAAATACCCATGTGGAAATGGGAGCAAATTGCTATGGATTTTGTCACTGGGCTACCTAGAACTCAAAACGGGAACGATACTATTTGGGTAATCGTTGACCGTCTCACGAAGTCTGCGCACTTCCTTGCAATCAAGGAAAAGGACAATTTCTCACAACTAGCTGCTGTTTACCTCAAGGAGGTGGTCTCTAGGCACGGAGTGCCGACCTCTATTATCTATGATCGTGACCCGCGTTTCATCTCAGATTTGTGGCAGTCGATGCACAAATTATTCGGCTCACGTCTCGACATGAGCACAGCTTATCACCCACAGAAAGATTGTCAAAGTGAACGAATATCCAGACGCTAGAAGACATGCTGAGAGCATGTGTAATCGATTTTGGTAAAGGCTGGGAGAAACACTTGCCACTGATAGAGTTTTATTACAACAACAGTTACCATTCTAGTATACATGCAGCCTCGTTCGAAGCATTGTACGGACGGAAATGTCGTTCTCCTCTCTGTTGGGCTGAAGTGGGTGACAGCCAAGTCACAGGCCCGGAACTTGTGCTTGAAACTTCAGAAAAGATTGTTCAGATCAGAAACCGTATGGCGGCAGCGCGTGACCGTCAAAAAAGCTACGCAGACAAGCATAGGAAACCCCTGGAATTCGCAGTAGGCGATCGAGTTATGTTGAAAGTCTCACCCTGGAAGGGTGTGGTGCGGTTTGGGAAAGGCGTTAAGCTTAATCCTCGTTATGTCGGGCCATTCAAACTTCTAGAGCGAATTGGTTAAGTGGCCTACAAGCTAGAGTTACCTGCTGAGTTGGGTAACGTTCATGATGTTTTCCACGTGTCGCGGCTGAAGAAGTGTTTGTCTGATGAGACACTTGTGGTACCATTTCAAGAGCTGAAAATCGACGACAAGTTGCAGTTTGTCGAGGAACCTATCGAAATTATGGACAGGGAAGTCAAAGTCCGCAAGCATAGCCGAATTCCGATTTTGAGAGTTCGTTGGAACTCAAGGCGTCGACCGGAGTTCACATGGGAACGCGAGGATCAGATGAAGCTCAAGTACCCACATTTATTCCCAGCTGACAAATCTAAGTCTGGCACAACTAGTGAATTTCGGGACGAAATTCCCATTCAAGTTGGGGATGATGTGGCACCCGCGGAAAGTACACAGTCATCCTGACCTGACGCCGTGCTATTGTGGATTGCTTATCAAATTTCGAGACGAAATTTCTTTCAAGTTGGGGATGATGTGACAACCCGAGATTTCAAGTTCATTTATGTATCGCTCGTGTCGCAATTCTGTTTTGATAATTTGTTTTATGTTATGTAATGTGTACTGTTTGAAAGATTAGAGTCTTGAGGGTTATTGGATTTATTTGTGCATGTTTTACAACTAAGACTCTTGTCATGAACCCTCGACGAAGATGGTTCTTCGTCGACATCAAACTCGACGAAATACAGGTCTTCCGTTATTGCTATACTCGACGAAACTCAAGACATTCGTCATCACCCCACACGAAGAAAGAGGTCTTTCGTCAAGACCTTCGGCCCAGGCCCACTGGTGGCCCATAACTCTCGGACTTTATAATCTCTTATAATCATAACCGTAAACACAACACAAACCCTACTGTTCTCTCTCTGTTAGACGGCAGCCATTCTCCTGGCTTGGGAGGCCTCAATCGATCTTTCCTTGTGTTCAATCATCGTGTGGTTAGTAACCCTTTCATGATTCGAATAAAACTCTATGTGATTCCTCTATGCGATTCCTGTTCGTGTGTACTTGATTCGTTTATTGTGGAACCAATGCATGATCTAATGCCTAGTTAGTAATTCGATATGATTGATGTTAGTTTTAGGGTTGCATGATAAGAAGGTTTTGATGATTGACTAGTAACAACAAATCGATCAGATTCGAACAGTGAGTGTATGAGTAGGGTTAGTTGTTAAAAAGGGTTTTGAAGTGTTGATACTAAATCTGAGATTTTAGAACATGTATGATAGAGATTAGATAATCTGTGTACATTCATTGTGTGGTTTGCTAAATCTCAATGAACTAGTGCTAACAGGAAGTCGTTTGACAATTGTATGATGATACGTGAAACCGTCTTGATTTGGGTTTAGGGAAATGATGAAACTGTCAAGGGTAGTCGACGAAACATGGGTTGTTCCTCGACAAGCATCTTGACGAAACATGGGTTGTTCGTCGACAAACATTCCGACGAAACATATGGGTTTTCGTCACACCTCACCTCGACGAAAGATGATCTTTCGTCACAAGGAGTGTTTCGCCATGTAAGTCACTGAATTGAACAGTAGGTGCCTGTGATGTTAATGATGATAGATACTTGTGTGTGTACACGATCCATGTTACATGTCAATGATAATAAGAAACTTGGTTCGATTAGTTGGTATAACAAACCCACCTGTTATGTTATGTGTTACATGTGACAATCACATGAGATGTGAACTTGCATTAGAAAGGTGTATTGGCTACCTGATATACTGTGATCTTGTGAGAAATTCAATCTGTGTGAAAATAATGACTTGTTTATTTGAGAAACTGATATTCATTGGTAACCACGGTAGGGTTGGTTGATTAACTTGGAAACGAGTAACTTAACAAACCAAGCAAACCAAGGTGAGTTCACTGCTCTTTTTCCAAGCATGCGTCCTGGGGAGGGACATCTGGTAATCATTCCGGGGAGGAATGTCGGGTTATTGGGATGTTGGTTATTACACTCATTTCTATCATTAAGACCCATCATATACCGATTGGTTGTCGGGGAGGCAACGGGGTTATTAGTTGATAGCGCTATTAGGTTTGGCACCCTCACACCGTACCGGGGAGGACGGTCGTGAACTAATTACCTTAACCACTTGACCAATGTATGATAGAGCATTAGGGTTTGGGCAAATAATCTGGAGCCATCGGCGGTTATCGAGTTAATAACAACATTTAATCTCTGAAATGTTTTATACTCATACTTGGTAACTAAAACGTGTTAACAAAGTTTGAACTCACCAGCGTCGTCTGACACACTTGTCTGCATGCTTGCAGGTCGTTAGATTCTTGGTTATGGACTTGCTATCTGGGAGTGCTGGAGTGGTCATGGATCGAGATTCTTGGATACTTGTTTCGTTGGTTTTGAACACTTGTTTTGAAAAAATTGATTAACAATTTACATTATGCTTCCGCTGAACGTTTACTTTGGTTTTAACTTATGACTTGGAATTATATTATGAAATGAATGGAATCTTTTGCTTAAATATTTATTATAGTTCAATGTGATTGGTGGCTTGGTTCCTGGTACGTCACACGTTCCGCGGTGTTTCCGCATGTGGTATTTTGGGGGTGTGACAATAAAGCCCCTTTGTGGGCGTTATGCGACACGTGTCGTGCCACGTCACACGGGGGCTTTATGGGGCGTTTTGTCACTTAAGGCCGTAGTCATAAAGCCCCTACCCTTCATTACCTAGTTATTAATTTTCAACTTTTTTAATTAATTATAAAAACCCTAAACTATTTTTTATTGGTCAAAGTTTGAAAACCAAACACACATAGCGCCGCTATATGCATGGCGCCAACCACCAAAAAAGCCCCCATAACGCCGCCCGTCGTGGTGTTCAGGGTGTTATGGGAGAAGAAAAACCAAACATCACGCCTCACTACAGTCTTAGCAACAATAATATCTAAGAATAGAGATGATACAAAACCTGAGTCCGATGAGAAGACCTAAAACGTTTCGGAAGAGTATTCAGGTATAGAGATGAGTATCGTATCTGGCGAGCGCCCCCGATTCAACGGCTTCAATTCTGGAACTCATCCGATACACGTTTACCAATATCAATAGCGAATGCTATAGTTGGTGGCAATTCCATTAGAGGATTTCAGTCATAGTTAAGCGTCCCAAATTATGTTGTAATAAATTTTAAAGGTAAACTTGTATTCTAAGATACATATACAACAAAAAAAAAAAAAGATAAATCGTTTTCATTCACAGCCTGGTTTTTTATATGGACCAATTATGAAAACAAAAATTAATGCCTAGACAGTTTTCTAATCATACAGCTTCATTCTATTAAGCCACCGCAGTTGTTTCTTTTTCTGAAAACCAGTCCTTTTTTTCTTAGGCTACTCGGTATGGGGGGTGTCCTAGGCCCTCAACACCATTTCTGGTGGGGCATCGGCATCTTCAATGTCTTCCCCAAGACGTTCACGCCGGGCCTCCCCTTCTCACACACATATATACATACAACAGACACACATATATAACCCTATCCTCCATTTTCAATCCTTGGAGGGGCATCCTCCTTGGATGATGACATGGTGCTGAATGAAAGATGTACTTAAAATGAGCATTAACGTTAAATAGATCAAAGGTTTCCGTGCCAAATCATCGATGTTTGTTATCAACTTGATGAGCCAAACCAGTTATAAAAAATGATCGGGTGAGTAACATTTAGTTGCATGCCCACCCAAATACGGCTCGCATATTTTATCAAACTATAGATTATATGATTGAACATATAGAATTTTAACTTCATTGCACCAAAAACCAAAAACACAGTTCACTTCTAGCAAAATTCTCAACACCACTGAAATTTAAAAATATGCAGTCAAAACAAAACAGATACTACACCGGTAAACAAACACAAAAATCCAGACCAGTCTTAAACAATTGCATTGGCAGCACTTGCAATTCTAGGCCATAGATCAGCACATTCCTTTCCAATTGGTCCAGTAATTGCAGATCCTGTAAAAAATAAGAGTATACAGAACAATGTCATGATTTAGAACAAAAATTAACAAGATAGAAACTTAATCTAATATTTTAAAAACAGCTTCAACCACACTGCCGTGTTTCTGTTTTTGGTAAACGGATTTTACCTTTCATTTCTCCCTTAGGATTGACAATAACTCCAGCATTGTCTGCACAAGATAGAATTTGGAAGTTTAAAAATGGTATTGAATTCTTGCAAGTAAAAAACTGACAAACAACATGAAACAATCGTCTCGCATGGAACAGATAGCAACAAGCATACAGTGAAAAACTATATTTTAATGTTTTAAAAACAGGTAAAACAAAAGTTTCAGATTTCTGATGTACATGACAGATAATACAACAAATGTCATTATCATAAAGCTAAAAAATCAAAGTACTTGGAACAAAAATTCCAACAATGTCATAAAAAACTTGTATAAAAATTATAAATTTGACAAACACAAAATCACTTTGTTGGTAAATGAAACCATGTATTATATGCACTACATACCTCAAGACAACTACAATAGTCCACACAATAAACTCAAGCTTAAAACTTTCCAAAAACACACCCTTTGGCGATGAAGTTAATAACAGTGATAAATCGGTCCCCTGGTAAAATATCAAGTGTCGAATATCGGTTAGAAAACCAGTCCGAATATTATCGCCGATATTTGACCGAAATAACCGATATATCACTGAATTATTGGTGTTGAATTGCTATAAATACATATTCTGCCTTTAATTAAAATTACCGATATCCCACAGATATCTCACCGAGATAACCTATATCCCAAATATCAGTCGATGACCGATATCCAATATTTTATTGCTTTTTGGAATTCTTGATTCACCAAAAGCTCCATTTTTTTTAACTAAACCTTGTCTCAAAGTCATAATAAACTCTTTAAAAAGTCAAAACTAAACTCTAATTCCCAATGTATAATACTGTTATAATTGCCAAACTGTTAATACATCCTACATCAAAAAAACTTCTTTCAACAGTCACAATTTTAAACACTACACAATCTAGAAAAGAAAAATGCAAGCTCTTTCACATCTAAATCATAACAATTTAATTAAATTAAGCCATTAAATCACACATTAAAATCAATCTACTAAAACACACCAACATATAATCAAACAATCATAAAACAAAAACTACAGCAAATCAACAAACAAAATCAAAACTCATACCTTCAAAATACATGAAGACACCATCCTTTCGGCGCCACGGCTTACGCTGCCTGACAATAACAGCGGGCATAACCTTCTTCCTAAGATCCGGTTTCCCCTTCTTAACAGTTGCCATAACCATATCTCCAACACAAGCCGACGGAAGCCGGTTAAGCCGTCCCTTGATCCCCTTGACGGAGATGATGTACAGGTTCTTCGCACCTGTATTGTCGGCGCAGTTCACTGTTGCAGCCACCGGCAGACCTAACGACATCCGAAACTTGTTCCCTGCGGAACCTCCGCGACCTGAACAACAACAACAATAATAAGAAACATGAAATTGAGATGAGTATTACTCAGATTAAAGATGGATTATGCAAGAAAATGGATGTGATCGAACCTCGCTTCGACATGGCTGAAGTTGTGAATGGAGGCGGAGTGATTTGGGGATTAGGGTTTTATATAATTGCTGTAGGTTTGTTTTTAGGGTATGGTGGGTTTGGGCCGGGGGTTGATTATTGGGCCGGATGATGGGTTGGGCTTTTATGGTTAAATGACATTGTAATTTATAAGTTTGTAATTTGTAATAGTGTTTTTTTTTTTTTTTTGGGTTAAATGACATTGTAATTTATAAGTTTGTAATAGTGTTTTTTTTAACGGCCAACAGAATCAATTCCGAGCACTCTTGGGGCACCTATCGGACAAATGGAGTACTCCGAGAATAGTCCGAGTCCATCACCAATTCCGGGTAAACCCGGTAACCCACCCCGTCCGTAGGCACGACAATGAAATTACCGGTAAAACTCGTTTGGCTCAAGCATCCAACCCAGGTTTTCCTGGGTCTCCTATTATTGACCACCAGTGTCTCACTCTACACCAAGTGGGAGTTGAACGTTCATCTTTCAAGCTCTCTCCCACTTGATCTAGAGATCATTGGCTGTAATAGTGTGTTATGTGTATGTTTAGTATTTTTGCTAGTTAGTATTATTAATCTGAATATTTGATTTTGATTTTTTTTTTTTTGGTATAACGGATCTTTAATGGTTGAATAGTATAATAAATATATGATTATTTGGTATACGTTCCAGTCAATATTGAAAAACTTCATTGGTCTCTAGTGTTTTTCGACTTGAAAGAATAGAATATGTGGGTCTATGACATGAGAGATACTTTTTTATTTATTAAATTAGTTAGATTAGATTAGATTAAATACGAGTCAAGCCATGTAGGAAGGAGTGAGTGAGTGAGTGAGTGAGCCGAGCCAAAAGATAGTTGACAGCTGATCATAGGACACATGGACGGCTGATTATATTGGGTTGCTTTGGTTTGACCTTTTTAGGTAGTTTAGATAATCCGAATCCGTAATTTAAGTAGTACAATCAGTTGGTTTCTGGCTGTACCAAAACTGATTGTAGGCATACTCAACATGATATTTGATAATTGGATTTTTAGGGTTGAGCATAGTTGTACATTTCTCAAAGATTAATTAGCTTATTAATGGGTCATAGTTGATTACAAAACTTGTTACGAGGCTAAGAACAGCAACATATCTTGAACGACTTATTTGAGTAAAAACAAGTTCTCTCGGAGATAGCTCAAACCTCACACGGAGGAGTTTCGAGCTCATATGTAAGGAAACTGAGAATCAAAGGTCTAGCTTCAAGCCTTCAACACATGACTCGTTACTCATGTTTGGTTTGGTTGAGGATCGTCGGGTTCAAGTTTGGGGGGACTCATACCCACACCAGCACACCACTCTCTTGATGATGGTGTGTGCAGTGGCGGATCTTGCCCGTTGAACCTGCCAGGGCCGAAAGACACGAACACTAAAATTAGCACTACGACCGAAAAACTTGCCAGAGCCGAACATAGTATATATACAAAATTTCGATCGAAATGCGGAAAATTAGCACTACGGCCGAAAAACTTGCCAGGGCCGTGGCCCTGCCACGGCTCCACTAAGATCCGCCCATGGGTGTGTGTATATACTTTGACACACTTAATTTCTCACCGGTTTCTGCACATTGTCTTTTAGTTGGTAAAGTGAAGCATATGCACTTGCTTCGGGAGTTGACATTCTCTCTTAAAAGCTTATATTCACCAGATACATGGGGCGGTTCCTGTACAAAGCACTATATCCTTCTTGCAAAAATCGTAATCTTCTATCATACTTGATACCCTCCTTGTATGGTAGCGATCTTCAAGAGTTTAAGCGGGAATGTTACTTTTTATTAAATGCAAGTCGGAGCGCTCATCCCGCTCATTGTAATTATTAACAAAATTAATCTATCAGCCAATGAGACGGTGGTATATATAGTTAAGCTTGCGAATTTTTAAACTAACTTATAATTAAGCTTCTAGCAAACCAGGTACAAGGAAATTGTAGAAGTTATAAAACCGCTAATGCTATTAAAAGTTAAAACCACAACATATTCAAGGATCTTGTTGGTACCAAACACGACGGGCATACATAAATAACTTAACACACCCCGTCTTTTAACTTGTTAGTCATACTACAAACCTAAGATAGATAGATACTAAATACGATACAGGTTTAAACTGAGCCAAACCTGGCGCAGCCTCATGGTGGCTATAACCTTCGAAACAGATAGTGATATCATGTGTATCTTGTTTTTCTTGATCCTGTAATATAACAGATATAAAACCTTAGATTATAACTTAATAGAAAAATAAGAGAGCAGGGGATAGAGTGCTTACTCGTTGGACGTTTGTTGTTTCTGCAAAACCTGCTACCACATTGGCACCTAAATGCCTTCACATGATGTTCTTCATCGTCAAAATCAATACCATAATCCTGTATGGAAGTCAGATATTTTAGCTTACCAATGATGATTCATATTGAATTATTGACACAAGCACAGTATTTAATACAAATATATATATATATATATATATATATATATATATATATATGTTCTATGCAGTTAATGCGGTAAAATATCGGATATCGGTCGAGGACCGATATTTGAGATATAGGTTATCTCGGTGAGATATCAGTGGGATATCGGTGATTTTAATACAATGCACAATTTATATATATATAGCAATTTAATACTAATAATTCAGTGATATATCGGTGATATATCAATTATATCGGTCAAATATCGGTGATATATCGGTCAAATATCGGTTATATCGGTCAATATCACCGATAATATCAGTACCGATATTTTGACCGATATTTGAGACCGATATTTTACTAGGGGACCGATATATCACCGAGATTAACTGCATAGTATATATATATAACTTAAAAAGCAGGACTAATCGGTCTTTGTCCCGATTGCTGAGTGTTATGTGCCTTATGTCCAAGGCTTCATGCAAAACTACTATCGAGCCGGGGGTCTCACTGGAAGCAGCCTCTCTATTCCTACAGGGTAGAGGTAAGACTGTCTACATCTTACCCTCCTCAGAACCTACCTTTGCTTTGCTATTGGTGGGATTTACTGAGTATGATGATGATGACTTAAAAAGCAGGACTGAAAACATAAACCTAGACCAGGGCCACAATTTTTTTTAATAGTTAACCGGTGTCACACAAGATTATAATGATTACATTTGTTCAAAAATAACATCTTCTAATAAAATGATTTGAGTAAAGTACACGGATGGTCCCTGTGGTTAACAAAAATTTTGGATTTAGTCCCAGCTTTTCTAAAGTACACGGATGGTCCCTTTTGGTTTGCGCTTTGTACGCATTTAGTCCTCAAGTTTTGTCAAAAGTACATGGATGGTCCATGTGGTATGCACTTTATAACGCATTTAGTCACTAAAAGTTGGGGATAAATGCGTAACAAAGTGCAAACCACAGGGACCATCAATGTACTTTTGGCAAAAGTTGGGGACTAAATGCGTTACAATGTGCAAACCACAAGGACCATCCGTGTACTTTTGAAAAACTAAGCACTAGATCCAAAATTTTGGTTAACCAAAGGGACCTTCCATGGACGCATTTTGACCCGTTCGACTCATTTGACATGTTTACGATTATCAACTTCTTTATTTAAAACCCACTTGACCTGCTGGAGATAATATACAATACAACCCAAATAGGACCCATTCATAAGTTGATGGGTCAAAACCTACATAAACCATACAAATGGTATCGGAAATTAAAAAAAAAAAGAAATCTAAAAACCTATACATATAACTCACCCATGTTAACTCTTCTAGTGCTTTCACCTTTCTTGTAGTGAAGAACGCAATCTGCACACAAGAAGAACGTATAAAATTTTCTTAAACCCCGTAAAAAAAAAAAAAAAATTAAGTGTATCAAGTTACATACATGATAATAGTGATGATCAGGATTCTCAATTTCCACTGGAATCTCCACTAAATTCGAGTCAAAACACCTACCAAAAAAAACAATAAAGAAAGTCGCTATAGTCGGAAAGTAATTAAATGATTGAAAAAAAAAAATTTGAGTAAATTGCCATTTTCGTCCTTGAGGTTTGGCCAGTTTTGCAACTTTCGTCTAAAGGTTTGTTTTTCCGCATCGCATCTGGATCCAAAATGTTTGAAATCTTGCCAATTTCATCCACAGATCGTTAACTCCATCCATTTTTCTCCATTAAGTCAGGGGTATTTTCGTACATAAAGTGAAAAAGGCCGGTTTGCCCTTTAACTGAATACTCATACATTATGCTAAATGCTTGTACATAAAGTGAAAAAGACCGAATTACCCTTTAAGTTAACAAAAAAAATGGAAATTCCCCTGACTTAACAGAGAAAAATGAACGGAGTTAACGAGCTAGATGAAAATGGCAAGATTTCAGACCTTTTGGATCCAGATGCAAAAAAATTAACCTTTGGACGAAACTCGAAAGTCGCAAAACAGATCAAACCTCGGGGACGAAAATAGCATTTTACTCTAAAATCTAACTATACCAACTAACCTGTGATTGATAAATCTAGCCACATTTCCACAATAAGTGGCATCCAAACAAAGAGCTTCTTCGTCTTTTATTTCACTCTCCTCACCCCAATCGGCATCAAGCAATACTAAATAAGCATGCTCATCTTTGTTTGAATTCTTTGAAACTCGATCGTAATATTCTGCATTTGTTAATATTTCTCCCACGTATTCACAAACAAATGCACCTTTAGGCAAGTCCTCGAGGGTACGGAGGCCCCACCCTTTTCCTCCGGGTGTCATAAACACCTGTAAGGGAAGAGAGACCAAAAGATTCTTATTTTACAGATACCATGTAAAAAAAACATAAGCAAAAACATTCAAGTGACGGGCCCACTTCAACCTCTCATTTGTTAACAAATTGGTCGGTTCATGTTGTGTCTTCACCTTTAACAAGTCAAACAAGTAAGACCAAATGAAAAAGCTAAAAGGGAAATGGGCCGAACGTTTCCTAAAGTGTGTTTTGATACACAAATCCTCTGTTCGAATTATGTACTTTTTTATTTATTAGTTAATATTCCATCAGTCCCAAAGCACATATTTTTTATTTGTCCCAGATAATGATCCGCTTTCAACATTAATACATATAATATAGTAGTTTCCCATTTTTACCCTCAAAGTCTTTGTTGTATTAGTTATTTACTTGAATATTGTGACATTAAAAAATCGGTAATTTTTTTGCATTTTCTTTGGTACCGATAAAAAAGAAGTAAAAAGCACTAAAAAAGTAAAAAAAAAAAAAAGTAAAAACCGATTAAAATGCAGATTTGATATTTTTAATGTAATTTATATTTTTAAAAATAGGTAGATTTGAAATATTTAAGTTTTAATAAAATAAATCAAGATGAGTAAATTTGATATTTTTAATGTAATTTATATTTTGGGTAATTTATGACGTTTGTAGGGGGATATATGTAATTGCCCCTTTATAAAAATGACAAAAAATGTTTCAGGTCAACCCAACCCACCCGCTTCAAGACGCACTTATTTTGACCCGTTACCCGACCCACCCAATTTACCACCTCTAGTCATGAGCAGGATTCTCTGCCCCAACCCAATAACCAAAGCAGAGATATATAATTTCTATTATGACAAAAATATATACTTTACCTGCAATTTACGTTGAATGCCACGTTGCACTACTCGATTACCACACTGTTTATTACACCCACATTTCAACCAGCATTCCTTAATAAAACTCCTATCCAGATGACCCTTACATGTCCCAACAGTCTCCTCATTCTTCGATCTTTCTAACGGACATTCCTTACAGTAAAGCAAACAATGTTTTTGCGGGTCCCGATTCATATTTACACACTCGTCTAAAAGCTCCTCTTTGACAAGACCCTCTTTCGTATACGCAAATTCACCTCCAGCTTGCAGTGCACAAACACAAGAAGATGCTGATGTCAGGCAATCGCCAAAACAAGCGGAACAACAATTGTCGTCTCCGATTCGCGCAAGTGAAAAGTTAACAGAAGCGTTCTGGAAAACTGCGTTTCCAGGAATGTAGTGGAATGCAGGAGGACATTTGGTGTTGACTTCATTGACCAACGAAATTATTACTGACTCTTGCCCTTTAGCTATGTCATTGATATCATGAACAGACTTCAAGTCATCAGCAGTTAACTGGTTAATCTGATGGTCAACTGAGCCATTGGTACTAACATCGACTGCACCATTTTCCAATGGCTCGGCGGGTGGTGTGTTGTCAGGTTCGGGGTCGGTATCCAAAAGGGAATCACATATATCGTTCATAAGTTTCTTCAAGGAAAAGTTTGAGTCGAGGATTTTGTATGATCGAAGGCATTTATCTTCCATTTTTTTCAATAATGTATCCACGTTTGTAACAGATAAATTAGGGTTTTTTATGCAGGTTACAGAAATCTTGATTTCGCCTGAGGATGAAGACGCAACGTCTAAGTTTACTATTGATTCGTCTGGGATCGTTGCAAGTTCATGTCCACTTCTTTCGTTTGATGAAGCTGGAACAACACTGTTGTTTAAATTTTCGTTAGCCTCTGTAGGCGAATTGTTTTCAGTTGAAGAAACCCCGTTGATCGATGAGTCTGTTAAGTTTTTAAGAAAACAAAAACTACATAAGTACCAAAAACGTGCAAATATAGAGGACAATGTTACACTTAAGGACAATGGTACATAAGCTACTAAACCTATTTGCTAAAAAGATGTTAAGATATACCTAGGGCTGTAAACGAACCGAACGTTCAGCGAACAGTTCGTGAACCGTTCGGCGAGAAGTTCGTTTATGTCCGTTCGTTTAATAAACGAACGAACATGAACAAGAAATTTTGTTCGATTAGTTAAATGAACGAACATGAACATAGGTCTTGTTCGTTCGATTGTGTTCGTGAACGTTCGGTAAGATGTTCGTGAACGTGTTCATGAACATTCGTTCATTTGTGTTTGTTTATGTTCATATGTTTGTGTTTTAATTGAATGTATTTTGTACTTTCATATATTTTATCTATAATTTTTATATTATTAAATTTTTATTTATTTTATTACCCTAACAATTAAACTAGGAAACCCTCGTTCACCTTGTTTATGCACCATTTCTCTTTCATTTCTCATTATTTACATCGGTGAATACGGTCGACCTCCGTTCCACAATAAGAGATTCAAGTTCCAGTGCTACTCTCTGAGCCATCTACCTTTATCATTCGTTGCGTTTGCTAAATTTATTTGTGTTCGTGAACCGTTCGCGAACACGCCCATTTCCTTAATGAACGAACACGAACATAAAATCTCGTTCGATAAGTGTTCATGAACCGTTCGTGAACACATTTATTTCCTTAACGAACGAACACGAACAAGGCCTTGTTCGTGTTCGTTCGGCTCGTTTACAGCCCTAGATATACCACGGAATGATATTGTACTAAACCTATTTGTTGATGAGTAGGGTTTACAAGAGTGTGCTATATATAGAGGACAATGTTACACTTTAAGACCCTATACTCTTGTACAATATCCTTCTGAGTATTAGACCAAGAATGATATTGTACTAGAGTATAGATTACTAAAGTGTAGCATTGTCCTCTACATATAGGACACTCTTGTAAACCGTAATTATCAACAATCAATACAGCATTGCATTATGTGGTTTATCTTGTTATGATAATGAATTAGCCAACATGGGCATAAATGGGGTCACACGTTATTAGCAGGAAACCGAAAAAACCGAACCAAAATTTATGGTTCGGTTACGGTTTTGCATTTTATGAAAACCGGAAAAAAACCGAACCAAATAACCTAAAAGATCATTTTTTAATGTTTGTTATATATTGATTTAAAAATTATTAGTATTATTCTTGAATGTTGAGTATTTATAATAAAAACATTAACATGTTTATTTATCTTTGAAATGATTTATCCATTGCCTACAAGAAATAACAAAAATTAACATAAAAATTAAATGATTTTCAAAGCATTATAAAAGAAATTGTCTTAATAAAAATTTTGAAGAAACATAATAATAGATTAGAAGTTAGGTTCATGTGAACAATAATAATAACTTAATTGTAAACATCTAAGAAAGATTATAAAATCTTGGATTATACTTTTTATTTTTGAATCTTACGTAATTTTGTTCCAAAAACTGAACGTTGCTAAAACCGAACGGTTTTCCATAACCGAAAACCGAGCATTTCGGTCACGTTTCCAGTTTAACCATAAAGCCGAACCGAACTGTGCACACCCCTAGTTATTAGAGGTGGAATTTCAACCCATTTTGTTATGAACGGATCTATCTGGGTTATGTTTTATCTTTAACTTTAAACTGGTAAAATGAAAAATAGTTAGTAAAACGAGTCAAAAGTCATCCATTTTGTACTTGTAACGCTGACGCGTAAAACCTTCTAGATCCTAATTGAGAAAATAAGATTATTAGAACATATCTTTGGAACAATATTATTACTCATACCATATAGTAACCATTTTGACCTAACAAGTTATCAAAAAAAAAGAGTAAAATGTCATTTTCGTCCTTGAGGTTTGGCCAGTTTTCCAACTTTCGTACAAAGGTTTGTTTTTTCGCATCTGGGTCCAAAAGGTTTGAAATCTTTACCATTTTCATCTGGCTCACTAACTCCATCCATTTTTCTCCATTAAGTCGGTGATATTTTGTCTTTTTTGTTAACTCAAAGGGCAATTCCGTCTTTTGAATACGTGTACATTATGCTAAATGTTTGTACATAAAGTGAAAAAGACTGAATTGTCCTTTAAGTTAACAAAATAGATGGAAATACCCCTGACTTAACGGATATAAATGGATGAGGTTAACGAGCCGGATGAAAATGGCAAGATTTCAAACCTTTTAGATCCAGATGCGAAAAAACAAACCTTTGGACGAAAATCGCAAAACTAGCCAAACCTCAGGGACGAAAATGACATTTTCCTCAAAAGAAAAAGAATACCTGGTCTAACAACTGAAAGAGGCGCCGAAGGAGGTAATGTGTCATCTGTAACGGGCTCATCTTTCGGTTTTATTAACGAAAGTGCGGTTTCTTTGGGCTTTGGCTCTTTGAACCGCACTCCATGTGATGGCCTATGAGAACTTGACCGTAACTCTCGATCGTCTGTCTGAGGTGAAATCGGTTCTTTCCCTTTGTTTCTCAGATGGCGTAAACGGAGACCCGATTCAGACAAAGATTCATTTGCGACATCAGGTTGAGTGTCAGCTAAAACAGGTTGTTTCTCCTTTGCAGCTTCAGCCCGTGCTTGAGACCGGGGTATCGCGTATGGAAGATCATCGATTTCCAGTTTCGGTTTTTTAAGTGGTGTTCCGTCTTGGTGCCGTAACCGTAGCCGCTTTAAGGGGCGTTCTGGTTCTTCGGGAATTTGTGTTTCTTCTTCAATAACCTTCATTCGCTGACAAATAAGAGCAGTGCCAAAAAAATTAAAAAGCAATTCAACAATGTGTCAAAAAACTTATTCTCGTAAATCAAAGAAATTACATACTTCAGCTTCCTCAAGTTTCTTTTTCTGTTCGGCTGCCTGAAAGTTGACACCAAAACAGGAAAGAAAAAAACGTTAAATACACATGTTACACATGTTACCTCAAAATACTGCCCCCAACCCACGAAAACGGTGCTTCAATTCGGGTGCTTAACTTCCAATTAACAAAATTCAAGCCATTTCGAACACAATTTCGAGGTAAGTTTTACATCAATTGACTCGTATCCTTGTTCTGATCAAAAGCCCTAAAACAACGGTTTGTAATTCGGAAAAAAACTTAACTCCGTTAAACTTATTTTAACGGCGGTCTATTTTACAAAAAAATTGGACGAGATCGGATTATTATTGGCCAATAACTGACTTGGGATTATTATCAGCCAATTTCAGAAAGATGGGATTATTATTTTCCAATTTGCCTAAAAATAAGGAAAAAAATGCTTGTGGGTCAAACCAACCCGGACCCATTTTCACAAATTACTATTGATAATATCAACTTACTTCTGCTTCAGCATTATCATCCTTTTTCTTCGTTTCTGATGCCTGATAAATAATACTAGTCAGAAATATGAATATAATAGAGAAACGCGACGAATAGAAATAATGGTGATTTAAAGAAACAAATAGCATACCTCTGCCTCCTCGCTGTCAAAAATAGCATCTGCAAGCGCTCTATAATTTTCTGCTTCAATAAGTTCCCAGTTTTTTTCATAGATTTTTAAAAGATTTTTTAACACTGGTTTTGTTTTCTCTTCCGGGATCCCAATATCTTTCATAGCTCGAAAGGCTTTCGCAACCCTTGGATTAGGAGCCATTAGTAAATTTGGGGGCTTTCTTACAACAGATTCGAATTATTCAATTACTTGTACGCCTGCAAAATATTAATAGACTTGTAAATATAGTTTTTGAAACTAAACAAAAGGGTAATGTGAGTTCACATTGCCAACTAGAATACAATCTGATCATATAAATCCCGAAATTGTAAGCCGTCAAATATATATAAAAATAAAAGTAAATTTTTCACAAATGCAACATAACTCCTTTAGGCAACTATTACGACACTGGATAGATTTATATGATTACTGTTTAAAATTTTGTTGGTATTAAAATCCGTCACTTTAATTTCTTAACCTTGACTATAACACAATAACACATCCACCGAGGTATAAACAAGTCCAACATTACCTAGACATTCTTTAGTTACAGATCATTAAAGTAACACATATTTTACCTCTATTCTACAGTTCCTCAGTTCCAATAGGTATCCAGTGAGGAATTACTTTGTAGCAGCCACCTTACTAAGTAAATCCCCTAGTATAATAACTAAGACCCGTAAACCTGAAAAAACAGTTAAAAATACTTTAACAAGCATGCAAGTAAAACTCAATTCCAATAATTAACAGTTTCGATCAACTACTCATGCAAGAGGTGATAGGTTTTATTAAATGAACTATCGCCCAATTCGTAGACGATTTGCACTTGTAAAAGGTTAGTGGTAAAGAGGTTTGTGACAAAAGTGCAGCTTTGTTGTTCTAGAAATGGAAAATAATCACTCTGCAAGCAGTGTTAAACCTAGTTGTTCGTTAAAATAGGTCGGTATATGCACATAGTGACTATTTCTCATCCTTGTTCTCTTAAGTTTATTCAACTTTCTAACAAAAACAGCCCTGTAGTGCACTTGTGCTTAGGGATGAGCATTTGGTACCGGGTACCGGTACCGTACCGGTCCTGTACCGGTCGTACCGGTCCTGTACCGGTCGTACCGGTCCTGTACCGGTTCGGTACGGTACCGGAAAAATACCGAATTTTACCTTCAAATACTGGTACTGTACCAAATATTTCGGTACCGGTACCCAGTTTTGACGAATTTCAGTATCGGTATTTTCGGTACCGGTACCACGCTCATCCCTACTTGTGCTGACAAGATTACATTGTATGTATGTATGTTTCTAATGATGAGGAGAAAACATCGATTTCAACATAATAATAACCGTTGATCGACATTATTATTTCACAGTGTCACAGTTAAAGATCATATGATTCATATCATATCCCCCAAAAATGAGTATACAGTGTCACAGTTAACACACCTAATCGCTGAAGAAGCCATAATTATTCTACTATAATAGCGTTATAACATGTTCTAACAAACAAACGGTTACTTTTGTATTTAATGTTTTAACCTAATTGAGGAACAAAACCCCCAAATTGCTCATGAAATCAAACCAGAAGCTCCGATTAGAGGAAAACGAAGTGTGATTGAGCGACTTAAACAAGAATAACTTGATAATTGTTAAGATTGAGTGAAGCTACGAACAACACACAGTTAATAGTAATTATCGCACATATAATAACTGCGATTAAACGGAAACTTGCAAAAGAAATCGAAGGATCAATGAAAAACACATGAAAAGAAGCATTGTTGAATTCAATTAGGGTTTTACCAGTCGAGATGAGATGAATTTGGCTGGCAATTGTGAGAGTGCGTTCTTGTAGTGGCAAACCGAGGAGGGATGGAGAGTTGGAAACCCCAGTTCAAGACTTTAAGTTGCATCAAACATGTGATGTTTACACTTCTGCCCCTGACTTATTGAAAACTACATTTACTTCTTCCACGTTTTGAAAAATTGGATTTAAATAATCACAAGTACGACTATTATTGACCGTCCACAATCCTAACTAATAAAATGTTTTGTGACAGTCCTAACTATTCATCTATTTTCTCCCAACGAGCTTTTTAAAGCTAAGGTTTAACTCTGTTAGTTTTTTGTTGACATGGACTGCTTACGTGGCAAAAAAAAAGTCAAAATCTTGATGACGTGAAGTGCTAATGTTGCAAAAAGTATGCTTATGTGGCAGTCCACATCAACAAAAACTAATTGGGTTAACTTTAACTCATTTTAAATGTCGGGATGCATCAGCCGGTAACATCGGTAATACTGGATACCAGACAATCAGACACGGATACGGTACGAAAAAAGGTAGGTAAAACTAGAATACGGTGTTTGTTATATACCGCCTGTAAATCCAGTTCTACAGATCCGAACCCCTGAATAGGTTTGCAAAATCTTCAAATTTAATTTTTATATGTTATTAAATATGACACACTAAGGTAATAAATAACCTTCCATGTTTTTCGATAATTAAACTAATGTTCCCAGTTCCTACGTACGATACTCATGATCTTCCAATTTCCATATTTTATCATGAACTTGATGCATTTAACGCTCTAATGTCATAAACCTACTGTACATTTTTAACTAATTAAAAAAAACTTGAGTAAACTGCCAAAATGGTCCCTGAGGTTTGGTCATTTTTGCCACTTTAGTCCAAAACTCAAATCTTTTGAATTTGGGTCCTTGTGGTTTCAATTTTGTTGTCATTTTCATCCAAAAGCGAAATCTGGTCAGATTTTCAGTTAACATCCAGGTTTTTTGTTTTTTTCCTCCCTTTTAATGAAGGGTAAAATTGTCAGATTTTTTTAATTTATTATAATAAAACGTTAAAAGACCATTTTAAAATTACTTATGCCTAGATATATCTTTTAAACCAACGACATAAAGTGTAATATTAACTTAATTATGTCCATGATTCATAATAACTAGAAAAGTGCCCCGCGCGCGTTGCGCTGCGGGAAAAAAGGGAAGAAACATGGCCAAGACGCATTGTGTGAAAAGGTTGCGACGACTCCTATCAAGAGTTACCTCGAATGATCATCTGAACAAACACGGTGAGTGCTGGTGCTGGCATGTAACAGCCAGTTTAGTCTGGCGGAGTGGTGGTGGAGTGTTTGGTGTTTGTGTTTGTGTTTTGTCTAGCATATAAGCTTCTATCAATATCCATCCGTGAAGGGTAGAAATAATAACTCATTAGAGTTTGCTGACAATAAAGAAAGACACTCGGTGGCCTCAAAGTGACAATAAAGAAAAACGCTCAGTGACCTCAACCAAAAGACAAAGAACCAAATACCCCTACATCTGAGCAACATAATGCCACATATTGTGTTTAACCTTGAGTCTTGCCACCACTATTACAACAATGGATTTCATATCATCCAACTGACCAACACAATTCGCAACGATAGAAAATCTTTGTCTATACATAAGCTTAAAAAAGTAGCCGAGCTTAAAGAAGAAACAACTTGGATAGAATTTTAATCTTTGACCAGTAAGGCTTTTTAGCATAGCCTTCAACAACATAAGAAATAAGAAAATCCAAAATTCTAAATTAAACCTGATACAAAATAAAAACTCAAAAATAAAAGGTAAAAACAAAATCAAAATGTAAAGCGAAAACTTAGGCTCAGAGTGCCGGAAAAACGTAGCGGCAAAGGGGTTGCAGGTTTAAACCTACCATCCACCATCCATGCCATAGCAACTTTCATTATTGTTCACATAAAAATTTCCACTCATCATAGCCAGATTCATCTACACCAACGCGACAACTTGACCGGTACCTCAACATCATCAATAGCAAAACAATGAGCAAAAACGACAACACCGAATCAATATTGGCATCGTACATTGTAATCATGTTGCTGCTTCAAGGTATGCCTTCGGCTTTCAAAACAAAATTATATAGCCACATCAAAACCACTGGTGGTGGCAAAGGCAAAGTCGTAGAAACAGCCACCACCAGCAATACCGGTGGCGGTGACGACAAATCCATCGGAAAAGCCACCCGCAAATTATAACAACCCTCCAAAATATTTCCGACACCCTAAAAAAATATTTAAAATACCCTAATACATCCTAATATACACTTACATATATATATATATATATATACATGTTTGAAGATAACTGAACATAGGTAGGCAAATAGATATGACAACAAATCTAACATAAAATTTAAAGTCATGTACTTCTTTACCTCCACAGATGTAACAGATCTCCCGGAACCTTTAACGTGACCCTAGACGCTCCTAAATACACCCCGAATACGACAACGGGCCCCGAATACCTTTATTTTTATTAAAATTAATTAAAAACAAAAATATATGGTCTCTGACGGGGCGCGACAGATCCCTTGAGGGACGTCGCGGGCCGCGAGCGATGGAACAAGAGGCACGCCCCGGAGCTGCCACGTGTCAACACGTGTCGCAGCTAGAGCGGTGACCCGACAAGGCTAGGGCCTACCCAGCCTATGTCGCGGGACACGAGAGACCATCGGAACAGCCCTATAAATTGCCTTGAGCAGCCTTCAGTCCAAATCGTTCAGTCTTTTCATTTCTCTCTCAATTTCTACGTAGTATACACTATACTCGGGCATAATACCCCCCCTAAATAACGAAGTTCTGCCTCGTTGTAAGTATCATAACCCCGGTTACGTATTAGATACGCTGCCCGATTAATCCAGGGTTCCGTAAAGGTTGTCGTGGTTCTGCCCGACGTAGTCGTTGGAATGCCTCTCGGGGAAGGTATTGCTAATGTAAATATTGGGTTATTATACTAACGCGTGCGCATTTGTGTAATTTATAGATAATCACCAGGAAATCCTTAAAGAAAACCCTAAGACAGCAATGTGAGTAATCTCCTTTTTGTAAACCTTTTACAAACTATTTTTACAAAACCTTTATTTATTTAAATTATAATTAGCAGTGACTGAGTCTTTGTAATTCTTTAATTACTGCTGGTATGTTGGGGTTTTGTATACAAAATGTGGAACATGTTACCATTGGACAAAGGGTTAGCCAATTTGTAAAATGACCCACCAGTCAGGATTGACAGTACTAAATGAGTAATTGTGTAGATATAAACATTGTAATCGCTCTCAATACTGTTAAATGATAAAACTCTTCTTGATTAAACTAGGATTCACTCACCAGTATTTCCCACTGACAAAGTGTTTTTAAACGCGTTTCAGGTAACAAAATGTGAAAGCCAAATAGAAGCCAGCTGGACAGCACTGAAGGCTTGGAAAAGTGGCTATAAAAGTTACCTAAATAAAGAGATGTTTTTATTAAATAAAATAGGGTTTATCCCTATGAAAATGTGGGTACTTAAAACTTGGGATTTTCCCACGTATTTAATATTATGAAAGTGTGGTATGTTACTCTGATAAAATATTTCCTAACTACGGTCCTGATGTAATTTCCGCTGCCAAAATGATAAACACCGATACCACTGAAACTGGCCGCGGCCGCCCGTTCCCAGGTAGTTAGGGGACGGGGGTTGCGACACAAATCCACAAACAAAGAAATGGGTTTTAAAACCCATAGGTTGGTACAACCCATACAACTATGGGTACAACCCGCACATACTCATAACACATACAACCCATCATGTCCAAACAATGTCAGTGGAAACTCTTAAAATGATTAAAATTAAAACTAATCTGAGACGTAACATATTTTAAGAGGCCTTTCAAATGTTTCTGTAGTTGCATCTTCAAGTTTTATCAAATCATATACTTATTAGGCATAATTTTTATTTTGTTTTGTCTTTCAAAATTTAGGTCCTAAAATATTGGTTTCCTATACATCTCTGTAACAAATTGTTTTGAAAATTTTATTCTCTTTTTACCACTTTACCCTCTCTTCTATTTCTACATCGCCACCACCTCCATAGCCCTCTAACGTCCATCACCACCCATCTGATCCAAGCACCATCATGTTCTTCGTCGCCGACCATCGGCACTATTTTAGGTGGGGACACGGTTCTTGAAGCATCGTCGACCTAGGAGTTTTCCATGGTAGATTTGAGCAGATCTAGAAGAATTGGGGAATGATGAGGGGAAGCCAGAAGTTTTCACAACGTTTATCAACTTAGATCTACTCGGGTCGTCATATACGCCCGGGAAACCAGAAGTTTTCACAACGTTTATAAAGGCACAAACAAACCCACAGACAACCACAATCCGTCGCCACCATAGACGGCCGTAGCCACCAGAAACGACGGGGTAACAACCATCGCACCTTCTAAATCCGTCGGCACCATAGACGGTCGGAGCCGCCAGTAACGACGTAGCAACACCCATTGCACATTGTGCGTCCGCCGACAACAACAGGGCAAACCCACTTCACTTTTTGTTTCTCTGTTTAGAATACCAACCTGTCACACCCTGACTTTTGCGGAAGCGTGGTTACTTGGTGTGACTTCTTAATACCATAGCATTCAATCATAACAATCCTATATGATAAACCAAAAGATATTCATCCATTAATTAAGTTTAGAAAATACCACAACATACTTGTCTGAAAACATCGACACCCAAATTAAGTTACAAACCATAACATGTTTAAATGAGTTCACAAGGACTCAACAAAAGAACTTAAACAAACCCGAGCTTAGAAACATGTATCCCGTCCAGGAGTATGATACATCCCCTAAACTCTATGACCACGGATGACATCTTTTATTTATGCGCAGCTTGAAACACATGCAACACTTGCCAGATCCACTAGTTCCCTGAAATACATGTAGTTTAAAAACATCAACAAAAGTTGAGCGAGTTCATGTGTGTGTGTATGAATAAACCTTTAAAGTATGTCTGTATATATGTATGTCCCTGGTATGTAGCAATAAGAAAAAAACAGATCACAAATGGGTTGCAAGCCAATGGTATGTGTGAAATGGTGCAGGAAGACTCAAACCTAGCAAATTTGTACCGGGCCTCTGGCTGGAAGACATAGTCACCCTATGGGCCACCCTGGTCCCCATTTCACATGATCAAGCAGTAAACCCTCCTTAAGCTAATCATACCATGTATAAAATGTTTGTAATAATTGTAACATGTATTTCACCCCCGAAGTATAAAACTGAAAACAGTTAAAAGAAAAGGGGGACATGAACTGTCACACCCCAACCGATGGCGGAAACATCGAGATGAGACGTACAAACTGTTCAAAGACATCATAACACTAATTGTGACAATAATTAAAGTTTATTTCATTGATAATCATAAGTTTCATACAATATATAGAAAAGTTCAAATACATAACATAGATTTGGAAATTTAAATAGTTGATGGGTTTCTAAGCCATCCTAGTCTTTTCTTGTTTTTCTTGGATCCTCAACCTGCAGTATGCATTTAAAATACAATCAACAAATAATTGCTGGCGAGTATACAGGTTTGATATAGCATAATAGAGTTAATAGTTTATCAAATCTAATCCATGTGAACAACTGATATTCAATTAACTGTCATACTCGTAACGATGAAATCCACATGTCCAAACCATAGTTACGTAATTAACATAGCCTAACCCTCGAAAGGGTGGTAATAGAGTTAATAGATTAAACCTAACAATACCCGTATATACGGGAGGGGCGTTACAACCTACAGCGCTGCCATTGTTAGGGGAGGCTTGCAAAGTTAATGAACATGTAGCCATAGATGTTAACATCAGCACAACATAGATAATCAATGATCAAGTAGTTTCACAATAGTATGGATAGATTGTGCAATGAAAGTGTTTATCATTGTGTTTTTGATAAGGAAATGCATACTACACCCAAACGTGTAAAAAGAAAATGGGTCAAGTATACTCACCTTAGAGTGCGTTGCGTTTCTTGGAGTAAGATAGAATAAAAAGAATGATAAAATCCCAAGAGATGTGCACAAGAAGATTACCCTATTAAGTTGGAAGGATTTATCAATTATTGGGAATTTTGGGAATTATTAATTAACAAGGCAATTAAAAAAATAGAATTTAACATCTCTAAATTATATAAATTATATGCCTTATATGTTTAATAATTTATGACAAATAAATAGATAAAATAAAGATTAATCCTACCAAATATCACAAATAGGATTTCCAAGATATTGGATTAGATAAATAAAATTTAAATATGTAAATAATTATTTTAGATTAACAATCTAAAATAAATAATTTAATATTAACAATTCTATAAATAATAAACTTATTTATAAAATTCTAGTTATAATAAATCTGAAAAAAAACAAATTAAATAATAATTCTGATTTAATTTTATTAATAATTCTGAAATATAATTCTGAAAATAAAATTCTGATTTTATTAATAATAATTTCTGATAAAAGAATTCTGAAATAATAAATAAAATATTTGATTTTATTAATTTCTGATATTAAATAAAACTACCAAATATAATTATGTAAATAATTCTGATTATGTTAAAAATTTCAGATTTTATATAAACTGAAATAATAAAATGTATATAAACCTGTTTTTTTATTATAAACTAAATATAAATCTGATTAGTTATAAATTTCTGATTTAAAAATATAAATCTGATTTACTATAATATTTCAGATATAAATAAATAATATTTCTGATATTAGATTTCTGTTTAAAAATAAATTCCTGATTTAATATTAATTCAGAAAAATAAATAATTCTGATTTTAAAACATCAAATCTGATTTTTTTTCTAAAAATATTCTGAATATATAAAAAAAAACAGAAGTAATAATCCTGTTAATAAGTTTCAGATTTAAAAAGTATTACTAAATTTGTCTTAAATTAATAATATTAATAATAAATATAATATAACTGTTAATATATAAAGGAAGGAAATAAAAAAAAAAAAAAAGAAACTGCATATAAATAAAAAGTAAAAGCGGGAATTAAATCGGAAGGATTACCGGTGGCGGCCGACGGCGAAGTGGTGGTCGACGGTGGTGGTGCGGCGAACAGAATTCCGGCGAGGAGGTTCCGGCGAGACGAACGAAGTCGAAGGCTCGAGTTGGGTTATGCTTGTTTCGGGAATCGAAAACGAAAGGAAAGGGTGGGGATAATGGTTCGGGATTTTATAGAGGTATGGTGGTCGACGGTTTCAAGAATCGGAAGGTCGGTCGGAATTCCGGTGATCAACGATGGGTCGGAGAAGAAGAACAGTCTTGGGCGGTTTTATTTGAATTAAATGGAACATTAAATTCGTGCTTAAATGAAATTGGATTCTAGTTCTATCACTAGTCCAAGGCCAGCCCAGCTGGTTAATACACTTGTTTGATGAGGCGGAGGTCACCGGTTCGAGCCTGGGGGGGTCAATCCTTAAATGAAGGATTCCCCTTTTTGTCCGGTTCACTTGATGTTTAGCATTAATTACAGTTTAAATGGGATTGGGTCTTGGTTTCTTCACCAGTCCAAGACCCAGCCCAGCTGGTTAAGCCGCTTGTATACGAGGTGTAGGTCGCGGGTTCGAGTCCCGGCCACACCAAAAGTCCCTTTTTTTTAACTAAAAGCCATTCTAACTAACTGGGTTAGTCACTAACTGAGTTTTCTAACTCAGTTAGTGCTGCCCTTTAGTAAAACTAACCAGGTTAGGCTGATTTAACCCGGTTTTCACTAACGGAGTCAGATTCGCTAACGGAAAATCTTAAAAATCAATAAAATACTTATTTATTTAATTTAAATTGTTATTTTATTCATTTAAAATAATGTTAAAATAATAAAATAACCATTTTTAACCCAAGTTTCAATACTTTTACCGAATTAACGTATAAATTCCCAATTTTGCACGGTTTAGGGTAATCTCTTGGCAATGATGAATTAAAGAGTCGAAATTAAGATGGAATTTCTCTGTTTTTACGTGTTTAACATAGTTTCAACGTGTTTAACATAGTTTCAACGTGTTTAACATAGTTTCAACGTGTTTAACATAGTTTCAACGTGTTTAACATAGTTTCATAGTTTCAATGATTCATAGTATTCAAACACAAAATATGGATAAAATCATGCAATTTCATTATGATTTCAAGTCTCGAGTACAATTTTGGAATTTGAATCAAGTACAACAAAGGTACAACTTACAAAAGTAGAAAGTACAAGTAGACTTTCCAAAAATGGAAAGTTTGAAAATACGAAATGTTACAGTCTCCCCTACTTTAGGAGATTTCGTCCTCGAAATCTAAGAGGAAGACTGTTGAAAAGATGGCATCCAAGGGTTCCACAGAGAGAATAGATGAAACTTGATTGTGAATGGGAGTCATATCAAAGACATGGAATAATAGAGAATAGTGGGAGTATGGAAGTGAACGATTGACTCTAAGTGGATGCAAGTATAAGAATGGCATATACAATAGTTGCGTAGTAAGAATGGAGTTTCGTCTTGGATAATCGGACATAATGCGTTTGTAAGTTGTTTAAAGTTTGCATTAGGTCCAAAAAGGTGTGCAAAACACTGAATTTCTCATGGCACGTTTCACGAAAGTTTGGTAACGTGGTGAAAACACTTATATATAGGATGTACCAGCGGTGTATCCACCATGTTTTGACCATGTTACGTCCGTTTCGTTATTCGTGTCATGTTACGTTCCATGTCTTACCATACACAGTAGTACACTCTATGGTTCTCATGCGCTTATTACTATAATCCCGTGTGCACCCGCGATTATACCAATCGTCGCATGATCCGCATAGCTTGTACTAATTTGCGTATGAATCAAGGTATACATAAATTTTGAAAATAAGATTGTGTGCGTATAAAAATGTAACATGTAAGCATGTTCGCGTTCCAAATAGTATAAGACTAACGTAAACGAATCCTTCGGGTTTCGCCCGTGTACATGTGCGAATGTATAAATTTTGAGTAAAAAGCATGAGCATAGTATAAGTTTAAATTTGAACACGCACGTGAGCATAAACATAAAACGCATGCCAGGAGTGTGAGCAAAAGTATAAGCATAACGTGTATTAAAATGAGCATAAATGTGAGCACAATTTGAGCACAAACGAATGACGTGAGTATGGACAAAATTCGTATAAATGAGAGTACAACAAAAGTACGTGTATAACATAAATCGTATAAATGAGAGTATGAACACAAGTATGAGTGTGAATACGAGTATAAATACGAGTATAAACATAAGATGCATGAGTATGGTTGTAAATGTGAAAATTAAGTGTAAAACATGAATGTTTAAGTACGAATGGAATGTATGAGTATATATATATATATATATATATATATATATATATGAGTGTAAACGTGATCGTATAAGTACAAGTACAAGTATGTTGTTGCGACTATGAGTATAAATATGAGTACAAGTGTAAGCATACGAACGTATTGTGGGGAGTACGTGTGTAAATATGAGTCAAAGTATAGACACGAAACGTGTCGTGGTAGTTATGAGTATATAAATACAAGGATCATAACAGACGTGAGAATGTGTCTGAATATAAATACAAGTATAAACATAGCGGTATAAGCGTATACGCAAATTGCATACGTATGAATGTGTATATGATTATAAGTAAAACGAAGGTGTATGAATATGAATTTAAGTATCACGTAAATGTATAATTGTGAGTGTGTGTATAAACGTAAAACGTATGAGTTTTGAATCGTGAGTATAACATAAATGCGTAAGTGTGAACATAAGTGAAAGCATAAAATGTATAAGTATGGACGTAGGGATTAATGATTTTGTTTATAATATAAAATTAAAATACATGAGTTTATGCGCATAAAAGGTTTAAGGTTTTGAATATGAAAGGGAAAAGAGAACGAGTGACACGCGTGAGATTGTTGTGAGATATTGACTAAAACGTGTAAAATGATATACATATATAGTTGTCTGTGCAAAACGTGAAGTTAAATTAGATTGGGTTGTCAGGAATGTAGAATCTAGTTTGTGAATTGTAAAGAGAATATAAAGGAAAACATCTTTTGATTATGCGAAAGGATACTTTGTAAAAGAGTGGAAGTGCTATTATGGTTTTAAAGAAAAAAAAAATTTTCATAGCTGAAAATTTGTCGTCCTTATAAAGTTTCCTTGCCCACGTGTTTTGAATTTAATTAACGTACCAAGCGAGGTTTTGAAAAGTTCTTCGAATTAAAAAGTTTGCATCGTTTTAAGAAGTTTTTTTTTTTTTTGTATTACTAACTTCGAAGTTTACAGATTCTAGTGAAAAGGTGTAACCTTAGGAAAAGGAATTTTGGTATATGAACCTGGTGATCGTGAAAGGTGTCCTTAATAAAATGTTTTTGTTGATCTTGAAAAGAGTTTTGATAACTGATCGGATAATATTTGTAATATTCTGTATGAAAAGTTGGTTTGATTCTCAATTGGAAATTTAGAATTCTTTAGTATAGTGATGCGAGATGAGTGCGTTTTAGTAATTACGTGGAATACGAAATTTTGTGGGCAATAGATTTATTAAACTGATTAGGGTGACAGTAGTATTTTGTGAAATTTTTGAAATCGAGGAATACGCGTTTTTGGTAACATTGAAAATTTTTTGTGTATGCGAGCGATGTGAAAATAGATTATAGAATAGGAGATACGTCTAAATAAATGAAGCATTTTGAAATACATGATAAATGATTTAGGTATAAACATGATCGTGTTTACGCAATATAATCCATTAAAGAAGGTATTGGTAACGATCACCTAGGTAAGGGAATCACCCCAAATCCGTTGGTGAGGTCGTTGTAAGATGAGAAAAGAAGCGAAGTTAATCGTCAAGGTAAGGAAATCACTCCTATCTCGATGATATGTCTTCACTCGTTGTTACGAAAGTGTAATTAAAATTAAGTGAAATTATGCATGCTAATGATGTATAATCGTATGATGTATGCGCAAAAGTGAAATCCTAAAAATGGTTCAAAATTGACAAGGAAGAGTTTCATCATAAAAGATCGAAGATAATAAAGTGTACATCTGATAAAAAGGAACTTGGATTTTCTGGGAGAGTGAGAGTACTGACGAGATGATGACATCTAGAAATTCAAAACAAGGAATGGATGAGACCTTTAATCATAATGTTTTTGTTTAGGAAAATTGACTTCATGTATGCATCACATAGCACATAGTTTCTCACATGGATCACCAAATAGTTTCACATAGTTTAACATAGTATTACACATAGAATGATGTTTCACATAGAATAATGAAAGCAATATAAATTTAGTTTGTTCACGAGAGAGTAGTTATTAATTGTTTTGGATTGCGATAATAACGTGCTTCGTGTTCCCAAATTTGAATTGAAGAATACGCTCAAATATAAATCACATGATAATTGAGATAGCATAAAAAGAGATTTTATCAATAAATATGGAGTGTCACGGAACGTAACATAGACTATTCCAAAGTGAATCGAAGTCCTTTTCGAATTAAGGAAACGTGCTTTGGCCTAATAGACAAACATTCTCATCGAGGAGCGACTAACGATGTTTGTCCTTCCAGTTACTACACGTCCTTAATCGATTGGGTAAATCGAAACTTTGGCGAGATCGAAAATCAAGGAATGGGACTAGTTAACAAGATGCGAGTTTCACCTCTAACTTGATAACATCGTACCCTAACGTGGTTAGTACCCATCCAAAGATGAGGGTCCACTAGATTAGGAAATGGAAAACTCCCATCAAGATTTGGATATCACTCCTAACTTGAGGGTAGATTTCGTGCAAAATCAAAGTATAGCTGAGTGAAAATCATCACCAAGTGTGGGAATCACCCCTATCTTGATGAATCATTTCGATTGTGTTATAAGAGTGTCTTCAAAGCTTCCAAGTGTGTATTGTGTTAGCCTTAGGAAAGGCTTGTATATTAGAAGTCCAAAAGAATAGAGAGAAGCAAAGAAGAAAGCAAAGGATAATGTCTTTAACAGCAAGTAAATGAGAAAGCTCTTAAACTATAGACTAGGTAAAGCAAGGCAATCCTAATTCCCTATAGTTATGGCTCTGATACCAATCTGTCACACCCCAACCGATGGCGGAAACATCGAGATGAGACGTACAAACTGTTCAAAGACATCATAACACTAATTGTGACAATAATTAAAGTTTATTTCATTGATAATCATAAGTTTCATACAATATATAGAAAAGTTCAAATACATAACATAGATTTGGAAATTTAAATAGTTGATGGGTTTCTAAGCCATCCTAGTCTTTTCTTGTTTTTCTTGGATCCTCAACCTGCAGTATGCATTTAAAATACAATCAACAAATAATTGCTGGCGAGTATACAGGTTTGATATAGCATAATAGAGTTAATAGTTTATCAAATCTAATCCATGTGAACAACTGATATTCAATTAACTGTCATACTCGTAACGATGAAATCCACATGTCCAAACCATAGTTACGCAATTAACATAGCCTAACCCTCGAAAGGGTGGTAATAGAGTTAATAGATTAAACCTAACAATACCCGTATATACGGGAGGGGCGTTACAACCTACAGCGCTGCCATTGTTAGGGGAGGCTTGCAAAGTTAATGAACATGTAGCCATAGATGTTAACATCAGCACAACATAGATAATCAATGATCAAGTAGTTTCACAATAGTATGGATAGATTGTGCAATGAAAGTGTTTATCATTGTGTTTTTGATAAGGAAATGCATACTACACCCAAACGTGTAAAAAGAAAATGGGTCAAGTATACTCACCTTAGAGTGCGTTGCGTTTCTTGGAGTAAGATAGAATAAAAAGAATGATAAAATCCCAAGAGATGTGCACAAGAAGATTACCCTATTAAGTTGGAAGGATTTATCAATTATTGGGAATTTTGGGAATTATTAATTAACAAGGCAATTAAAAAAATAGAATTTAACATCTCTAAATTATATAAATTATATGCCTTATATGTTTAATAATTTATGACAAATAAATAGATAAAATAAAGATTAATCCTACCAAATATCACAAATAGGATTTCCAAGATATTGGATTAGATAAATAAAATTTAAATATGTAAATAATTATTTTAGATTAACAATCTAAAATAAATAATTTAATATTAACAATTCTATAAATAATAAACTTATTTATAAAATTCTAGTTATAATAAATCTGAAAAAAAACAAATTAAATAATAATTCTGATTTAATTTTATTAATAATTCTGAAATATAATTCTGAAAATAAAATTCTGATTTTATTAATAATAATTTCTGATAAAAGAATTCTGAAATAATAAATAAAATATTTGATTTTATTAATTTCTGATATTAAATAAAACTACCAAATATAATTATGTAAATAATTCTGATTATGTTAAAAATTTCAGATTTTATATAAACTGAAATAATAAAATGTATATAAACCTGTTTTTTTATTATAAACTAAATATAAATCTGATTAGTTATAAATTTCTGATTTAAAAATATAAATCTGATTTACTATAATATTTCAGATATAAATAAATAATATTTCTGATATTAGATTTCTGTTTAAAAATAAATTCCTGATTTAATATTAATTCAGAAAAATAAATAATTCTGATTTTAAAACATCAAATCTGATTTTTTTTCTAAAAATATTCTGAATATATAAAAAAAAACAGAAGTAATAATCCTGTTAATAAGTTTCAGATTTAAAAAGTATTACTAAATTTGTCTTAAATTAATAATATTAATAATAAATATAATATAACTGTTAATATATAAAGGAAGGAAATAAAAAAAAAAAAAAAGAAACTGCATATAAATAAAAAGTAAAAGCGGGAATTAAATCGGAAGGATTACCGGTGGCGGCCGACGGCGAAGTGGTGGTCGACGGTGGTGGTGCGGCGAACAGAATTCCGGCGAGGAGGTTCCGGCGAGACGAACGAAGTCGAAGGCTCGAGTTGGGTTATGCTTGTTTCGGGAATCGAAAACGAAAGGAAAGGGTGGGGATAATGGTTCGGGATTTTATAGAGGTATGGTGGTCGACGGTTTCAAGAATCGGAAGGTCGGTCGGAATTCCGGTGATCAACGATGGGTCGGAGAAGAAGAACAGTCTTGGGCGGTTTTATTTGAATTAAATGGAACATTAAATTCGTGCTTAAATGAAATTGGATTCTAGTTCTATCACTAGTCCAAGGCCAGCCCAGCTGGTTAATACACTTGTTTGATGAGGCGGAGGTCACCGGTTCGAGCCTGGGGGGGTCAATCCTTAAATGAAGGATTCCCCTTTTTGTCCGGTTCACTTGATGTTTAGCATTAATTACAGTTTAAATGGGATTGGGTCTTGGTTTCTTCACCAGTCCAAGACCCAGCCCAGCTGGTTAAGCCGCTTGTATACGAGGTGTAGGTCGCGGGTTCGAGTCCCGGCCACACCAAAAGTCCCTTTTTTTTAACTAAAAGCCATTCTAACTAACTGGGTTAGTCACTAACTGAGTTTTCTAACTCAGTTAGTGCTGCCCTTTAGTAAAACTAACCAGGTTAGGCTGATTTAACCCGGTTTTCACTAACGGAGTCAGATTCGCTAACGGAAAATCTTAAAAATCAATAAAATACTTATTTATTTAATTTAAATTGTTATTTTATTCATTTAAAATAATGTTAAAATAATAAAATAACCATTTTTAACCCAAGTTTCAATACTTTTACCGAATTAACGTATAAATTCCCAATTTTGCACGGTTTAGGGTAATCTCTTGGCAATGATGAATTAAAGAGTCGAAATTAAGATGGAATTTCTCTGTTTTTACGTGTTTAACATAGTTTCAACGTGTTTAACATAGTTTCAACGTGTTTAACATAGTTTCAACGTGTTTAACATAGTTTCAACGTGTTTAACATAGTTTCATAGTTTCAATGATTCATAGTATTCAAACACAAAATATGGATAAAATCATGCAATTTCATTATGATTTCAAGTCTCGAGTACAATTTTGGAATTTGAATCAAGTACAACAAAGGTACAACTTACAAAAGTAGAAAGTACAAGTAGACTTTCCAAAAATGGAAAGTTTGAAAATACGAAATGTTACATGAACTCACTGTATTGCGTCTTCAGAATCGTAACCCAAATTTCCTCAGCGAACACGACTTCCTACAATGTACTAATTTGTATTAGACGAGCGGACCGTGCCTTGGCTTTGTATTTACATTTTTGAGTTACGTTTCTTATGTTCCCAATATTATTCCAGGTTACAATCACTTGTTAAAATAATAATTATTTTAACTTTAAATTATATTTAGTTTTGGAATAATTGTTAAACAATATTTTTGTATTAATACTTCTCAAGTATTTAACTCCGTATTTTCCCTCCCAAGGATGGGGGTATCTCATAGATGTATATTTGTAGTTCTGAAATAATATATTTTTAAGTCTAACTTAGAAAATATATATATATAACTTTTTGTCAAAAATAATGTATTCCAAGAAAATATACATTTTCCCAAAAAATCATATATCTTCTAGTTATACTAGAAAAATATATTTTTATCTCCCAAAATAATACATTTTCTTCTTGTTGAAAATATGACATAACTTGGTAATATGTACAAAAATCATATTTTCACTTCTTTCATTTTCCAAAACAATATTTGCCAAAAATATGTTTATAACGGTATTCTCCGGAATATTTTGTAAGTTACGTTCTTTCGTTCGGTTTCGCAATATTTATGTGTGTAACTTATATATTCATTCCTTATGATTTTTGGTAATATTTTGGATTGTAAATCCTTGTATCTTGTTAAGTTATATTATTTTAACCCTTAAAACAATATAACTATTACACGAAATATGCACATAATCACACCCACAATGTCTGTAATGTAAATATATATTCTAAATACATATTTATCCATTTTTGTTTGTAAAAACCAACCTCCAATACTTGTAATTTTTGTAACAAAATCTATGGCAGAGTTTATTTTGATAACCAAAGTTAAAACACACTTGTAAATATTTGTTTAGAAATTATTTTTTATAAGTGTTTATATTTTTAGAAAATTTTGTCATAGTTTCCCCTAAAAATGGAGGTGTCCATGCTTATTAAAGCATATCATTTTCTTTTCAAAAATTATCACAACAACCAACAATCAAACTTTAAACAACTTATACTTACCAAGAGCAAAAACTATACATTTTACATAACAATATGAACTTGATCTTTTCACAAAAACTTGTAGTAACTTGGTAAAGTGTTTAGTAGGTTTAGTTACCCTCTAAAGTGTGTTTACTTCTTTTAAAATCTCATTCTTGAAAGGATTAGGTTTACTAGATTACTTTGATTATTGTTTTACAAGAAATCATTTTAATCATCAAGTTCATGTTTACACAAGAAGATGATTATCTTATGTTGTCACATAATCATCCTCTCACTTGCTAGATCATGTGTTTAATCACAATCTAACAAGCTCCATATGATGATCAACATCATATTCTCAAGAAAACAATAAGCAAGTATTATACATACACTAAACAACTTTATTTCATCAAGATATCATCATATGTTTCTTTAAATGTTTATCAAGATAATCAAAGTATATCATCTTTTAACCAACAAAATTAGAAACAAAGGGTTAAGAGAGTCTTACAACTAGCTCTAAGCTAGGGAAGAACACAAGATGAAAATGGAGTGGATAAAAGCAATTGATGGAGGTCCTTCAAGTTCTACAAGCACCAAGCTTCATGAATCACCTCCTAACACCTTGGAATGATCTTGGAATGCTTAGATGGTGGATGAAAAATGGTGATGGTGGGGGTGTTGGGGTCGGCCGAGAATGGGGGAGGAAGAGGGAGAGAGATGAAGTGTGGTAATGAAGATGAAATGTTCTAGGTTTACTTGTAACCACCAAATTCTATTGTCCAAAGGGTTTTATGTTAGTGAAGTACATTACATAATCTTGATCAATCCAAGAAAGATCAATGGGGATTTAGTGAAATCTTGAGAAGATTTAAGGTGGGGTACACCTTGTGGCCGTAGACAAGAGGGGGGGGGGGTAAGTGTAACTTTGATGGTAAATGATGTTAATTAGTTGGAGGTTAAGTGTAAAGTCTAGTGTTTTAAGTGTATCATGCATTATATAGTATGTTAGAGTGTTCGGGAACCATAACTAGCTCAGAAAAAATAAAACAATGCTTCTAGTAATATTTTGGCGTTCCGGGTAGTGTCCGGTTGTTCGGTTAGATACCCGTTCATTAAAGTGTCAAGTTATCCCGTTTAATGATTTTTAAGTACCCTCTTGTGACACTTTTAATTCCCGACACTTAGGAAAGCATACAGGACCATTTTGCCATATTTTTGCACATTAGTAGCTTGTTAAAAAGCTGAATTTTGCTGAAATATGCAGAATTCTGCACTTTGAGTGGGTTTTAGGCACTTTCCGGCACTTAAAGTATCACCTAGTGACGCAGTTTTATGATCCTTACTTCCCTACACTCCATACTAGTATAGTACATTGTCTCTTGCCCTTACAGGGTCTCAAAACACCGTCTGTCTATGTACTGACATTGTCAGCATATTTCTGAGTTATCCGCTAACTGTCCTAACCGTGCTTTGTGCATCGTTTATGTCACTAAAGTTTGTATGTGATAAATGATGTGACAATATGAAATGTGATGCACATGTATGTATGATACAGAAATCAGATAGCAGTTTAAGTCATCAGTTGTAATTAAGCACAGTCATTAAGCATTAATCATTATTAATTAATTGTACGGATACCTGGATTTATGACGGTTGTCACACAACCGCAGAGGAAAATCGGCTTTATCACCACTGTCAACACTGACCCAATCACCACCGTCTAAGCGCTTCACCCGACGCCATCACAACCGACTGACGGTGTTAGGTTTTCGGAGGTTAGGTGTTATATTGGTGGTTATGACGACGGGTATGGGTGGTGTCACCATAATAATGGCGTTGCAATTTTTAGAGAGAGAAATCAGGTGTGATTCTTTGAGAAAAAAATGATGAGAGAAGTGTGAAACCTGGTTCTTAAACCCACAACAGAATACCGGCAAATGGTTTCACAAAATACCACCTTACAACTCCCTAATGCAACACATACAACAACCATATGCACATAAAGCAACAAAGCACATGGTACAACTCTTATTTCACACAAATGTTGAAAATTAGAGTATTATATAATATGTCTAGCTTGTCTGCAAATAGGACACAAAATTTAGATTCTACAAAATATAGGTTTCAGTAATTATATATTTTGCACCTAATGTATAATTTAATATCGCAAAGATTATCATAGAATGAATTAATTTAAGAAAATATATAAAATTCCCCAATGATAACTTTCGTTTTTCATGGATGTTACACGGGTCGGTTTTCTAACTTCCGTTTTTTACGAATGTTACACCGGTCGGGTCATGACCTGGTTCTTGGTCCGATCGGGTGAAGGTGGGAGGAAGACAGGTGCATGGGAGATAGATTAGGGTGAGTGAGGGTCGACGTTGACTGCGTGGGAGAGCGGGTTGGTTTGGGTTTTTGACAAGTTTAGCCCTTGTTCTTCCTAACTACATATAACAAATAAACTAAATTCGTTAATTGATTTCTTTTATACTAACTAACGGTACTGACTGACATACTTTATAAAATTATTATCTTTAACCTGAAACTATGTATACTAACTAAACTAATACACGACATTATTAAAAAAATAATAAATAGTAATACAAATTCGCATTTTCATTTATTTCGCTTAGGATCCGGTTTACAAAACGAGTCGGGTTTTCTAGGATCCGTCTTTTATAGATGTTATATGAGAGGCCGGATGTTACACGTTTAATAAATTTTGCAAGTACAATCGGGTAAAATATGGCGAAAAATGAGGGGAATACATGTATAGAATCAAGCATATCACTTACCTATCGAAGAAGTTAATGGTCGTATTCTTTATGAATTACATTGCAAGGATACTTATCTCTAAACTTCGATTTGATCTTGTGAAGCATATTGCACGTGCTCACATACCGAAGCTTGATGATTGTGACTGGTATTATTTTGTTAGTTATTCTAAAAAGGGATATTGACCTCTAATAATCCCTACTAGACGTTATTGGCCATTGACAGTCTCACCTTTTTTTCTTCCCCTGACAATCCTACCTTTCAATTATTTCCCCCCCACCTGTCCTCGGTTAAAAAAACTTGACAGAGTTAAATTTTTCTCCGAATTACAAACTGACGTTTTAGGGCTTTTAATCAGAACGAGGATACGAGTCTATTGAAATTTACCTCGAAATGGTGCTCCAAATGACTTGATTTTGTTAATTGGAAGTTTAAGCACCTGAATTGAAACATAGTTTTCGTCGTTTGGAGCATAATTTCAAGGTAAGTTTTACATCATTCGACTCATATCCTCGTTCTGGTCAAAAGCTCTAATACGACAGTTTGTAATTCTTAGGAATGGTGGAGAAAAAATAGTTGAAAGATGAGACTGTCAAGGGGAATAAAAAAAGGTGGGACTATCAAGGGTAGGGCTGCAAACGAACCGAATGAACACAAACAGGATCTTTTTCGTGTTCGTTTGTTAAGAAATGTATGTGTTCGCGAACCGTTCACGAACACCTATCGAACGAGATTTTATGTTTGTGTTCGTTTGTTAAGGAAATGAACTTGTTCGTGTTCGTTTGTGTTTGTTTGTTAATTTTAGGCAACGAACAAAAACAAATATTGACGAACACAAATGAACACAAACTAATGTTCATGAACACAAATGGAAACAAACGAACACAAACAATTTTTCATGAACAAAATATATAATACACTGACACTTATTAGATATTCAAATTGTCGGATTTTTGAAGTATTTAAATACATATAAAAACTAAAAACACTAATTAGCTATCGAACACGTTACCGAACGTTCACGAACATAAACGAACGAACACGGCTTTTGTTCATGTTTGTTCATTTAACTAAACGAACACAATTTCTTATTCGTGTTCGTTTGTTTAATAAACGAACGAACACAAACGAACTTCCCGCCGAACGGTTCACGAACTGTTCGCCGAATGTTTGGTTTGTTTACAGCCCTAATCAAGGGTGAATAAAAAAAGGTGAGACTGCCAATGACCAATAACGTTTAGTATGCATTATTAGAGGCCCATATCCCTTTTAAAAATTATGTTGGTTTTATTTTATGTCTTTGAGTTAAAATTGTTTTTTTGGTTTCTAAAGCTAATTATATTATTATTTTATAGATTAATTGTATTATTTTGATTTTGTTATATAAAAAATGGACGTGGCAAGATAAGCAAAAGAAACAAATATATTTACGATCATTTAGCAAACCGACAAAAGTAATGAAATATAGCGTGACGCTAATATTGATTGGAGTGATGTTGTAGAAAGCGTGACACAGATGGCAAAGACACAAACACAATGTTATTCATCAAATCAAACTTACCCATAACACAATCGAGTTTTTTATAGAGATAAAACATATATTAGAATAAAACCCATCCAATGCCAATCACTCACTATCCATCGACTAAGATTCAAACTCTCATCTATTTTCTCTCTTTTTTTTTTTTTTTTTTTTAGAAAAATGCCCGGATAGTCCCTATGTTTTATCCATTTTTCACCTTTAGTCCCTAACTTTCTAAAATTACAGCCATAGTCCCCAACTTTTGCAATTTCGTTCCCGGATAGTCCCTGCCACGGATGAGGGTTAGTTTCTGGTGTTAAGTAGATGTGAAATTACTAAAATGCCCTTACTACAAAATAAAATAATAAAAATAATAAAACATTAATAAATTCAATAGGCCCCACCCAACCCCTCACCCAGTCATACACCTTCAATCTTTCTTTGTGGGACCCACCATCTCTATCTTCAACCTATTCAACCCACATTTGCACCCTCACCCTTCCGCCACCAAACTCCACCAGAACCACCATCGCCACCACAACATCACCCTCTCACCCCCACGACACCACATGATTAAGCAAACATCCAGAAAATATTAGAACTTGTATCATAAAACTGTACAATTTGTAGAGGATGAACCAATAAATAACTAACTCGGGTACCGAATACTTAATTAGACGCAATAATTGCCTAATAAATAAAAAAAACACCCACATATAAAACCCTAATTTTACAAAGAACAGCCATATAAGTGAAGCAGTTAGGGGAGAGAGGATGAACCTTAATCTTCGATGTGTGTAGATTATAGCGACCAAAAATCACTCGTCGACAATTTCAGGTTTAAAATGAACAAGATGATCGAGAAACACTAAATCAAGTCACGGGTAGCCCAACACCCCAACCGACCCATATTTCGATATTTTTACATTGTTTTAAACTTTTAATTAACTAAACTACAATTATTAAAGAAAATAATATAAGTATTTGTTTAAGGGTGGTGTCATGGTGGTGAGAGGGTGATGTTATGGTGACGATGGTGGTTCTGGTGGAGTGTGGCGGCGGGAGAGTGAGGCTGCAAAGGTGGATGGAGTAGGTTGAATATGGAGATGGTGGGTCTCATAAAGAAAGATTGGAGGGGTTTGATTGGGTGAGGGGTTGAGTGGGGCCCATTGAATTTATAAATGTTTTATTGTTTTTATTATTTTGTTTTGTAGTAAGGGTATTTTAGTCATTTCGCACCCACTTAACACCACAAACTAACCTCCATCCGTGCCAGGGACTATCCGGGAACGAAACTGCAAAAGTTGGGGACTACAACTGTAATTTTAGAAAGTTAGGGACTAAAGGTGAAAAATGGATAAAACACAGGGACTATCTGGGGACTTTTCTCTTTTTTTTTTTTTTGAACAATGACTTTCTTTTTGAGTGACTCAATGTCACACCGCCTAAACGACGACCCTAGCCAAGATCTACTCAGATCATAATGTTGTCTTAACCAGCCCTACGCTAGGTTGGTCAGACTTGATTACGACGTTCCCTCAAAAACCGTACTGCCTCCGCACGAGAGGCCTCGCGAAACACAAAATCATCATTAGAAACAAGATTTGAATATGAACACAAAATCAATTAAAAACCAGATTTGAATATGAACACAAAATCAACTACATCTATGACTCACTACCACACCAACAAATCCATTAAAAACACCCAAATCATACCACTCCACCACTTCCCCAAATTCTCAAAACCATGGGACCATCATCAAAATCACACATCTTCCTTCTCATTCTCTCCATATACTCTTCAACATCCTCCTCATCATCAGTAGACCTCACTAAATTCATCTACAAAGGCTGTGCAAATCAAAAATTCCAAGACCCATCTGGAATCTCATCACAAAACCTCCAATCCTTATACCAAACCCTCATCACCCAATCATCCTCCACCAATTTCTTCAACACCACCACCGGCAACAACCAGTTAACCACCTCCGTCACCGGTCTTTACCAGTGCAGAGGAGATTTACCCAACTCCGACTGCAACACCTGCGTCAAAAAAATCCCACAAACCATCCAAAAAGTTTGCGGCGGAGATACCATCGCCGCCAGAGTCCAACTTGACGGCTGTTATTTAAGATACGAGGTTGTCGGGTTCCCGCCGGCGTCACCGACGGATCTTTTGTTTAAACAGTGCGGGTCAGGTCGGGCGAGCGGGTCCGGGTTTGATGACAGGATAGAGTCTGCGTTGGGGCAGATTGTGAATGGGGTTGCGAGTGGAAAAGGGTATTATGCGGGTGAGTTTGAATCGGTTTATGTGTTGGGACAGTGTGAAGGTGATTTGGGGAGTGCGGATTGTGTGAGTTGTGTGAGATCCGCGGTGGAGAATGCGCGGAGTGCGTGCGCGAGTTCGATTTCGGGTCAGATTTATTTGCAGCAGTGTTATGTTAGTTATACGTATTACCCGAATGGAGTACCCGGATCAGGTAAGTTGATCCATCGATCGGTTTATTGTTATGTCATTACCATGTTTACAAGATGGTAACCACTTAAGTTTAAAATAAAAAAGTTTAATACCCTGAGTCTCTGACCGCTCAATTTATAACGTTTTGAGTCCCGTTTTGAGTCCAATATTGTCAATTTTATAACGTTTTGAGTCCATTTTTGTTTTAAAAATTGGACTCAAAAGATTAAATAATGGACCCAAAAGGACTCAAAAGGTTATAAAAAAGTGTCTAGATACTCAGGGCGTTAAATATTTTGATTTTGGACTCAAATGGTTAAAACTACTAAAACATAACGACTCAAAAGTAATTTACTCTAAAATAAAAGTATTTTATGATAAACTTACTATATGACTAACGGGTTGATTATATTATTTATATTGGAACTTAAAAAAATATTTTATGATAAACTTACTATATGACTAATGGGTTGATTATATTTCTTTTTAGTGTAAATTACTTTTTGAGTCTCTGGGTTTTTGTGGTTTTAAGCAGTTAAGTTCAAAATCAAAAAGTTTAACGCTCCGAGTCCCTAACTGCTCATTTTATAACATTTTGAGTCCCTGTGTTTTAGTGGTCTTAACCACTTGAGTCCAAAATCAAAAGTACAAGTGTTATAAATTAGACTCAAAACGTTATAAAATAAGCGATTAAGGACTCAGAATGTTAAACATTTTGTTTTTGGATTCAAGTAGTTAAAACTACCAAAATACAGGGACTTATCTTCTTTGAATTATTGTGATCTTACTCTTTGAATAGTGATCTATAATACATAATATCGAATGGTTTTTCTTTTTTAGTGCCATTGTCAATCTATTCAATTAAATAATCAAATATTAAAAGAAAGTTGTAGTTGTAGATTTAACCTTTTTAAAAGAAACGAGTGAAAAGCATCAATAATCACCTGATGCGTAAAGAATCAAAAGTGGGATTCAGGGTGGACATTTTGTTTTATTCTTGGAACTTTAAGCAAAAGTAACAACATGATTATGTGGGTTTGCTTTGTTGATAGGAACTGGCGGTGGTGGTGGGATACAAACGGGTGAGACGCAGACGGGTGGTGGGGATGGGCACCGCAATACACAGAAGACGGTTGCTATTATCATCGGTGGATTAGCGGGGTTGTTTTTGGCGATTGCTTTCTTGCTGGTTTTGAAGTCAGCTTTCAAGAAGAAAAAGGAGAAGCACTCTTATTATGGAGGTTGGTTCACGTCTTAGTTCTATTGAAGTCTATGGGGTTCCACTCTAAAACCAATTGGTGATAGAGGGAGTAACCCAAGATCTTATTAATACAACCGGAAGGTCTTATTCTTTCGATGTGGGATAGGGCTCCTCCAATACCCTCCCGCACGTGTAACCCGGTCTATCAAGAGGTGTACACGTGGCCTTAACCGGAGCTGACATAGAGCCGTGGCTCTGATACCATATTGAAGTCTATGGGGTTCCACTCTGAAACCAATTGGTGATAGAGGGAGTAACCCAAGATCTTATTAATACAACCGGAAGGTCTTATTCTTTCGATGTGGGATAGGGCTCCTCCAATAAGTTCTTCCTTACTTTACTAGATGTGCCAAATAACATATCTAGCAGGGTTGCTCGTGAATTACTCGAAATTTAACTCCCCAAAACTTAAATTAAACCAAACTTGATTAGGCAAAGCAAAGCCTATAAATACCTTGGTAGTGGGAGGTCTTGGGTTCAACTCCTATAGGAAGCAGGAAATAAAAGAAATTTGCCGTTCAAAAAAAATTAATAAACGAGCCTGATCTAAGTTTCACACATCAAAATTTACTAGGCGACTTAAATCGTTAGATTTTCATCAAACTACCATTTTTTATGAGTTAGTTACATAGTTAGTCCCTGTGGTTTACACAAAGTAACAATCTAAGGTAGTAATAGTTTAAAATCACTTCTTAGGGTACTAACTTTCCATTTTTTAACATGTGGGGGTATTAACGTTAATTCCCTAGTTAACTATTAGTACCTTAGATTGTTAATTTGTGTAAACCACATGGACTAACTATGTAATTAATACCCTACATGTTAAAAAATGGAAAGTTAGTACCCCAGGAAGTGATTTTAAACTATTAGTAATAGTACCTTAGATTGTTAGTCCTTGTGATTTACAAAAACTAACAATCTAAGGTACTAATAGTCTATTAGTATCTTAGATTGTTAGTTTTTGTAAATCACAGGGACTAACTATGTAATTAACTTATTTTTTTATTTAGTTCAACTTAAGTTAGTGCTTATGTTAATTTGTTGTAATAAATATGTTTTTTGCTCGCTTTCTAGAAATAATTGTGTATGTGCTCGTGAATAAATTTGAACTTGTATTTAATTTAATAGTAAATAAATAAATATTACGATATCTCTAGACGTGAATACGTGATGGATTGAGTGCTAATTTTGATAAATAAATTTAATCATCATATGTTGGTAAATTAAATAATTGTAACCTTTCTGATTTATATATTTTTTATTTTTTTTTATTTTTTATTTACTTTTTATAAAAATAAAGTGTGAAGAATATAATATGGCTTGTTGAATAATGCAGGTTATTGAAAAAGAAGAAGACAATGGTGAGCTGTGTTTGGGGCTTTCTGAGTGGAGGATGTAAAGACAGACAAACGACACTTGCTTTTCTATTCTTTTTTCTTTTTGTACATTGCTTATTATTATTTAATTTTATTTTATATACATATTCAATGTTTAAAAACCAGCTAGCCAATTCTAGTAGCTCGTTAATTTAATCAGTTCAGTGGGTCACTTTTGTAAACTTGTAAAGCTCTTCTACACATGGCATGATATGTAGTTTGAAACCAAGAAACATGACTCTTAAAATCATTAATTATCTTCAAGAATAATTGCTTTTACATTTGAAATCTCATTTTAAAAATATTATCACTAAAGTTGAATTTGTTAAATGATCCGTTGCAATGTGACCTCAGGCCAGTAGGTATCGATCACGGGGATAGGGATGGCAAAAAACCCGAACCCAGCGGGTTTACTCGAAACCCGAAACATTTGGGACGGGTATACCCGAAACCCGACGGGTCCGGGTATGGGTATAAAAAGTAAAAATTTTCGGGTTCGGGTATGGGTATGAGATATAATGATACCTGACACGATTACCCGATATATATTACCCGGTTACCTGCAAATATACCCGAACCATGTCTAATATTTTATTTCCTTATATTTATGTAACATTTACATTTCTCGGATATCAAAGTTCCTAGTTTTCCATATAGCTAAACTAGCTTAATGCCCGCGTAATACGCGGGCTTCAACCAAAACCATATTAAAATTCATATATAATCTAATATTCTATAATACGTCTGTAAAGTTTATTAATACATAGTCTTGTACTTTTGCATAAAAAAATTCTGTTGATCAATATACATCGGTCGAGTAAAAAAGAAATTATCAAAATATGAACCAAATGTTATAAAATGTGAATGTATTATATAGTTGAAAATAAAGAACATTATATAAAAAAACATAAAGTCATTTATTCATATATAACAACTAATTATATAAATTTTTTCTAAAATATATTTTCAAATCAAGTACTAAAAGGAACTAATCATTCATCACAAATTTGAATCAAATAATTTTACAGAATAAATACACAAATCATATTAAGTAATAATTGTTATAGAAAGTGGTTAAGAGCATGAATATCATCTAAACACTTGCTAGTTGCTTGAACATCTTGACAATTTGAGATCATTCGGCTTCTTCTTTGTACCTAATATGAACAAAATAAACGTCACACACAATGAATCTAGTCATATAAAAGAATTGAATTTATAATTGTAAGAAATCTATGAAATGAAATGTAAATGAATAAAATAAAAATTAAATGTTCCAAGGACTTACATATCTTTTCACAAAAATCACAGATGAAACCTAGAAGTAGATTAAGATGGCTACACAACTGAATTAATCCTGAAAGTTAAAAGAAATAATGAAACAAAAAAATCTGATATTCAACAGCAAGTAATGAATTCAGAAGATCAATAAATCAAAACCCGAAAGTTGCAGCGTAATATAACCAACCCTACCACACCCGACCCAGGTGACAACTTGTACACATCAAGCATCAACTTGAATGATCCAATAATATACCCGATCCGAACCAAATGACCAGTTGTCCTCATCAACCATCAACCCGAAAGATCCAGCGTGATATATAACCAACCCGACCAGGATGACCAGTTGTATCCATTAAGCATCAAACAGTCAATCTTGGCCCGTTTAGTACAAACAATTTATAACAGAATAAACCAAACATAAAAACATATAAAAAAGATGCCAAAAAGAATATACCTTATTAATGTTCTTGTAAGGCTTCAAAATTTAGCAAATCATGAGAATTAGTCAAGGTATAAAATAAAGCATCTAAGGTGATCAAAACTGAACCGATCGATTTTCAAAATCAAAAAAATCTTAATTGAAACTTAATGTAACAACACATACAGGGTCAGCCAACACATTTCAGATGATATAGGTTTAGCCAAAACATTTATATTGTCAGACTGTCGGGCTCAGATTGTGCATAAAGATGACAACACCATGGCTGCAAGAGAGGTTGCATAAAGAACTGCCATCCTACGACCTTGCCATACCATAATGCTATCTTCATTCAAATTTTACTCTGATCTACAAAATCATCATAGCCTCTTGTTGAAAGAACAATAAAAATGCACATTAAATTCACTTTTTCATTCATCTTCAAAATCAACACTAAATGATTTGCTAAAGTAATTCAAATGATTTGAAAATGTCAGACCTCGCTTATTCAGGGAGACGGTTTCATGCAGGCATAGTTTTAGTCTCAGGTGAGAAGCATCTCATCAACATCATTGACTGAATATCCCTTAAGAGACATCGATCTAATTATCATCATCCAAACATCGATTACACCCAACGCTACCTTGACCAGTCGCGAACGACAGCCAGCAACGATTAGGGCATGTTGCAACAACACGACATATCTAGCCATCATAGCCTCATGTGACAAAAGCATCTGTGGTGATCAAAACTGAATCGATCAATTTTCAAAATAAAAAAAAATCCTAATTGAATCTTCATGTAACAACACATACAGGGTCAATCAACACAGTTGAGATGATACAGGTTCAGATAATAAAAAGAAACCCTCTGTTGTCGAAGCAACCAGTGAGAGAGTTTTGAAGGATTTTTTAAGAGGGGTCGGTGACATTGTCGAGGAGTTTCAGGAAATAATATCACTCAGCATTTGCTGACACTCCTCGACAACATCACCGACCCCTATATGTTTCCAGCAAAACACTCTCACTGGTTGCTTCTTCAATAGAGGGTTTCTTCTTATTATTACCTTGAACATGTATCATCTAAACTGTCTTTGACACATCCTTTGTGTCTTCCTCTCTCTTTTAATAACTAAGAACGTGACACGTAGGCAAATCCAGGCCATCCACAAATCTCCTTTAATAGATAATATAGATTGTGAAAACACTACATGTAATCAAAATTAAAATATTAGAACTGTAATTTCTAAAATTAAGCAAATTACTACTAAAAGGTAATCATAATATATAAAAGTGAACACTTGTAATTAGATAAAACATTAAATTCATTCAAATTATAGAACAAATAGCAATCGAGTCATATCCCAATTACTTTGTATTAATCAGAAATCAACATATCAAAAAAAAAAAAAAACTAAATTTATATTAAGAAGTAAACAATTTGAAAATTTCCTTGAACAAATTAAAGTAGTTACTATAAACAACAATATAAAAATTAACCTACATTTTAGAAAGCAAATGAGATTCAAACATACCTGCTCATCCATGCCCACCATTTCAATACCAAGGGTTTCTCCTTATCTCTTTGGATTCACACGAATCCAAAGTCTTAACACATTAAACTTGATGGTAAACAGCTTGGACCTCCAATCAAGCTTGTTTAAGAAAGTAACACTGTTTTCATCCATTGATTAAGAGATGAATGAAGTTAGAAAATGATTTTTAAGTGAATAAAATGAATAAATTAAGTAAATATATATACAAATTTCATTTAGTTATTTTTTCCAAGTAGAAAAATCAGTTGAGTAATATCAAAAATTGATTCCGAATTAACAAATTAGTATTTTTAGAAATGGATTGACATTTCTAAAAAAACTACAAATTTCAAAAAGATTATGCAACATCTTTATTCAATAACTAAAAAAATGAAAGAAAAATCAATTATTTAAAACAACTTACAGATACAATAAAAATTGACAAAAAACATATATAAGATTTATTGAATAAAAATGCTAAATCTACACTATAAATCAATGGATGAAAACAACACAAAATGCAATACCACCACAAAAAAAAAAAAAAAAAAAAAAAAAAAAACACATAACATACATCAAATTTAATATTTAAAAGGTAAACTCCAAGTGTAATAAGGATAAAAAATAAGGTTTGTGAATCCACATAAGAAAATTAAAACATGCCATATAATTTAAGTAACGGTAGTTTAGTATTTTTGGTAATAGGTTGTAGTTAATTTCGCTTTTTTTAATTAAAATTAATTGACTAATTAATTATGGCATGAGTCTAATGGATTTAAAATCTGTTTTTACTTTCCAAAATTTAAATAAAACAACCTTAAGAATGTTTTATTAAAATATAAAAAACCGGCCAGAAATATTTTAAAATTTAAAAAATGAAACATTAAAATTAAAAAATCAATTTGATATACATCATTATTTATACTGTATATCAAAAAACATTTCAATTATATTGTGTATAAACTTTAATTTAGTTAAGACTTTCTAATTTATGAAATCAAAAAGTCAATTTCTATACATTATATAATACATTCCTACATAACTGATTTAAGTAACTTATAAATAAATACTAATAAAACAATTTGGTGCAAATTTCAAACATAAGTTTAAAAAAATTGAAATTTTAATTTCTAAAATTTTTATTTCACTAAACAAACTTTTTTTTGTATAAAATCGTAGAGCATTTTGAAACAAACATTTTGTTATCTAGATATTCAATAAAGGTAACAAAAACTTTAAATTGATTTAAATTAAAGGTTTTTCTTTTAAAAATAATATATTATCGATTATAGAATTTAAAAAAGGAAAAAAAAATAATATTAACTTTTATTTTTACATAATTTTTTTAAAAAAGTGACGGTTTACTATAAAATTTGATGAAATACTACAGCTGGCACTAACCAAACAAATTAATTAAATGGTGTTAAATTTGATGAATACTTTACTTGATTTTTAAAGTAAGATACATACAATTTCGAACCACTAATTATTTCACAAAAAACATAAAATATTAAGCAAAAGCAGGTTGCAAAAACAGTAACATCAACGTCTAGTAATTTATCATCAAATATGTTCAAAAACTAAGTGCTTCGGCCACACATATAAACGGCCCATAAAAAGGATCAGCAACATCTAACATCACATATGTTCAATGTAACAACCACACCAAAAAACATACCTTTAAATGTATTCTACCGACCACACCAAAAAAAATACTACCAAAACAAACCATGTACCTTCACCAAGTCAGTTATAAAGCAACATACCTTTACTTTTAACAAATACCATCTGAAACGAAGAACCATATACCAACCGTTTGTCTCTAACAAACTCTCTCATACCGGTAATATTGAATCGCAGACAGCCTTGAGAGAACTCCTTACCAATAGCTACATCCCAAGTTCGACCAGCGCTGTCCTTGATGGTCAAATCCATCTTTCGATCCAAGCCATGAGTTTGTGCCCACTTCTTCTTAAGACGCTACAAATCAGAATATAAATGTTAATAATACATACAATTAAAACTGGTTTTCGTACAACTAATGATTTCAACTGGGTTCATTAAACATAAACTAATGGTATCAAGAATTAAATAATAAAAACTTACATAATGATTGTCAACAACAAAAGTAACAGGTACTTCGTCATCAACACTCTCTTGTCCACCAGCTGCAGCAACCGCATTAGGCACCTCATCATCAGACACTTCAAACACCTCATCACATGGTTCCTTTTTCATAACACAAAGTTCAGGCGAGTAAGTTAGAAGGGCAGGCTTACAACTAAAAACACTCAAATCAAATGTATGCTTATCAAGCATTTCAAAAACCAACAAATGATCATCCGTTATCGACATCTCCTCCTTGATTCGACTCCAACCTTTGGTAATATAAATCTCATGGTCTATAATTTCCATCCAAACCACCCATTTACGATTCCCAGCAGAACGAACCAAAACCGGATCTGAAGGACAGGTATTCAGCATCGAGTGATGAACAAACAACCTGTTCACATACTAAACAAAGAAGCAAACAATATCAGGATCGATGGTATACACGAAATAGAAAAAAATATATGAATGCAAGGATAAAAAAATTAAAAAATGTATATGTTAAAGTACCATGCAGTCGTCTCGGTCTTTAAAATCATTTTTAGGTTTGTAGTAGAAGTAGTTAGATGGAGCTAGAGAAATGTCTTGATAAAAGTGGAATAGCCGGAACGAAGATAAAGCTTCTTCATACTGATAAACAACCCATGAATCGTCAGGTAATTTCAATGACGTGACGACATCAAACCAGCCATTGTAAAAGAAATAGTCGCCTGCAAGTTTGAACACTTTGACTGGAAAGGTCCTCCCATCGAGGGTCCTGATGATTGCATTCTTCTCAGGATAGCCAAACTTCTTAATCCATTCACCATAACCAGCAGGAAGTTTCTGTAAAATGATAATGCAAACTCGTTAATGGCAATTATAATATGGGTGAATCTATGAATGCTTTTAATGACTATACAAACCAACGGTTTTTTGTCGCTCTTCCACACACGGGCAGCAAATCCGTGCACCATCTCGCCTACAAAAGATGTATGGTAATTGATAAAATAATCTTTGATTATTAAAAGATAACAATCCATATGAATATACTTTTCAAATAAGATTCCAAATGTAAACAAAAAACAACATAATTCGAGGTTTAATTGTCAACAATAACTTCAAACAGGGGCTGTGTTAATCAAAAGTTGTATAAAAAACATTAAATCAAACCAACCGATTTTCTGTGAAATAAAATGCCAAACAGACAACATAAATTGAATATTTAACTAAAATTTATTCACTAAATTAATATTTAACACTAATATCGTCAATTAACAACATAGACATGCGTCATAAAACATTTAAAAGTTACCAGCTCAAATATGATCAATGATATAGAATGTGTAGTATAATAATCAAATAAAAAATTTAGCAATCCAATATGAAAAACAATAATGTACATACATTGATCAATATACATTCATCAATTATGAAGTGCTGGAATCATATAAGAAATTCAACATCAAATTGAACATGAATACAGCTGATGTTAACCAACCAATTATAGCACATGAAAACAGTAATTGTAACCTTAATACACAAAAAGCTTCAAACATAGAATAAAATAATGACTAAAATAACAGTATATCACAGTTTTTCAACAACATAATCACTAAACTAATACATCATACTGCGTCGAATAAAACTTCCAACATAGAAAACGGTTACTTATTAACGACTTTATCTTGGTAATATGATGATCAGATTTCAAAATTCAAACATATAGAACTGCAAATCCTTAATACACAAAAGATACATACACAAACTTCAAAAACGTCGATTATAAACCCTAATAAACAAACGGTAAAGTAAATCAAATATCAATATCAATATCAATAGGCTACCATAATCCAACCAACAGAGACTAAAACAAAACATACATCAAACTGCATCGAACAAAACTTCAAACTTCCTTTAGGGTTACTTATTATCAGGTTATAATCTCTTTTAAATCTGAAGATCCCTAAAACACAAAACTTACATAAACGAACTTCAAAAAACCCAGATTATAAACCCTAACAAAGAAACGGTAAACATAAACAACATCAAATCAGCAACGATAATCCAACAAACAGATATGAAAACAAAACAAAGAAATCAGAAACAATACATCAAACCAAAAGGAAAACGCATGTAAAGGAAGAACAATCGATCAATAGAATGATTAAAAAACAGTAGATGATTAACTGAAAATAGTTCGAAAACATTGATCAATATACATTCATCAATTATGAAGTGCTGGAATCATATAAGAAATTCAACATTAAATTGAACATGAATACAACTGATGTTAACCAACCAATTAGAGTACATGAAAAAAGTAATTGTAACCTTAATACACAAAAAGCTTCAAACATAGAATAATATAATCACTAAAATAACAGTATATCACAGTTTTTCAACAACATAATCACTAAAGTAATACATCATACTGCATCGAATAAAACTTCCAACATAGAAAACGGTTACTTATTAACGACTTTATCTTGGTAATATGATGATCAGATTTCAAAATTCAACATATAGAACTGCAAATCCTTAATACACAAAACATACATACACGAACTTCAGAAACGTCGATTATTTACCCTAATAAACAAACGGTAAAGTAAATCAAATATCAATATCAATAGGCTACCATAATCCAACCAACAGAGATTAAAACAAAACATATATCAAAATGCATCGAACAAAACTTCAAACTTCCTATATAGTTACTTATTAACAAATTATAATATCTTTTAAATCTGAAGATCCCTAAAAGACAAAACTTATATACACGAACTTCAAAAAAACCCGATTATAAACCCTAACAAAGAAATGGTAAACAAAAACAACATCAAATCGGCAAGGATAATCCAACAAACAGAGATGATGAAGAAGATATCTGAATCATTACACTAAGATATCCAGCAAATCCGTATAAGAAATCGATCTTCAAATCATATAAACAAACAACATAATATCGGCTTTCAAAACCCTAAGAAAAAAGGAATAAACTAATCGATCTTCAAATCATGTACACTAAATTCATACATCATCACATAACAATAAATACATAACAAATCAAAGTAAAACAAACCATTCAAACAGATTCGATCAATAAGATTATGAAGAAGATATCGGAATCATTACCATCGATGATGATGACTGTTGAATATTTGAAGATTGATTAAACTCATTGCACAGGATCGATTGAGAACGTAGGAATAGGAATCGGCTATTAGGGTTTATTTGAACAACTTGGGATAATGAGAGAGAGAGAGATAAGAATGCGTATGTGAGAAGCAATTGAATCCCCATCAGAGACCAATGCCACTTGTCAAATTATTTGAGTTTTGCCACATCATTGCTTATGTGGATGCTTAGTTGGCTTGCACCATTGGGTGACATGTGTCCCCCAATGGTTTGCTTTATTAGAGATATAGATTCCCCTCGATCCCCAATTGAAATTTTGCTTTTCTGAAATATCATGGCATTATCTTTAATCCAAAATAGTCCAAATCTTATATACCATTGTTTAATCCTTTTCTTTTACATTTCCTCGTCGCTCTTTTTATTTTTAGTTCAGAATCATTAATAGGGTAAAGTTTAAGACTTTGGGTTTTGTGGTTGTTCTTCCCCAAATATAGTAATATAGTTGCTCTGTTTTAGTTATAACGACTATACCTGATACCCGTAGGTATGTCCGATACTTGAAACCCCAACGGGAATTTTTAACAAAATTGTAGGATCGTTATCAGACCCAAACGAGTAGATCAGAAGAGATCTTCACCGATACAAAAGGCGGAAACAGATGTATTGGTTGTTATTTAGCTGAATTGCACGAGAAATCACTTTAAACTGTCTTACTATTGATATCAGATCGATTACAATGCTGTAGACACTTCGACAGAGCTTTGCTACCGGAATCAGAATCGTTACAAATGACATGGCACAACAGGTATTTATAGGCAAGCTATTTCGCACGAAACAGCTCAAGCGAAATAGTGATTTCGCACGAAACCACTCATATGAAATGACCAGTCTATTTCGTACGAAATGACTATGTCATTTCATGCGAAATGACTATGTCATTTCGTGCGAAATGACCTCTACATCATTTCATGCGAAATGCCTAAAATATACAATTCTCGTTTTTCGTGCCCTGATCTATCTAGACCTATACAAGACTCGATACAAGACGAAGTTGACAGACGTATGCACCAACAGACTCCCCCTCGGATGTTGACGAAGTCTTCGGTGTCGAGTCTTCGGTTGTCAAACCTTCAGCCTTTATAGGAATCACACTCTCTCCAAAGATTCTCCATTGTAAGCATCCTCAATCAATCTTTATCTCTTCTTCTTTTCACAAGATCAGAATCACAACCTGGCACTCAAGTTATCTTAAATCACTTGATCAGGTCTCTTGATTCTTTAAAAACTTCTGCATCAGCCGGTTGCGTGGATACAGTTCCAGAATCAAACACTGGCTCTAACCACTCCTCTTGACAGTCTTCAAACTCCCCCTTTCAATAAGCTGGGATCGCAGTCTGGAATTCACAACCTGGCTCAAACTCTCAAACTTCGTTCCTGCACATTCTCTACCACCAACATAAGTTTCATGAATTTAACCTTTTGCAAATTCAGAAACCACTTTGCAAGAATTATTCAGAAATGTTTTAATCTTTGATGACCACTTGTAAGAATGACTTCTTCACATACTCTTTCCCAAACCTGTTCATCATGTTCAGCACTTGGAAATTTTGAAAATCAGCTCTTCACTATTAGTTATCAAAAATCTTTTTGCATTTTTCAAAATTTTATGCTAAAACACACTGAAAATCCTTTTGAATTTTTTCTATTTTAATGAAATGCAGTGTTGGGATTGAACCCTACCAGAGGAACAGATAATGAAAGCCAAAACCAGATCATGACAGTAGATTCTAAATAAGCAGCTGTTTACTTTAAAGCTTTCCCCTTGACAGTGGTTATCTAACAGCTAATAGATCTCAAGTACTGCTCAATAAAACAACTGATGAACCAAACACTGATGAAACTCTAAAGACTGCTGAAGACAAACACTGACGCTCTATCTACTGCTGTTTCCTAAGTACTGCTGAAGACACAAGCACTGCCCATTCAAAGACTGATCACCTTTGAAGAAAGCACTGATGCTCAACTTCAGTGCTCAGGCTACATCAGTGGAAAGTGAAGCAGTAGTTTTCCTATGTTTTGTATTCTACTTATAATCAGTTGTTAGACATCAGTAGTTTGTATAGAACAGTGTTTACAGGTTGTTAGATGTCACTATCATGGTGACGTCTGTCACACCCCGCCGAAGGCGGAAACGCAAGGTGCGACCATGAAAGGATTTCAAGCATACGAGAAGCAAACAACTAATATGATTAAGCATCAACGATACCGAAGTTTAAAGTTTACAAACCATAACAATATATTTAGTTTACACAACTTCCAGTTTCAAAAACACATACGACCAAAAGTTATATTGTTTATAAAGTTCCTAGGATTTGTCAAGTATATTTCCGATACGATGAAATATACAAGGCAAAACCCCCAAAAGGTATCGTCCATGATGCATGCAACTTCTTAAAGCCACGAACCAAATTTCACTTACCTGAAAATCATGCTTAAAAATGTCAACATAATGCTGGTGAGTTCACAGGTTTAAATGACACAAATGAAACTTAAACTCATTTGATAAAAATTTAGTATGCGTAGTTAATGAAATCACGAAAGTCAAATCATGGTCTTGCAAAAACCGTGATACATGTGCCGACATAAGCCCGTAACCAAACCATAACGATGATGCCTCGCCACATCGTGCACCATGACGATGTCTAAGAATATTTGGACACAATTGCACTCCCACAGGGTCATGACCGACCAGGAGCGGGGCTCGTTAAACCCAATAGATCTATTCGACTGTTCCACGGTCATTACCACGACTAATGGTTACTAAAGAAACAATAACACGAGGACTTCCGAGCTCTAAAACCAACCAACTTATGTGCACAAAATAGACAAAAATGGATTTCATTCCCACTACCATACCCCGTAACCAAGCATGATTTTCCCCCGATTTAAATAAACATTTAAATAAGTAAAAGGGGCCGTGAAGACTCACAAATTGCGTTCCGTGCGTATGCTAGCAAAACCAAATGTCCAAAATAATTCCTGACCTACACGTGTCCTAATTCAATAAGACACTAGGTCTATGTACGTGTCTACCCGACAAGTCGTTCACCAAACTAGTTTAGACAACGAGATGTTAACTTTTTTTTTAAATAAAAGTGTTTAATTCTTACGACGCGTTGGTGGGTGGTTATCCGACAAATTCCCGAGTGTTATTATATTAAGACAAATATATATATATATATATATATATATATTTCACAGATTGTCACACAATGTTGAGACCTAGTCCTGAACTACAAATTCAAGCCAATAAATATATACTTTACGGCTAAATATCATATTTATTCTCGTGGTTTGACGACCACAAAATCCGTATAAGTCGAACTCAACAAAAATGTGTATATATATATTTATTATTAAAATAAATATACGCCCCGATTACCATAAATTGTCGGAAAATAATATCTTAAATATTATTTATGTATTTATTGAAACCCCTTTGTTGACACGAATATTTAGCCCACACATAGTATTCATTTCTACACTTAAACATGTACGGTCGTATGCTACGAGCATTTAGCCACCTAAACACGTTTCAACATAAACATGGAGTCATATAACCATCAAATAAACCGTTGATCGTTAAGTACTCTACTAATACCACTTATCGACCATTTCCGGAAAATATATTCCCCACATTTTTAAGGATCCGAAAATATATATTTTGTATTTTAAAATACTTGTAGGTAAAAATATATATAATTTTCGTAACGACGTCAAGACTTGGTCGTTTATACTTTCAAACTCGATTTTTGTAGGAACGATATATTTGTACTAAAATACTTGTACACTTTGAAAAGGCCGAATTTATATAAAAAGGAATTTTTGTTAAAAATCTCCCAAGTCTTGTTTTCAAACACCATTTTTTTTACCTTAAAACCGCTACTGATCGTAGCTTGATCATCAAACAATAAATTCGTCAAATTCCACTTTTCACATATTAAGCCTTTTAAGTCTACTATAACCAATATCATACACTTTATTATACTAAATTCATCGCTTTTAACATGTTAAGTTACATTATCACAAAATGCACTTAACACACCAAAACACGCTTGAACCCACCAAAATCACCTTCAAAATTCTAAGATACCAAGTTTAACATTAAATATACTTATATTATATTTTGATATTTTAGCCAGAATCAACATCATCACCCATCATCAAAACTATATTTTTAGTAAATTACTACCATATGAACCCATTCATTCATATCAAGGATTCCATACACCAAATATGACATCCATACATTTAAATCACAAAGACTAACTATAAGAACATAAAAACACTCATACAAAACCTACGACCAACACCACATATTTCTATACTTTTGAAAATCTCACTTTTTTTTTTATCAAGAGTTTACTTTCTTTTAGATCTTAACACTTTGCTAACATCTCCTTGGTGACAAAACTTGTACAAGTAATCACTAAATGAGATATAAAATAAACAAGGTTAGGAACCATACCCAAGTAAAGAAACTCCTTGAAATATATGGATTAAGCTTGTAAGTTGAGGTGTAGCTCCAATTCCTCCTAAAACTTCTAACACCTCAATTTTTTTAAAGGTTTACTAGTGTGATTATGGATGTGTTTTAGTGGATGAACAAAGTGGCTTGGGTGGGATGTTTGGAGCCGTAAGGGAGGAAGAGAAACAAAACGTTGGTTGGTGTTGTTTGTAAGAAAAAGAAAACAAATAGATGAGAATGGTCTTGTGATCTTATTTATATTTTGTCTACCAACACAATCCATGCACAACCATACTCATGGCCACTAAATTCAACGAAATCCATCAAGAATTGACAAAGGCATGGGATGAGGGTGATGGTGGTATGGGGTATAATTAGGTTGGTGTTGACTTTTGCCACCTTAAAAAAAATTATCTAAATATTTAGGTGGTTATGTTAATTTAGGTGATTAGTGTCTTAATAACTCACTAATCTACTCTAGGATTTACTAGTCACTAATAACCACATATTAGTATTTTGCTTGGTGAAAAAAAAATTGCAATGTTAAAACGAACTTAAAATAACATTTTTTTTTTGCGATGAACCGAATAATTACGATACTTTCTTATCCGAAATAAGTTTTATCTATTATTCACACCAAACACGTAATAATTTCATAAGATTTTAAAGTTTAGGTGTATTGGAACCGTGTCAGCATCTTTTACAGTGTACCGGATAATCCACCAAAGCGCGTTTTATTATGATCTCTTTTTTTTTTATCGCTACACGATAAGACCATACCAAACAACATCAAATGCGAACCCACGCATTTACCTGGACATTGCTAGACTTTATGGACTCAATTAATAATATAATTAAGTCTAAATGCACGAAATTTAATAAATAAATAGTGATTAGATCGTACGGATTAACCTGAAAATTTGCCGGTTGTCACATTCTCCCCCCGTTAAAAGAATTTCGTCCCGAAATTCAAGCCGAGTCATCCCGAACAGGAGTCTTCTCAAACAAATGGGGGTACTTCTTCTTCATTTGATCCTCGCGTTCCCATGTAAACTCAGGTCCGCGCTTGGAGTTCCAACGAACTTTAACCAATTTAATACGACTCCTCCTCAACTTTTGGACTTTCCAGTCCGTAACCTCGACCGGTTCTTCAATAAAGTGGAGTTTGTCATCGATACAGATTTCATCTGTAGGAATGATAAGCGTCTCGTCGGCTAGACACTTCTTCAAGTTCGACACATGGAATGTGTTATGAACGCTACTAAGCTCATCGGGCAATTTTAGTTTGTACGCGACGGTACCAACCTTGCTTAAAACCTCGAACGGCCCAATATACCTCGGATTAAGCTTACCACGCTTACCGAACCTTGCAACACCCTTCCAAGGTGAGACTTTTAGCAAAACTTTGTCTCCGACCTCGAAGGTTAAGGGTTTACGCCCAACGTCCGCGTAACTTTTCTGACGATCACGAGCCGCCTTGATACGGTCTCTGATCTGAAAAATCTTGTCCGTGGTTTCTTGAACCAATTCTGGACCAATCAACTGTTTCTCACCGACCTCCGCCCAACACAACGGGGACCGACACTTCCTTCCATACAAAGCCTCAAATGGAGCAGCTTTGATGCTCGTGTGATAACTATTATTATACGAGAACTCTACTAATGGTAAATGAGTATCCCAATTTCCACCGAAATCCATCACACATGCACGGAGCATGTCCTCCAGTGTTTGGATGGTCCTTTCACTTTGGCCATCCGTTTGAGGATGATAGGCCGTACTTAGATCTACGCGAGATCCGAATGCCTTTTGGAAGGAACGCCAAAACCTTGAAATAAAACGGCCATCTCTGTCAGAGATTATAGAAACAGGTACCCCATGACGTGCCACTACTTCCTTGATATACAATTCCGCTAACGTTTTCATACTGTCCTTCTCGCGGATAGGTAGAAAGTGTGCGGACTTTGTCAAACGATCCACGATTACCCAAATCATGTCATTACCCTTAGATGTTCTAGGTAACTTTGAAATGAAATCCATAGAAATTTGTTCCCATTTCCATATCGGGATTTCAGGTTGTTGTAACAAGCCAGATGGCTTCTGATATTCGGCCTTAACCTTAGAACAAGTCAAACACTTTCCCACGTAGGTCGCAATATCCCCTTTAAGATTGGGCCACCAATAAAATTCCTTCAAATCATGATACATCTTATCAGCACCTGGATGAATCGAATACTTCGACTTATGAGCTTCATCTAAAACTAGATTACGTAACCCGCCAAACAGTGGAACCCAAACACGACCCATGAAATACAGCGTTTCATCTTCCTTAGGTTCCAATTGTTGTTCCATACCACGCAAAGATTCTTCCTTAATAAACTTCGGTTTAAGAGCTTCACGTTGTGCGTCACGAATTTGAGCGGTGAGGCTCGTTTGGATTGTTAATCCTAACGCACGAACACGTAAAGTCTTAACCCTTTCTTTCCGACTCAAGGCGTCCGCAACAACGTTGGCCTTGCCCGGGTGATACTTTATCTCACAATCGTAGTCGTTCAACAACTCCACCCAACGACGTTGGCGCATATTTAATTCCTTTTGATCAAATATATGTTGAAGACTTTTATGATCCGTGAAAATGGTACACCGTGTACCGTAGAGATAATGTCGCCAAATCTTCAAAGCGAACACCACCGCACCCAATTCCAAATCATGGGTGGTGTAGTTCTTCTCATGGACCTTTAACTGACGCGATGCATAAGCGATGACTTTGTCTCGTTGCATCAACACACAACCTAGGCCTTGATGCGAGGCATCACAATAAACCACAAAATCATCCGTACCATCAGGTAGAGACAAAATTGGAGCACCGCAAAGTTTCTCTTTAAGTAACTGGAACGCTGATTCTTGTTTATCTCCCCAGTCAAACTTTTTATCCTTTTGGGTCAAGGTGGTTAAAGGTTGTGCTATCTTTGAAAAATTCTCAATGAATCGTCGATAGTACCCCGCCAATCCTAGAAACTGGCGTATTTCAGTTGGAGACTTTGGTGCTTCCCAGTTCTTTATAGCCTCTATCTTGGACGGATCGACATGAATCCCTTTCTCGTTTACCACATGACCGAGAAACTGTACCTCGCGAATCTAAAATTCGCATTTCGAAAACTTTGCGTATAGTTTCTCGTTCTTCAGCAATTCGAGAATAAGCCTTAAATGTTGCTCATGCTCTTCCTTTGACCGCGAATATATTAATATATCATCAAGAAAAACAATCACAAATTTGTCCAAGTAAGGTTTGCACACGCGATTCATTAAATCCATAAATACGGCCGGTGCGTTAGTCAAGCCGAAAGGCATGACGAGAAACTCATAATGACCGTAACGGGTTCTAAACGCCGTCTTGGGAATACTCTCCTCTTGAACTCGCAACTGATGATAGCCTGAACGCAAATCAATCTTCGAATAGAAACTAGAACCTTGAAGTTGATCAAACAAGTCATCGATCCTTGGTAAAGGGTACCTATTCTTGATAGTGAGCTTGTTCAACTCCCGGTAATCTATACACATACGGAAGGTTCCATCTTTCTTTTTCACGAACAAGACCGGAGCTCCCCAAGGCGAGAAACTCGGTCGGATGAAACCCTTGTCTAGCAATTCTTGAAGTTGGTTAGATAATTCCTGCAACTCTGACGGAGCTAAACGGTAAGGCGATTTAGCTACAGGGGCAGCTCCTGGGACCAAGTCGATGCGAAACTCGACTTGCCTTTGTGGGGGCAATCCTGGCAAGTCTTCAGGAAAGACTTCAGGGAATTCCCTCACAACAGGAATATCCTCAAGTTTAGGCTCCTCTGTCTTCTTATCAACTACGTGCGCCAAGAATGCGAAACAACCCTTCCGTAGACATTTTTGGGCCTTCATGCAAGTAATAATTCGCAATGGGGTTCCACGTCTTTCTCCATGGACAGAAAGCGTCTCACCATCGGATAGAGGAATACGAATTATCTTTTCATGACAAATCACTTCGGCATGGTTTTTCGACAACCAATCCATGCCGACTATGACATCGAAGCTACCCAGTTGGACCGGTAGAAGATCTATACTAAATTCTTGATTGCACAAGACCAACGTGCAACGCTTAACAACCTCATATGACTTAACCAACTTTCCATTGGCCAATTCAATAGAGTAGGGTATATCTAGCTTGCTTGACTCTAAATTCAACATACGTTTAAAGTCGGTAGATACGAAGCTAAGGTCGGCACCAGTATCAAAAAGAATTGAAGCATAATGATTATTGAGAAGAAACGTACCCGTAACTACGTTCGGGTCCTGACGAGCATCCTTAGCTCCAATCACGAAGGCTCGACCCTTAGCTGGGTTCAACTTAGGACATTGCCGCTTGAAATGATCCTCGGCACCGCACTCGTAGCATCCTTTGTCCTTCTTTGGTAACACCACCCTACAAGTTTCCATTTTGTGTCCCACCTTTCCACACCTTTTACATTTGGCACTTTCACAAGTGCCCACATGATGGTAGTTACATTTGTTGCACTTGGGTAGAGGACCCGTATACTTTCTTGGACCAGAGCTTGTTGCGTTCGCAGTAGCAGAGAAAGCTTTCACATCTTGAGTTTTTGCAGTTTGGTTTGTAGCGTTGTTACCCTTCTTGAAGTTAGACCATTTCCGCTTACCCGAACTCTTTGATTCATCGACTGAATCCTTCTTGTCACTTCCCTTCCTAGTTAGGGTCTCCATGCGCACCGCATCTTCAGTTAAACTAACAGCTAGGCTCACTGCACTTCGAATTGTAGCAGGGTGAGACGAGGTAACCATGCTACGGATTTCAGGTGCCAAACCCCATATATATCGTTCGATTCTCTTGAACTCCGGTGTCACAAGGTAGGGAACTACCCTGGACAAATCATGGAACCGTTGCGTATACCCCGCAACATCAACGCCGATCATAGTTAGATTCCAAAATTCTGTCTCTAGTCTTTGGATTTCAGCTCTCGAGCAGTACTCTTCTCGCATCAATTCCCGAAGTCCTTCCCATGTCATCCCATAAGTGGCCTCATCACCTAATGTTTGAACCTGAAGGTTCCACCAAGTCAACGCCTCATCCAGAAAGAGGCAAGTAACATACATCACCGTTTGTTCCGGGGTACATTTGCTGATACGGATCACCGATTCCGTCTTCTCCACCCAACGTACAAACCCAACGGCTCCCTCGGTACCATTGAAGTTTAGAGGCTTGCAGTCGAGGAACGCCTTATAAGTGCACCCTGGAGTGGTAGTACCTCCTGAATTATCAAGATATAATTATTATAAGAATAACATAATCAAGAAGATCCATAGTTGCCATGCAAAACCAACTATTACCAATCACAATGTTCCCACCCGTTCCTGATCCTCCAGGTCCAGAACCTCCGGAGCCTCCAGTACCGCCGCTGGAATCGACACGCTTTGCTTCATACTGTGCAATGGCGGTAGCAATGCGCTGTTCCAACAAAGCTTCCAACTCTGCCTCCGTGGTGGGAAGTTGGTAATTCGGTTGTTTACGAGTATTTCTTCGTTTCGGAGCCATGGTATTCTGATGTAAAATATCAAAAGAATTTTAGACATATATTTCAACAAATATTGCCAACCATGTACGAATAAAAGAATACAACCAATCGTAATAACCATATGATGACATTGACAAGTATCACCAACAATCATGAGTGCATGAGTAATAACAATTATATGATTAATCACCATCATAATAATTGCAGTGTCATACAAGTACCACACCATAACAACCACAACATCATAATAATCATGAAAAGAACAAAATACAACGCATCAAAAGAAAATACCATAATTTACATATCATTCAAACTTGTTACATTGTTTCGTGAAAGATCCAAAAGAGCTCAAGGCTACATCACCTCGGCTTACAAGTTTAGACAATATACAAAAAGGTAAAATTTCTTCCACTAGCAATCTTCGTAACCAAAAGTAAGATCATCACATCACAACTACTGGGGTGGGGGGTGGGGTGGTCGTGTCTCGAGTGCCGCTCTGACTCTAGCTAAGTCCTCCTCAATAACTCTCATCCCATGAGCGAGTGTAGCCACCCTAGCCTGAACCTCTGAAATCTTAGAATCCGTCATACCAAAAGTCACATCGTGGCGTTCTGAAGCTGAAGTGAGGATAATCATCTGTTCGGCATCATTGATTCTTCGCTGTCGTATAACATCCAACTCCCTATCAATCCTATGCATAAACACATGTAGGAGCATCTCAATAGAATCTATCCTCTCCTTGAGGGTGGGTGGAAACATGGGAGAACGGTAGCAAGGATCGGAAGGCGACATGGTGGTTGGGGGTCGAGAAGGTCCGCCCGTCTCGAGCTTTGGGGGCACAAGAAAGCCAGCAGCTCGGAATCTCTCAATGAAAGGGCTGGCTGTAGCGGGACATGAAGGTCCTCCAATCTAAAAAACAGAAGGAATCTCCCTCCTGGGCTCGCTAACTCTCTCATCATCGACTTGAGCAAGAATAGCGCGAGACGGTCCACCCATCTCGAGAGTAGTGGGAGCTATAAGCTCTGCAGCAGTGCCACAGTCCGTAGCGTGAGCACTAGGACCTACGGCTCTAAGAGCAGAAGAAGATACACTATCAGTAGTGTCGGAAGATGAAATGTCCATGACGGACACAACTGGGGAAGAGACCTCTAGAATCGCAATATCAAACGCCTCGCCCACTCCTATGTCATCGTCGACATGATCAACATGAAACACTGGAACCTTGTCCCCACCAGCAGGGACATCAACACGAGGGACCTCAATCGCAAGGGGAGGGATGTCAATAATAAGGTGTCCATCGGGGTGACCTATGACAACTACACCAGGGACTAGAACATCCCCCAGATCGAGAATATCATCCATCAGCACAGGGCCACCTAAGGCTATTATCTCCCCCTCACCACTAACGCCACTCAGCACATCGACAGACACGTAGTCCGGATCCTCCTCCGGCTCAGTATCCGTCTCCGGCACTACTTCCATAGCGGGCTCATCATCCGACTCCAACTCGATCACCTCCTCATCGGACACGAGGTCAATGTTCCCCTCGTCTGAATCTGAAATGTCGATAGGATCTGAAGCTGACGACATCGTGACCTGGCAAGATAATCCGTACAAACACATGTATATATAAATTATATATATGTATATAAATCACAAAACCCTCCACATGAACCAAATAACTTGCCTATACAATATAGACCAAACCATGCATACCCAAAACTCCTTTCTACACTAAGTAGACTAAACCATGAATCCCGCCTACGACTCGTAGACCCAACCATGAACGTGATGCAATGCAATGAAACTTTTTAGGCAAGTGAAAACGTTTAATGCGTGGCACCTAGATATGAGATTATAGTCTAGACTCGAGACCGAATCCTAGTTCGCTATAATCGAGGCTCTGATACCAATCTGTCACACCCCGCCGAAGGCGGAAACGCAAGGTGCGACCATGAAAGGATTTCAAGCATACGATAAGCAAACAACTAATATGATTAAGCATCAACGATACCGAAGTTTAAAGTTTACAAACCATAATAATATATTTAGTTTACACAACTTCCAGTTTCAAAAACACATACGACCAAAAGTTATATTGTTTATAAAGTTCCTAGGATTTGTCAAGTATATTTCCGATACGATGAAATATACAAGGCAAAACCCCCAAAAGGTATCGTCCATGATGCATGCAACTTCTTAAAGCCACGAACCAAATTTCACTTACCTGAAAATCATGCTTAAAAATGTCAACATAATGCTGGTGAGTTCACAGGTTTAAATGACACAAATGAAACTTAAACTCATTTGATAAAAATTTAGTATGCGTAGTTAATGAAATCACGAAAGTCAAATCATGGTCTTGCAAAAACCGTGATACATGTGCCGACATAAGCCCGTAACCAAACCATAACGATGATGCCTCGCCACATCGTGCACCATGACGATGTCTAAGAATATTTGGACACAATTGCACTCCCACAGGGTCACGACCGACCAGGAGCGGGGCTCGTTAAACCCAATAGATCTATTCGACTGTTCCACGGTCATTACCACGACTAATGGTTACTAAAGAAACAATAACACGAGGACTTCCGAGCTCTAAAACCAACCAACTTATGTGCACAAAATAGACAAAAATGGATTTCATTCCCACTACCATACCCCGTAACCAAGCATGATTTTCCCCCGATTTAAATAAACATTTAAATAAGTAAAAGGGGCCGTGAAGACTCACAAATTGCGTTCCGTGCGTATGCTAGCAAAACCAAATGTCCAAAATAATTCCTGACCTACACGTGTCCTAATTCAATAAGACACTAGGTCTATGTACGTGTCTACCCGACAAGTCGTTCACCAAACTAGTTTAGACAACGAGATGTTAACTTTTTTTTTTAAATAAAAGTGTTTAATTCTTACGACGCGTTGGTGGGTGGTTATCCGACAAATTCCCGAGTGTTATTATATTAAGACAAATATATATATATATATATATATATATATATATATATATATATATATATATATTTCACAGATTGTCACACAATGTTGAGACCTAGTCCTGAACTACAAATTCAAGCCAATAAATATATACTTTACGGCTAAATATCATATTTATTCTCGTGGTTTGACGACCACAAAATCCGTATAAGTCGAACTCAACAAAAATGTGTATATATATTTATTATTAAAATAAATATACGCCCCGATTACCATAAATTGTCGGAAAATAATATCTTAAATATTATTTATGTATTTATTGAAACCCCTTTGTTGACACGAATATTTAGCCCACACATAGTATTCATTTCTACACTTAAACATGTACGGTCGTATGCTACGAGCATTTAGCCACCTAAACACGTTTCAACATAAACATGGAGTCACATAACCATCAAATAAACCGTTGATCGTTAAGTACTCTACTAATACCACTTATCGACCATTTCCGGAAAATATATTCCCCACATTTTTAAGGATCCGAAAATATATATTTTGTATTTTAAAATACTTGTAGGTAAAAATATATATAGTTTTCGTAACGACGTCAAGACTTGGTCGTTTATACTTTCAAACTCGATTTTTGTAGGAACGATATATTTGTACTAAAATACTTGTACACTTTGAAAAGGCCGAATTTATATAAAAAGGAATTTTTGTTAAAAATCTCCCAAGTCTTGTTTTCAAACACCATTTTTTTTACCTTAAAACCGCTACTGATCGTAGCTTGATCATCAAACAATAAATTCGTCAAATTCCACTTTTCACATATTAAGCCTTTTAAGTCTACTATAACCAATATCATACACTTTATTATACTAAATTCATCGCTTTTAACATGTTAAGTTACATTATCACAAAATGCACTTAACACACCAAAACACGCTTGAACCCACCAAAATCACCTTCAAAATTCTAAGATACCAAGTTTAACATTAAATATACTTATATTATATTTTGATATTTTAGCCAGAATCAACATCATCACCCATCATCAAAACTATATTTTTAGTAAATTACTACCATATGAACCCATTCATTCATATCAAGGATTCCATACACCAAATATGACATCCATACATTTAAATCACAAAGACTAACTATAAGAACATAAAAACACTCATACAAAACCTACGACCAACACCACATATTTCTATACTTTTGAAAATCTCACTTTTTTTTTTATCAAGAGTTTACTTTCTTTTAGATCTTAACACTTTGCTAACATCTCCTTGGTGACAAAACTTGTACAAGTAATCACTAAATGAGATATAAAATAAACAAGGTTAGGAACCATACCCAAGTAAAGAAACTCATTGAAATATATGGATTAAGCTTGTAAGTTGAGGTGTAGCTCCAATTCCTCCTAAAACTTCTAACACCTCAATTTTTTTAAAGGTTTACTAGTGTGATTATGGATGTGTTTTAGTGGATGAACAAAGTGGCTTGGGTGGGATGTTTGGAGCCGTAAGGGAGGAAGAGAAACAAAACGTTGGTTGGTGTTGTTTGTAAGAAAAAGAAAACAAATAGATGAGAATGGTCTTGTGATCTTATTTATATTTTGTCTACCAACACAATCCATGCACAACCATACTCATGGCCACTAAATTCAACGAAATCCATCAAGAATTGACAAAGGCATGGGATGAGGGTGATGGTGGTATGGGGTATAATTAGGTTGGTGTTGACTTTTGCCACCTTAAAAAAAATTATCTAAATATTTAGGTGGTTATGTTAATTTAGGTGATTAGTGTCTTAATAACTCACTAATCTACTCTAGGATTTACTAGTCACTAATAACCACATATTAGTATTTTGCTTGGTGAAAAAAAAATTGCAATGTTAAAACGAACTTAAAATAACATTTTTTTTTGCGATGAACCGAATAATTACGATACTTTCTTATCCGAAATAAGTTTTATCTATTATTCACACCAAACACGTAATAATTTCATAAGATTTTAAAGTTTAGGTGTATTGGAACCGTGTCAGCATCTTTTACAGTGTACCGGATAATCCACCAAAGCGCGTTTTATTATGATCTCTTTTTTTTATCGCTACACGATAAGACCATACCAAACAACATCAAATGCGAACCCACGCATTTACCTGGACATTGCTAGACTTTATGGACTCAATTAATAATATAATTAAGTCTAAATGCACGAAATTTAATAAATAAATAGTGATTAGATCGTACGGATTAACCTGAAAATTTGCCGGTTGTCACAACGTCAGCTGAGATGCCTCAGTGGTTTAGATTGCCTATAAATGGAGCAGTACCCTGTACTGTTACATTCGATTGACTGAGTGAGTTCTTCTCCTCATGTCTAATCCTTTCATCTTGTGCAACCAACCCTGGAGTATCAGGCTGGGGGGAGCTTAGTTTTGTAAGCATGCTTGTAATCATTTGCTTTGTAATTCAATCATTCAATTTAATGTGAAGCATTTGTTTACCAAATTATCTTCTTCCTTGATTGTGTTTACAAAGTTTGTTTCATTTCCGCTGCATTTAATCTCAGTTTATATCCATTATTTTGTCAAAATTATACAAACAAACACAATCATGACAGCCCCCGATCCTAACAATTGGTACTAGAGCCTGGACAGTCAAATTCGATCTAACAATCAATTTGACAGAACAGTTCAGCTCAAAATCAATTGATACTAAGGTTGATTGTATTTTGTTGAAAAACAGAGCAACAAGAAATCATGTTCAAAATGACTATTCTAAAGCTCTGTAAAACAACCAAGATGTCATAAGATTAACAAATTTCAAACAACAAGTGATGTCATGCACAAATCACCCATAGTTTTCAGATCTGAAAACATGTCTGGTAACTATGGTATGAGTATCTTCATTCAAAATTGATCTCAACTGTTGTTATGAAATTTGTGATGATTTCATCATATTTTATGCTAAAGTATGAACCTCAGATTAACGAAACCTATGTTCATATAAACATTAGTGTTTTGCTAACATAGAAAGAGGGAAATAAAACTTTAGTCATGAAATCTTATGTGTTAAAAGACAGGTTGAGAATCCTCAAAAGGACCAAATCAACCATGTCAAAACACATTAAGAAAATCAGGGGTCTAAACAGTCCAAATCATACGTAATGTGAGAATTGGTAATAAAACATGTACAAATGTGTCACACCCCGGCCGCGTATAACATGCAATCGCGGCGGAAACACCGGGGAGTGTTGAGACAGAATAAAATTGTTTCATAACCACGGAAATTAAAGTTGCATTTTATTTATCAAACAAGCGTATTACATTGTCTTTAAACAGGAAATAAAGAGTTTATAACATAATTAAACTAGTCTATCTTCGTTTTATGTCTCTAAGGCACAGGTCCGCCCTAGTATCACAATCATCATCCTAAGCAATAGCTCCTGAAAACACATGTGAAAGTAGGTACGTCAGCATAAAAATGCCTGTGAGATACATAGGTTTTGTGAAGATGGGATTCATGACTTGAGTTTAATGAAAACGTTTAATAACAATCAGTCATGAACCTTGTAAATTGTTTTGTTTTGTAAATCATATGAAAGACGATAAGATCAGATGATATGTATAGATAAAATGTAAGGTTAAATGAATAACCTAGTAAAATGAGTTTGTATAAGATAAGTTGTTTGTAAAAATAATGTCTTGTGAAGAATATGTTATTTGTGAAAAAGGTAATATGTCTATACTGAAATGATTTAAATAATGCTACGATAGGTAATATTATACAAACATTTATATATAGGAAGTACCAGCGGCGTATCCACCATGTTTGTATCATATTACATACGCCACGTTACTCAAACCATTTACCCAAACCAACCACCATGTAAATTGTTCATGTATAAATCAATTGTCAAGTGTTATTGTGTAAACCATATCGAAATGTCTATGTTCAATGTAAACCACCAAATGTGTATATCAGTGTCAAAATGTTTATGTTTAATGTAGATCATGTAATGTGTACCCAAAATATATCATGTATGGTAAGTGAAATATATCAACTAAACCATATGTAAAATGCACAAAAACAAGGTATTGAAGTAAAACATGGTTTAAATCAAAGTTATGTTTTGTGGAACAAATGCATGCTATACTGATACAAACATTTATGCGGTATTGTGAAAATGCATACATCCAAGCCTTGAGACTGTGGCGATAAACCCTTAAACAAATTAAAGGTTTATCTAAGTTATGTGTATCGAATTCGGTCATTCCTTTCATCCAAACCAACATAGATGTCCGGAACGGGAGTTGTCAATTCCTATGGTACCACTACCTACTAACGAATGGCGTAGCTAATGTTAATGAATGTATTGTTCCATGTTAAACAAACCAAATGTCATACCAAAATGAAAGCATGTGATGTAAACAATTGTACTAAGTATGCGCACAATGGGCATAAATAGCATGAAATGTAAAGTGAAACAATGTACTGAGTACGCACACAATGGGCATACATAGCATGAAATGTAATGTAAAGCAATGTACTAAGTACACAAACAATGGGCATACATAGCATGAAATGTAATGAAATAATGTACTCTAATGTACTAACGAACATAGCAGGTATATGACGTGAAAACATGGAAAGCATGAAAGTAACAAGTAGGCACATGTGTTTCACCCCAAAACAGTTTAGAAAATAGTAAAAGATGGGGTTCAATGTACTCACCTGAGATTGCTTAGAAGTCCTTGTGTAATAATCACACAATGCTAGAGATCACGGAATATCAAACGGCACCTAATAGGTAGCTATATTAATATACCGGACCAAATCGGAGGATCGGATAGTATGCGAGTTCGTAAACCAAACGAGTATGGAGACTCGTGTAATATGGTTTAACAAAGCCTCCATTCTAAAATGAAACCTAACCTAAGTGCTTACGACCCATTACGACCCGTTTAGGTAGCTTGTGCTACCTTAACGCGTCGTTCGCGTAGAACGCGTTTGGAACGCCTAACCTCGTGACCATAAGGTATAACCTCGGAAGGTTATTCCCTATACAGCTATGGTCGCCTAATGTGTTTGGTCGGATCCTAATGATCGACCAAATGGGTCGGGTTCGAAAGTATAAGCGATTGTTTAGATCGCTTACCTTACGACCCTACACAAGCACTATACTGAAAGTGGCGAGCTAAGCATGTTAAAACATGCTTAACTAAGTTTAGAAAACAGGTTTGGTATCAACACAAACGGTTTTGATACCCATGAGTAGTTTGGTTACAAAATACGCAAGAATGCGCATTTTGGCCGAAACTACGACTTGTCACTGAGCCTAGATAACGTGGTAATCAGTAGGTATAGTCACTACGGACTATAACCATTGTGATCACGCTCACGTTATGAAGTTCCAACGAACTTCGTGTTGACCATAAGCTGGTCAACGCAGAAAGTCAAACAAAGTTTGACTTTAGCACTAGAAATCGATTAAAAGAACGAAAGAACACTTACGAAGGGCCCCGAAAGCTAAACTTGATCCAGGAGCTCAGGTATGAAGCAATGGCATCAACTTAGAGCTCTTTGATCAGTTTTGTGGGTTTTAACACAAATGGGGGGGGGTATTTATAGGAAAAGCAATACCGTTAGGATCGTTTCTTGAATATCGTGCCACGATCTCATGCGTACACTTGTCAAGATGTTGTGGTATCATATAGTGACCCTAACTCCAGAGGTTGTGAAAGGGCATTGCCCTTTGGAGTGATTGAAAGGCCAAAATGATAAAAAAGACGAGTTTCTGCATCTGCAAGGCTCACGCGGCCCGCGTCAGGATGCAGACAAAACTCAGGCGGGCCGCCTGGCCTTGTCTGATCTGCACAACTTTCAGAAATTACAGTTTTAGTCCCTGTTGCATATTTAAGCCATTTCCAACACTTCTAAGGCCCGTAAAGCCAACTTTAAGGCCCTAAAATTATTCCTAAACATTGTGGACATGAAACATGCTCAAAAATATGCCGGATGTTGGTTCGCTTGGCCGTACGATCGCGATGTTCGGTTAATTACGACGGAATGCGCATAAGCGCGAAAAATGATCCAAATTGCGCGACGAATGGATTTTTCTCATGCCAAACACTAAGGCATAATATAAGGATGCTTACATAAATTTTTGGATGTCCGGATGTATTCAGAACGTAAGTTATGCGCGAAAGTGCAAACTTGTGCACTTTTTGACACTTTTAGCCTCTGAATGATCCAAAAGTTTGTTTTAGCATACCAAACCCCTCAAAGCCTATTTCTAAGCTATGTAAAGGATATTTATGGTATGTTTAACTTATGGACATGTTCCGGAATGTTTGTTTCAGTTCAAATTGGCATACTTTCGCAGTTTGTCAAGTTTAGTCCCTGTAAGCGAATTAACTTGTTTTTGCCATACCAAAGCCTTTAAAACTTATTTCTAAGTTATGTAAAGGTTATTTAAGGTATGTTGAGTATGTGTTGATGTTCCGGAGTATTTGTCGCATTAAACTGAGTACGTTTACGCACCAGTTTGCGTATAATTCTCCAGAAAGCGGTGTAGAGTTTAAAATCGAACAAAAGTCAAAACATGAAAAATGTAAAACACAACCAAACAAACATTGGGATCAAATAACATTGTTTTATTGATAATTGAACTGTTCATAATTATTTCGAGTACAAATGTTACAAAATGTGGCCAGATCTCTCAAAACATTACTACAAAATGATTCTGGATTAAGCTTTTCCTCAATAAAATCTCCCAGTAAGTATTTCTGTACTTATGAATGGGAAGGGTAAAAAGGGAAGAAGAAAATGAACAAAACTCAAAAGTGTGTTTATCTCAAAACTTTTGAAGTCAAAAGAAAAGAGTATAAACATAAAACACCTATGAGTCAAAAGTTGGGTAAACGATGGTCATTATGCAACTGTGTGCATTCATTAATTCAGGAAAAGTTCAGGTAACAATGGTATCTCCAGTGATTGACTTTAAAAGAAGCATTTGCAATCAATTAACAAGAAAATGATCCTAATCAGTGGTCATAATGATGTGATCATAAGCCTTTTTTTTGAAGTTACCAGATCCTTTTGATGTTGTTTTCAAAATAACCTTTATTTTTAGAAAGGTGTTTTTCTCAAATAAAACCGGATATGTTATCTTTTAATATATTTTGAACTTTTACTCTTTTTAAATAGTAAAAGTCTCTTTCACCGGTCAAGAGGTAATTTCCTTATATTTTGTGAAGTTACTTTCCTTAAAAACAGATCAAAAGGAAATGGTGCATATGTCAAGGTCATATCAAATTCAAATTTGTTTTATCAAAAATTGATTGCTAACAGTTGTTAAATTACTGAGATACTCATGTTCTAATTCAGATAATCAGACACAAAATGAGTAGCCTTAGTAAAAAGTTTTCATCATCTGGGATGCTAAACCATTGTCAGGAATAATGAACATGTGGTAAAATCTAGAACATAAATTCTTGAAGAACTGCTGATAAAATAAATTGACAACTTGCATCTAAAATGTAACTCGTTAAGTATAGCATTCCTGCAGATCAACAGATGTTGAACAAGCAGGTGCTCAAATTATTTGTCAAAAGTTCAACCACTGTTTGCACCAACTGTTGCTGAGTTAATGGTTTTCACTGTTTTCCCTTAACTACTGTTGTGGTCAAACATCTGTTTCCTAAAGTCTGTCCACTGCTGAAAGTCAACCCCTGCTCTCATTTTCCTCTGATAAGCACTGATGTTCAAAATCAGTGTTGTATCCACTGATATGCTAACCACCGATGGTAAAAAGCACCCACTGTTCCATTATTACCATTGTAACCACTGATAGTTACTTCATCAGTGGCCCTCTAAACAACTGTCCTCCATTATTCATCGTCTCATTAGAGGTTGACACGTGGTCAGTTTTTAGCCATCAGATCTTTATAACTGCTGCCACATCAGCACTCACTTTTTCCCTAAATAAAACCCTGGATAAACCCAAACAGGGGCTCACACTGTCGAATTGAATTCCAAAATTCTCTTCTCAAAGCAGTTTCCCACTCTTCTTCGCAAAAAACTTTCTTCGATCTTCTTCATCAAAAATGACGAAATCGAAATCAAAATCAAAATCATCTTCCTCATCTGCTCCAAAAGATGCCACTCAAATGGCTGCTGAATCCAATGAAATCCGTTACAAATCCCCTCATAACTATTTGGGTATACTCACAAAACCCACAACCGACAACACTTTCGACTCCATCATTGACACCTTATCTGCATCAAAGTACAAAACTTTGTTAACAGCAGACGCTCCCATTTATCTACAAACCCAGAGAGAGTTCTGGAACAATGCTACCCTTGAAAAACAAGGAGACACTGTCACAGCCATCAACTCCTCGATACAGGGTAAAAAGATTCAAATCTCTCCACAATCCATTTCAGAAGTCTTCAAACTCGATGATCTGAAAGGTAAAACTTCTTTTTCTAAAACCGAGTTGAAAAAGGATTTCATGAATAGGGGTTATGCAGAGCAACCAAAAAGGGATACCTTACAAAAAGGTTTCTTTCCTTCTGCACCAAGGTTTTTATTTCACACTCTGTTGATGTGTGTTTCTAATAAAACAACTTCTTTAATGAAATACCATCAAAAATTAAATGCCTGGGATATGCAATTTTAAATAATGAAAATTTTAATTATTCCTAGGAGATTTTTGATGATTTGGTAAAAAATCTTGATAGCAAAGCATTTCTGCTCTTTCCAAGGTTTTTGAGTTATTACTTTGAACAAAAATTTGAAAAGGAAGATGCATAATTGCCCAAACAAGGTGCTCACTTTAAAATAAATTGTTTAACGCCTGAAACATTCTCTAGAATGTTGGCACCTATAAAAACAAAAGCAGAGGTACCTGAGCAGAATTTAGCAGATGAAACTACTCCTCAGGTATCGGCTGCTGAGCCCACTGCTCCAGGTGATCAAAGCAGCACACCCACTATTTTGAAACCCACACATGCCACCACTAAAAAGACCAAAAAGAAAACATCCAGAAAGCCCACCAAACCCAAAACAAAGGCACCTCTGGAAGATGAGATCCCAGAGCAATTGCCAGTGACAACACAAATGTCACCAATAACCACTGCTGCGACTTCCTCACAGCAGTTGGATGAAAGATCTCCACCCTTGCCTCAAACTCCTCCTGCATCCTCACAAAAGGATCAGGTTGTAAACACAGGGACCCCACAATATGAAGCTCTGGACCCACTCGGATCCATCTTCCATGGTCCTGATCCCAAGGACATGTCTCTTTCAACTCCTTTATCCTCACCCCTCATATTACCACAATCCATGATACCTTTATTACAGGCAGTGAATGTAGCTCAGACACAAACCAGTTCCTCTCAATCACCTATCACTGAGAGTATACTCCCACAAGTGACTGGGTCTGATGTCTATACCTCTGCTATCCCAGCAACAACTGAGGAGGTTACACTACAGGAGTTACAAGTAACTCCTGTCAGTAGTTCAAGTGGAGCAGCCACTACAAATGTTGAACCCACTGGTTTACATTTGGACAGTGGTTTCATTCATAAGACTCCCTTGAAGGCAATTTCTTCAATAGCACCTCTGAGAACCACCAGTGAGGTTGTTATGCCCACTGGTACCCTCAAAAGGCTATCAAGTGCTGAAGAAAGAAGTCCCCAGTACCAAGAACAAGGGGCATCAATGAATGATTTTTGGGATTCAGTTCCTAAGTCACACATTGGTACAACCACTGCTGGTGGGGATTCAGATGATCCCATTAATTTGGGTGATGATTCAAAATATCAGGAATTGACGGGCAGGGTTGAAAACCTTGAAACCTCAGTTGCTGAAATAAAGGATATGGTGCAACAGCTGTTAAAGGCTCAAAAAGCACAATCCTCTGTTGCTCCAGCTCAAGCACCTGCACAACCTGCACCTGCTGCAAATGAGCTATGGAACATGTTCCAACCACTGCTGGAAAGACAAAAACAGATGGCTGATCAGCAGCATGCTATACATGTACAAAAGCTGACTAACATGGTGGAATTAAGATTTAAAGATACTCAGGCGGACATTAAAGCTATCAAAGCTCATATCCAAAGTGCCTCTGGAAAAATTCCTCCCACTGTTCTTTTCATGAATGAACCCTTCCCAGATAATGCCAAAAAGGGGGAGAAGATCAAGTGGAAGAAGAAGGGAATTGAAGATGGTATCTATATTGAGCCAGAAAATAGCCAAACCAAAGCCACGGTATCAACACACACCACATCACCACACACCACCACAACCACTGCTCCACCATCATCATCATCTGTGATCACATCACCAAACCAAAATTCACCACTAAAAACAGCCACCCCATCATCACCTCCTGCCAAAAAGCAGAAGACAACAGATGTTACAACATCTGCTGTAATGACAACAGTGGTTGAAACACCTGTTGTTTCAACAACTGTTAGTCAACCACAAACCACCTCTCAAGTCACTACCACTACAACCCCTGCTCAAAAGCAGAAGACATCTACTGACACATCAGTAGTTGTAATGACAACAGAGGTTGAAACACCTGTTGTTTCAACAATTGTTAGTCAACCATCAACCATTGCTCTCACTATTCCCACATCACAACCAAAATCCTTTTCATCCACAAAGCTTTACACCCGAAAGAGAAAAATTACTCAGGCAAATGAGGACAAATATGATCCAAATACTGCAAAATATCCAATGGAACTGGAAGCTATGAAAAATGAGATGAGACAATTTTACACTAAAGATGATCCTTCAAACAGAAGATTCCCTTCACTCATAGGCTTCATAGTCCCAGAAGATATAGATGAATATCTTGAGCTCAAAGCAAGGCAGGCTAAGATAAGAGCCAAGATTGAATGTGAAGGTCAAAGTGATGAAGCCATCTCTAAAAAACTGGAATTCTTGCTCACAAAAGTTAAGCAGATGGAAGATTTTGCACAAGAATTAAGCAAAGAAAAAGCTTATCAACGAAATAAATTAAGAAAAGAATATCTTGCTTATATTATGAAAGAAAAATTCTACCCTGCTGAAGAAAAACAGTTTGAAGAATGGCCAATAGTTGCTTTAAAGCATGAGGCAGATAGGATTGATAGAATCAAAAACGATCCTAGAAAAAAGAAGACTGCTCCAAATTGGAGCAAATACAAAAAGTTCATAGCTGACCTAACATCTGAATACAAGAGAAAGAAACAGGAGCTGGTGGATGCAAAGGTGGAGACTGCCACTGCCATAGCAAAATGGTCAAAGCAGCATGCTGATGAAGCTTATGAAAGGCTTAAGAAAAGAAGGATAACTGTCTCAGACACTTCAAAGAAGCCTGACTACAAAAAGCTTGAACAACAGATTGAAAATCTCAAAACACTGCTCACATCAGCTGATAATCCTATTCTTGTGTCAAACCAAGAAGAAGGAAAACAGTTGTCTAGTGAAGAAGTAGAGAAAAAGGAAGCTGAGTACTTCACAGAAACCATCAAGAAAATGGGTCTAAAAGAAAAGAGCTCAGTAAGACTTCAAAACCTTTTCAAAAAGGTATTAACCAAGCCTGCATCACCAAGCACTTCAGAAATATCAGACATTGAGCCAGATCAACAAAAGAGACAAGAGCAAATTGAAAAGGAAACTGCAGAAGATGTAGCTGCAGCAAATGATGTCATTGAGAAGGCCCTCAAACAAATGTCTGATAGCTTACAACTTTTCACAAGGCCAACATCTCTAAACTCACCTGGAAATAAATCTCTTCCAAGAAACCCATTAGGATTAAAAGTACTAAAGTGGATGTCTGATCAAAAGACGCACGTATTGACCTTGGTCAGATCCAATGGCGAAGTGAAGTACATATCAAGGAAAGAAGCACTAGGCCTTAGTGTTTAAGATTTGCAGGATCTCCTTGAACTTACACTATGTAGGGATGAGGATGACTCAAGTTCCAAGGATTTTGAAGAAGAATTTAAAAGACAAGCTAAGGAACTTCTGATGAGAAATAAAAATCCAGAATAATGAAGGGTTTTGGCATTATCTGTTCCAGGGGGAGATTGTTGGGATTGAACCCTACCAGAGGAACAGATAATGAAAGCCAAAATCGGATCATGACAGTGGAATCTAAATAAGCAGCTATTTACTTTAAAGCTTTCCCCTTGACAGTGGTTATCTAACAGCTGATAGATCTCAAGTACTGCTCAATAGAACAACTGATGAACCAAACACTGTTGAAACTCTAAAGACTGCTGAAGACAAACACTGACGCTCTATCTACTGCTGTTTCCTAAGTACTGCTGAAGACACAAGCACTGCCCATTCAAAGACTGATCACCTTTGAAGAAAGCACTGATGCTCAACATCAGTGCTCAGGCTACATCAGTGGAAAGTGAAGCAGTAGTTTTCCTATGTTTTGTATTCTACTTATAATCAGTTGTTAGATATCAGTAGTTTGTATAGAACAATGTTTACAGGTTGTTAGATGTCACTATCATGGTGACATCAGCTGAGATGCCTCAGTGGTTTGGATTGCCTATAAATGGAGCAGTACCCTGTACTGTTACATTCGATTGACTGAGTGAGTTCTTCTCCGCATGTCTAATCCTTTCATCTTGTGCAACCAACCCTGGAGTATCAGGCTGAGGGGGAGCTTAGTTTTGTAAGCATGCTTGTAATCATTTGCTTTGTAATTCAATCATTCAATTTAATGTGAAGCATTTGTTTACCAAATTATCTTCTTCCTTGATTGTGTTTACAAAGTTTGTTTCATTTCCGCTGCATTTAATCTCAGTTTATATCCATTGTTTTGTCAAAATTATTCAAACAAACACAATCATGACAGCCTCTGATCCTAACATGCAGTAACGAAATATTTATAGACAATATTTTTGTGAGTTTGTGTAAGAGGATCATATCAGTTTATGAGACAAATCACCAACACCGTTAAGCTTTTAACATTTTAAGTTCTAAACGATTCACATAGATTGTCAGTATACTGATCCACTTAAATTTTCACACAAAGTTCAACTGTTTCGAGATACGAATTAGTGTTTTAAGTAATTAAACTTATTCGCATGTCCCACCTCAGAATATACTCCCGTATCCAGACTTCTATATCCAGTCTTACAGGTGAATGTACACTAATGATATCTGTAAACGGGTAAATGCGAGACCATGAGAGCTCAGGCTAGAACTTCCGTTCGTACAAAGAGATGACAGCTCGTCTTTAGGTGTGTCCCGTTTGGGGATCTTTTCTTCAACAGTACATGATTAGCATTTTGCAATGTTTCATCATTTTTTGTACTGAGGGCTGGCTTTTAAGATTAAAGCTATGCAAAGTATTATACGAGGACTAGGCTATTGCTCCCGCAAAATCAGAAGTGCTGGTATAATACCCCAGATATCACCACGCACAAACACCTAGTATGTCAGAAATAGAGAATCCTTCAAACAAGATTTTAGGGGTTACCTATATATCCGAGAGATGTTCCCCACGAGATAAGTAAGCTTTTTGTATTTAGGTTTATATCTCGAAAAACAATCTATTAAATGTGTAAAAACCAACTGATACATCCGCAGTGAGATCGTTTATCACATTTTTGACTTTACAATTCTTTAGCGTGTTGTGATAGTCCACTGATGTACTATCATTTCCTCTTTTTCACACTAAAACTCGTTTTCATTTTATGATGTTTTTGGCTTTTTTCAAATTTTCTAATGTTTTTGGATTTTCTGAAATTTCTTACTCCCTCTAAAAATTCAAAACCATTAAAAGAAAATTGAAAATAAACTATACAAGTAAAATGACAACTGTTATGAATTGCTTCAATTCGCCATTCACTTGGCATAAACAATCAGAACTCCCTCTTTCAACAAACTATTTTCCCATTATGATTTCAAAACACTTAAGTTTGTTTTAATCAAAATGGTTTTTCTAGAAAATAAGTTTTGTTGATTTCATAAACCACTTGTAGGTTAGGGGATTACTTCATCACTTTGTTTTCCAAACACTTTATATGAAAGATAAATCAAGTTCAACTTAATGACCTTGATTAAACACTAGTAGGTGAAACCCACTTTTCTACCACCAGTAGGTTTACTCAGACACACATTCAAGAATGATGCCGATTCTTGTAGGATCGTTATCAGACCCAAACGAGTCGACCAGAAGAGATCTTCACCGATACAAAAGGCGGAAACAGATGTATTAGTGTTATTTCAGCTGAATTGCACGAGAAATCACTTTAAACTGTCTTACTATTGATATCAGATCGATTACAATGCTGTAGACACTTCGGCAGAGCTTCGCTACCGGAATCAGAATCGTTACAAATGACATGGCACAACAGGTATTTATAGGCAAGCTATTTTGCACGAAACCACTCATACGAAATGACCAGTCTATTTCATACAAAATGACTATGTCATTTCGTGTGAAATGCCTAAAAATAATCCAACCAACAGAGATTAAAACAAAACATACATCAAACTGCATCGAACAAAACTTCAAACTTCCTTTAGGGTTACTTATTATCAGATTATAATCTCTTTTAAATCTGAAGATCCCTAAAACACAAAACTTACATAAACGAACTTCAAAAAACCCAGATTATAAACCCTAACAAAGAAACGGTAAACATAAACAACATCAAATCAGCAACGATAATCCAACAAACAGATATGAAAACAAAACAAAGAAATCAGAAACAATAAATCAAACCAAAAGGAAAACGCATGTAAAGGAAGAACAATCGATCAATAGAATGATTAAAAAACAGTAGATGATTAACTGAATATAGTTCGAAAACATTGATCAATATACATTCATCAATTCTGAAGTGCTGGAATCATATAAGAAATTCAACATTAAATTGAACATGAATACAGCTGATGTTAAGCAACCAATTAGAGTACATGAAAACAGTAATTGTAACCCTAATACACAAAAAACTTCAAACATAGAATAACATAATCACTAAAATAACAGTATATCACAGTTTTTCAACAACATAATCACTAAAGTAATACATCATACTGCATCGAATAAAACTTCCAACATAGAAAACGGTTACTTATTAACGACTTTATCTTGGTAATATGATGATCAGATTTCAAAATTCAACATATAGAACTGCAAATCCTTAATACATAAAACATACATACACGAACTTCAAAAACGTCGATTATTTACCCTAATAAACAAACGGTAAAGTAAATCAAATATCAATATCAATAGGCTACCATAATCCAACCAATAGAGATTAAAACAAAACATATATCAAAATGCATCGAACAAAACTTCAAACTTCCTATATAGTTACTTATTAACAAATTATAATATCTTTTAAATCTGAAGATCCCTAAAAGACAAAACTTATATACATGAACTTCAAAAAAACCCGATTATAAACCCTAACAAAGAAATGGTAAACAAAAACAACATCAAATCGGCAAGGATAATCCAACAAACAGAGATGATGAAGAAGATATCGGAATCATTACACTAAGATATCCAACAAATCCGTATAAGAAATCGATCTTCAAATCATATAAACAAACAACATAATATCGGCTTTCAAAACCCTAAGAAAAAAGGAATAAACTAATCGATCTTCAAATCATGTACAATAAATTCATACATCATCACATAACAGTAAATACATAACAAATCAAAGTAAAACAACCCATTTAAACAGATTCGATCAATAAGATTATGAAGAAGATATCGGAATCATTACCATTGATGATGATAACTGTTGAATATTTGAAGATTGATTAAACTCGTTGCACAGGATCGATTGAGAATGCAGGAATAGGAATCGGCTATTAGGGTTTATTTGAACGACTTGGGATAATGAGAGAGAGATAAGAGTGCGTATGTGAGAAGCAATTGAATCCCCATCAGAGACCAATGCCACTTGTCAAATTATTTGAGTTTTGCCACATCATTGCTTATGTGGATGCTTAGTTGGCTTGCACCATTGGGTGACATGTGTCCCCCAATGGTTTGCTTTATTAGAGATATAGATTCCCCTCGATCCCCAATTGAAATTTTGCTTTTCTGAAATATCATGGCATTATCTTTAATCCAAAATAGTCCAAATCTTATATACCATTGTTTAATCCTTTTCTTTTACATTTCCTCGTCGCTCTTTTTATTTTTAGTTCAGAATCGTTAATAGGGTAAAGTTTAAGACTTTGGGTTTTGTGGTTGTTCTTCCCCAAAATATAGTAATATGGTTGCTCTGTTTTATAACGACTATACCTAATACCCGTAGGTATGTCCGATACTTGAAACCCCAACGGGTATTCTTTAACAAAATTGTAGGATCATTATCAAACCCAAACGAGTAGATCAGAAGAGATCTTCACCGATACAAAAGGCGGAAACAGATGTATTGGTGTTATTTCAGCTGAATTGCACGAGAAATCACTTTAAACTGTCTTACTATTGATATCAGATCGATTACAATGCTGTAGACACTTCGACAGAGCTTTGCTACCGGAATCAGAATCGTTACAAATGACATGGCACAACAGGTATTTATAGGCAAGCTATTTCACACGAAACAGCTCAAGCGAAATAGTGATTTCGCACGAAACCACTCATATGAAATGACCAGTCTATTTCGTACGAAATGACTATGTCATTTCGTGCGAAATGACCTCTACATCATTTCATGCGAAATGCCTAAAATATACAATTCTCGTTTTTCGTGCCCTGATCTATATAGACCTATACAAGAATCGATACAAGACGAAGTCGACAGACGTATGCACCAACAAAAATAACGGGTATACTCAATACCCGAGGGTATGCCCGATACCGACGGGTTTTGGGCCGGTATGGGACAAGTTTTCGTAACCAGGTATAGGGTTGGGATTAGCCATACCTGCCCCGTTGCCATCCCGTCGGGGAAGGTCGGTGAAGCCCGACCCTGTCCAGGAACACCGCCCTGGATGTGGACTTTTTTTTTAATCATTTTGGTGGTTGGGGAGTGGACACCAATAAGCACTGAATTTGTGGAGTTGTTTTTAGTAATTTTTTTTCATTTTCCATTTATATATTATCTAAAAGTAAACTTCCGTTTTCTTCCCTGTGGTTTGGTTATTTTAACGGTTTGCTTCAATAGTTTAAAGAGTAAATTACTTTTTGAGTCCCTGTGTTTTAGTGGTTTTAACCACTTGAGTCCAAAATCAAAAAGTTTAACGCCCCGAGTCCCTAGCCATTTATTTTATAATGTTTTGAGTCCAATTTTGTTCATTTTATAACAATTTCAGTCCAAAAAATTGGACTCAAAATGTTAAAATTTGGACTCAAAAGGACTCAAAGGGTTAAATAAAATGCTTATAGGGACCCAGGTCGTTAAACTTTTTGCTTTTGGACTCAGCTAGTTAAAACTACTAATACACAGGGACTCAAAAAGTAATTTACCCTAGTTTAAAAATACCCATTTTCCTCCCTGATTTTTCTAACTTATCTTCATTTTGCTCCCAGCCTCTAACTCCATCAGGGAGGAAACTGGCGACAAACTCGAAAGATTAGGGAGCAAACTGGCGACAAACTCGAAAGATCAGGGAGGAAAATGGCTATTTTTAAACTATTAGAGCAAAACCGTTAAAATGACCAAACCACAGGGAGCAAAACGAAAGTTTACTCATTATCTAAATATTATTTTTCTTATTTTAAATAGTCAATACTAATGATTTTTTTAAGGGAAAATTACAAAATTGGTGGTTGACCAAGAGGGTTTTCAATTTTGTCACTCTCCTGCGTCTTTGGAAGGACCACTGAGCTTGGGAAGAGTCCGCATGTTATGTTGATGCGTCCATGTCCCTAGAAGCTGACACGTGTTCGACACGTGTCCCACATATTTATGGGAAGAGTCGGTGACTCTTCCGAAGCGTCGGTGGACTCTTCTGAAGAAGCGTGATACATGGACTCTTCAACATGATACGCCGACTCATCCCATGCTCAGTGGTCCTTCCAAGGACGCATGAGAGTGAGAAAATTGAAAACCCTCTTGGCCAACCAACATTTTCGTAATTTTCCCTTTTTTAATTATCTAAATATTAATTTTCCATTTATAAATTATCTAAATATTATTTTTTTAAATGGTTACTGTTTTAGGGTTTTTTTTTTTTTCATAACGGTTATTGCTCCAACGATTATTTTTTTAAAACGGTTACTGTTTTGTTGATTTTTTTTCAAACGGTTATTGTTCCAACAACTATTTTTTCAAATGTAACTATTCCAACGGATAGTTTAAAACGACTATTTCCAGTCCCTAAAATACAACATCTTTCCCTCATTTACACATCTCACTTCACAATTCACTGCTCACTACCAAACGACTTTTTTGCTGGAAAAAACCAAAATTTCGTCGAGACCGACTCATATTACGTCAGAATTCCGATATAGAACTAGTATGGTTTTTTATTGATTTTTTTTTGTTTTATGTGATGATTTGTAGAAAATATAGTCGTATAAGGGTTTGATCTTTTTATGTTTTGGTTGTTCTAGAATTGTAGTTAAATAATTTTGTTGTTTTATTTATAGCTTTGTTTGTCTAAATGATTAGTTACAAGTAATCAACATTTAATACTAAGGCCTGAATGTTTGAAAATAAAATTGAAAATTATGGACTATACTTTATCATGATTGTTTATTTTTTTAAGTGTTTAGTGTTATTTTATAAACTTATTGAGCGATTTATAGGCGACAGTAACCATGAGTAAGAATGTAATGAACTTATGGAGTGTTTAGGGGGTGTATGAGATTGCTTGTTTTAGCCAACTTATAACTTATTGACTTTTTGAAAAATTAAATAGTGTTTTGGTTTAGTAATGTATGTGAAAGAAAAAGTCAATAAGTCATTTCATTGTGACTTATTAACTTTTCCAAGAAGTCATAAAGAGTTTGGAAAAGCTAAGCCAAACACCCCCTTAGTATCTCTAGATGATGTTTTGGATAGATTTCAAAAGACGAAAACCTGTAGGACACAATTTTAAATACGTTTGTAAAGACGTTTGACGTGTTTTTTATGATTATATAAATTTTTGTTTAATGTTCTTTTGTCTTACATGACCCGACCGATCCGCTATGAACCGATTTGTTTTATATAACTAAGGGTCTAAAATCTTTAGAAATATTCTGCACCCCCCAGTAAAAAATTACTAGGTCCGCCACCGCTACCCGACCATGTCATCATAACCCAACGTCACCATGTAACTTACATAACCATACAGTTAATGACCACTGCACGAGTGTAGTACCGATAAATCCCGCCGTAGTGGCACGTATAAGGGACCACAAATATCATGTGTATGTAATGCTTAGGTTATAACATGCGTACAACTGTCATGCCATATTATTACAGTTTAGGACAAGGATGTTCATATCTGAAAAGCATTCATTTAACTCACCTTTGTTATATGAATGTTTTACTATAATCAATCCGAACTTGATTGCCTGATCAAAACCAGAATACTCTTAGTCACTAGTCATATAAGGAGTGGGACACTAGCTAGCCATTATCTTGGCTATGACCCTTAACACTACTCTTAGTAAATTATTATAATTAAGTTTATAAGTTAATTAATAATCCTAATAAAGATTCTAATATTAAAGTTAACAAGAAATTAATATTTAAACTAAATAGATACCAACCTGACTGAGTGCTCTATATACGAGAGTGTAAGATTAAATATATTATGTTTAATATTTAATCTATAGCCATTATAATCATTTACATAATATAGATCAAAATATATAATAACCTATTAAATAATTAGTTGGTAATTGTTGATGGACCATATTACCCTTATTAACTAATTAGGTTTCCTCCTGGGTGCTTATATAAGGAGAATTATGTAGAGGTTATTGGGTTACACAGTTACACACTCAATCAGATAACCTAATCATAACATCATCATCATCGACCTCCTCTCTCCCATAACCGATTCCCTTTTCGGTTTTCTTAGTCACCATCATCAGTCAGCACCCTAAAGAGGAACCAGATCACACTGACACGTATGTCGAACACGATGGGATCATCTCAGACTGGATCCTCCACTGCATTGTCTGCTGTAATAGGTATGTTTTAATGTTTTCCCTCATGTATAAACAGAACTGAACCAACATGTGGTATCAGAGCATATGTTGATTAGTCAGTTCTGTTTTGTATCAATGAATCTGGAATAAAACTGGAAAACAGGATTTGAAAAACCCTAATAAAAATTCGGTTTCATCATCCGAGATATCATCTCGGATCTGTTCAATACATCTCGGATCATATGTTTTATCCAATTATTACTGTTCCGAAATCATAATGTTTAAGAATTTGATTAAATGTTCAATAAATTTCTAGATTTCGGATATAGGGTTTAAGGTTAATTTTTAGGGTTCATCATGTTCTTAGTTAAAATTCGAAATTTCCTTTATGTTTTGGAATATGATTTGAATTGTGGAATGTTTTCCTAATTTTGATCTAATTTTATCTAATAAGGTTTTTGAAATCTGTTAATAGGATAAACAGATTATGATTTTCGAAATTTTCTGATAAAATTAGATCAATGTTAAAACAGGAAACTATATCACAATTCCTAAGATTTCGAATTTTCTATTATGATTTCACATTAACAGTTGTTACAGTTTGAAGAACACATTACGGATCTGATCATTACGGATGATCATTCCGGGTGAACATTGTTAGCCCATTACGGATCAGCAACTGTCTGATCATTCCGGATGAACATTGTTCGCCCATTGCGGATCAGCAAATGACCATTTCAGACTAAGCATCACAGATGATCAAAGAACTGACCATTTCAGATGAATCTCGGACTAAGCATTCCCATCCGAAATCATCCGAAATACATCATGGATCATCAAGAACTGACCATTTCGGGTGAATCTCGGACTAAGTATCATCATCCGAAATCATCCGAAATGACTCGACTTACGCGTCTAGGACACATCCGAAATCATTCGAAATCATCCATTTCGGATAGTCCGAAATGATTCGAAATTAGTCATTCCGGATGAATCCAAGAGATGATCTATCTGAAATCATGAGTGTTCATAAAATTTGGCAGTTAATGTGAGCTAAAATTTGGCGCTAACGGGTGGTTTGCTATTAAATAATTGGTTTTGTAATTACTCAGATAATTAATCAGAATCAGATAATGTTTTACAAAACCAAAATGGCTTAACTTGAATGAGCTTTTGATGTATCATCTCTGGCCAAAGCTGACTTGATACATCTACTTATCATCCAAGTATTACGAAAGCTATGTTAAGTGTGCATCATAAACATGAATGTCTTAATATCTGGCGAAAGCTAATTTAATTCCTTCATAGATGGCATACTTAACAAGTGCATAACTAAAGTGATTGTCTCAATTTCTGGCCAAAGCTGATTTGTTACAACCACTTTGCACACATGCTTAAATGATTACACTTCTGGCCAAAGCTGATTTGTCTTCGTTTAAGTAGAATTTTTAACTAAGTCTATTATTTTGATGTTAGTAATAGACAATATCACAGCTTCATAATGTAAAATGGTCATTATTTATGCCTGCCTTAGTTTAACATGCCCTTAGATCACATTAGAACTTCTTCCTTAGTATCGTAACTTGCTCATCTTATTTCCACTATCAGCACCAAATCAGGGGATTCCACCTTTGACTGGTGATAACTTTGCTGCATGGAAGGATGCTCTCATGCTTACGCTTGGGCTGCTGGACTTTGATTATGCTCTAAGAGAGAATAAGCCAGCGGACCTTACCACTCAAAGTACTTCTGCTGAGCAGATAGTTCATGAAAAATGGACTAGGTGTAACCGCATGTCCCTCATGTTCATGAAGCAGTCCATCAGTAATGCAATCAGAGGAGCCATTCCTGATTCTGAATATGCTAAAACCTACTTGGAACATGTGGAGGCGCAGTTTAAAGGGACGTCTAAAGCACACGCTAGTACGGTAGTACCCTTATCCTTAAGCTGGTGACAACTAAGTATGATGGGAGGAGCGGCATTCGCGAGCACATCATGATGATGAATGACATGGCCAATAAGCTGAAAGGGCTGGAAATGGAGATCAGTGATGGTTTCCTTGTTCAGTTTATCATCACTTCGCTTCCTTCATCCTTTGAAGCATTCAAGATCAATTACAACACTCAGAAGGACAAATGGACGATGAGTGAGCTGGTCGCTATGTGCGTACAGGAGGAAGAGCGTATGAGGATGGATCGCACTACCGATGCTTCTAAAGTCCAAAGGCCCAATCCTAATACAAGTGCACCTTCCAGCTCTAAGAACTCCTTAGGCAAAATCCGCTGCAAGTTCTGTAAAAAGACAGGACATATGCAGAAGGAATGCCCTGACTTTAAGGAGTGGCTGGCTAAGAAAGGTAACGATTATTTTATGATACTTGAGTCCTATAATTTAAGTGTTCCTGCTAATTCTTGGTGGTTTGATTCTGGTTCTATGGTTCATGTTACCAATTCAACTCAGGGATTCCTTTCAATCCGAAAGCTGGAAAGAAACCAAAGAATGCTTAAGGTTGGGGATGATCGAGAATTAGAAGTGAAGGCCATTGGAACATTACAATTAGTTATGAAAACTGGTTTATGTATTAAACTTTATGATACCTTATATGTTCCTGAGGTAACTCGGAACCTTGTATCAGGACCAAAGTTAGACATGGACGGTTTTATTGTTTCCCATGGTCATCGCAAACTCTCTATCCTCTATGATTCTTTTCTTTATGGTACTGGTATTCTGGATGGTGGTCTCTATAGATTAGAACTAGATGATGGCTTTTCCAAATCTTTGTTGTCATATAACATTAATGAATCACTCACAAAGATGAAAGAGAAACGAGACTTAGAGACTTCATCCATGTTGTGGCATCAGCGTTTAGGCCACATTTCAAAAGAATGATTAAATCGTCTCGTAAAGGATTAAGTCTTACCTCCTCTCGATTTCTCTGATTTTGGAACATGTGTCAAATGTCTTAAAGGTAAAATGACATTAGCGAATAAGAAAGGTGCCACTAGGAGCTCTAATTTATTAGAACTCATTCACACTGACATTAGTGGTCCCTACCAAATCACTGGCATAACAGGACATACTTCATTTATCACTTTTATTGACGATTATTCTCGTTACATGTACTTGTATCTTATTAAGGAGAAATCTGAATCTTTAACAACTTTTAAAGATTATAAGGCTGAAGTTGAAAAGCAATTAGATCGTCAGATTAAAGTTGTGAGATCAGATAGAGGCGGTGAATATTATGGAAGACATACTGATGTGGGTCAAGCTCCTGGTCCATTTTATGAGTTTTGTAAAGGCCAGGGGATTGTGAACCAATACACCATTCCTGGTACACCTCAGCAGAACGGTGTCGCTGAAAGAAGGAACCGTACCCTTATGAACATGGTGCGTAGTATGTTAGCCAACACTAATTTAGCATTATTCCTCTGGACTGAAGCGTTAAAAGCAGTTGTTCATATACTCAATAGAGTTCCTTCTAAGTCTGTCCCTAAAACTCCTTATGAACTTTGGACAGGAAGGAAACCGAGTCTTAAATATATGAAAGTATGGGGCTGCATTGCTAAAGCAAAACTTTACAATCCTTTCCTAAGGAAACTTGACCCTAAAACAGTTACCTGTTTCTTTATCGGGTATCCTAATAATTCTAAGGGTTATCGTTTCTATTGTCCTTCCCATGTCACCTGTATTGTTGAAACCAAGCGTGCCGCGTTCCTGGAGGATTTCAAGGTCAGTGGGAGCAGTACCAACCCTTACGAAGAATTGCAGGAAGTACAAGACGCGGGGGGGGGGACTCGTCGCTTACCATTACTGCGATTACTCCTCTTGTACCCAATGCAACTACTACACCTGAAGCTACCGCACCAACTCCAAATTCACCTCTACAATCATAACCCATTATTCCTCATGACGAAGGCACATCAAACACTCAACACCAAGACAACGCTGAACCCGATAATCCACTCAGGAGGTCATCTAGGCAAAGAAGGCCTACTAATTGGGATGATTATGTTACCTACCTGACTGAAATGGATCCCGGAAAGCTCAATGATCCTATCTCTTACAATGAAGCCATTAGCAGTGATCAGTCTTCTGAATGGAATAAAGCAATGATTGATGAGCTTGAATCCATGAAGAAAAATGACGTTTGGGATTTGGTAGAATTACCCAACGGCGTCAAACCCGTAGGATGTAAATAGGTGTTCAAAACAAAACTGGATCCGAATGGGAACGTTGAACGCTACAAAGCGAGATTGGTTGCAAAGGGCTACACTCAGAAAGAGGGAATTGATTATCAAGAGACGTTTTCACTTGTCTCTCGTAAAGATTCATTAAGGATCGTCATGGCCCTAGTAGCTCATTTTCATTTAGAGCTGCATCAGATGGACGTTAAAACTGCTTTCCTTAACGGAGACTTAGACGAAGATGTTTACATGAAACAACCTGAAGGCTTTAAACCTGAAGGTCAGGAGCATCTAGTCTGTAAGTTGAAGAAATACATTTATGGGTTAAAACAAGCATCACGTCATTGGTACCTCAAGTTTGATGAAGTCATGAAGAAACAAGGTTTTATGAAGAATCAAGTGGATCAATGCACCTACCTCAAGATGAGTGGGAGCAGCTTTACTATACTTGTCCTTTACGTAGATGATATTCTATTGGCAAGTAATAGTTTAGACATGTTGCATGAGTCGAAGCGGTTACTCTCGCATAACTTCGACATGAAGGATCTTGAAGATGCTTCTTACGTCATTGGCATCGAAATTCACCGAGATAGATACAAAGGGATTTTAGGATTGTCCCAAAGGGCTTACATAGATCGTGTCCTTACACGTTACAACATGCAACAATGCAAACCCTCCGTCGCTCCAGTAGTTAAAGGAGATGTTTTTGGTTCATTCCAGTGTCCAACAACAGAGGTTGAGAAGGAGCAAATGAGCCAGATACCTTACGCATCAGTAGTCGGGAGCTTGATGTATGCTCAAGTCTGTACTCGCCCAGATATCGCTTATATTGCTGGAATGCTAGGCCGTTATCAGACTAATCCTGGCCTAGATCACTGGAAAGCAGCTAAGAAGGTACTTCGATATCTGCAAGGGACGAAAGACTATAAACTGACTTATAGAAGAAGTGATCATTTAGAAGTGGTGGGCTATTCTGATTATGACTTTGCCAAATGCAAAGATGACAAGAAATCCACTTCGGGCTATATCTTTATGTTAGCAGGCGGCCCAGTCTCTTGGAAGAGTCATAAACAACAGTTGACCACAACTTCCTCAATGATGGCAGGGTACATTGCTGTTTATAACGCAACCTGTCATGGAATGTTGCTTAGAAATCTGGTCACTGGACTCAAAATCGTTAATTCCATTTCTAGACCATTGAAGCTTTATTGTGATAATTCAGCTGCCGTTAGTTTCTCGAACAGTAACAGTTCGACTGGAGCTGGTTTATATCTCGATACAAAATATCTGTTCGTGCGTGAACGAGTTGAGGAAAATAATCTTTGTATCGAGTATATTAGTACTAAAGATATGCTTGCAAATCCAATGACTAAAGGTCTCCCTCCTAAGGTTTACGAAGAACATGTTCGGAATTTGGGATTTAGTAAAGACCTTATTTGAGCATATTGTACTAGCTTATGTTTTATGTTAAGTGAAATTTCCTCAGTTTGATTTTGTATGTCTCTTAGAATATGTTCAACCGGTATAATGACATATAGACAAATAAAGTTACAAATCAAACAAAGGGCTTATGCGTATTTTGATCATGACGATTAGGTTTTAAATTAAGGCTATAGTATGACTAATGGGGGTCCTGAGTCGAATAATGATTCAACGGCTGTATTTCTCTGCTATAGTACTTGTTTAAGGCTAAAATGAGTGTTAACTCCTGATCAGGCTTATCTAATACTCACAGTAAATGATTACTCGGCTAAGTGGGAGAATGTAAGATTAAATATATTATGTTTAATATTTAATCTATAGCCATTATAATCATTTACATAATTTAGATCAAAATATATAATAACCTATTAAATAATTAGTTGGTAATTGTTGATGGACCATATTACCCTTATTAACTAATTAGGTTTCCTCCTGGGTGCTTATATAAGGAGAATTATGTAGAGGTTATTGGGTTACATAGTTACACACTCAATCAGATAACCTAATCATAACATCATCATCATCGACCTCCTCTCTCCCATAACCGATTCCCTTGTCGGTTTTCTTAGTCACCATCATCAGTCAGCATCCTAAGGAGGAACCAGATCACACTGACACATATGTCAAACACGATGGGATCATCTCTGACTGGATTCTCCACTGCACTGTCTGCTGTAACAGGTATGTTTTAATGTTTTCCCTCATGTATAAACAGAACTGAACCAACAGAGAGAAGGTTCCAAGTGAAATACATTCTTATGAACTTTTTTTTGAACAGTACATTCTTATAAACTAGTTCCCTATTTATAGTATGTAGTGTTATAACTTCCTATACTTTTCTAATGTTACTTCGTAACCAAGCTTCATCAACACACCTCATCAATACACATTTACACGTCTCCTGTCTTGCTTGAATACTCTATACACGTATGTATGCACGTAGACACTAGTTATATAATTTTCTTACCGTTGTTCGTTTATATCTTCATGATGAAGATTTGTTATCACAATCACACACGTATACAAAAAGTAATGTCAAGTATTGAGTTTTATTATTAAGTTATATAATATAATTAATTCAACCGCATCACTTATTTTTCTCTTATAACTTATAAAAAGTAACGTTTTATAAAGATATAAATATACTATTGGAACGAGCTCATTTTTCTCTACATTTTGACCCAAATCCATTAAAAACAGAGTAAGATGACGTGACCGTGTCGTCTCGATCAGTCAAAACCCCAATTAAACCTAGGTAGCTAGGGTAAGTCGGGTATCGTATCTACGAAGAGCATGTGGTCAGTATCGCACGACCTGTTCAATTAGTTATACTATTTACAAAAATGTACAAAGTGATTATGAAGCTTGCTAATTTTTAGTTGTTTGTTTGATTTTTGAAAAGAACTCGGAGTGAACCGACAAATTGATATTATCTAAAACAAGTACTAACTAAGATTGCAACGCTAAATTACTTAATTGAAAATGAGAATTGGGGAAACGGATCACATCCGGTTCGATAATTGTAAGACCTAGGGTTCCTACACGAAGCTTAGGTGCCAATTGCTATCAACGTCATAGACAATGAACCGTAATGCACTTCATTACCTCGGACATGTAAATCCTAACCTAAGATAAGGCATAAGTGCACAAATTCATTTCGCAAAGTCAAATTTTATAATCATTCGACATTTCACAAATTCAATTCAAATGCACGACAATTATCAAAGGGTTCAAATACTAAACAACTTGTCACAAAATCAAATCAAAATACAAATGCATAAACCCTAGAAAATCTTACAATAATCTACACTGGGGTGAAACCGAGGAGACTAGCCGCTCATGGTTGAATGGCCGCGATCACCGGATGACGAATACGAACACCACACCATAATCTTGAGTCTTGAGGGAAAGTTGATGGGTAGGGGTTAGGGGTTGGATGGTGGAGAATGGATGAAGATGATGGTGATGGTGAACTAGCGTTTTGAAGTGTGGATGGTGATGGGTTAGAGGTTAGGGATGTTAGAGATAGGTTAGAGGTGAAGAAGATGATCAAGAAGAGGTTAGCGTTTTGAAGTGTGTGTGTGGGGGGGGGGGGGGTTGACGTTTTTCCTAAAAAAAATGCCCACCCACGCCATTTGACCGCCCCCATGGGCGTCTTTCTTGAAAAAAATGGTTGGGGCGGTCCAAATAAAACGCCGGGTCGATAGTTGTTGGGCTAATGAAATTTTTCTGGTGGGTTTTTTTATTTCAATTCAATTTCAATGTGTAATCACTGTACTGGTCATTTGTTTCATTCACCACTACACTCATTTTAACTTCAAACCCCATTGCTGATAAGGAGCTACGTGTCGCTTCATGCCGAAGAGTAACAAGAGTAAGACATTTGTTTCACTCACTACTACATATGGTCTAACTAAAGATTATTTAATATCTACATTATTTGACAAGTCACGACAAAAGTTCGTAACCAACTGGGGTAGCCCAATTGACCACCGACACCCACCTCTTCCCAGAGGTCCCGGGTTCGAGTCTTGGGAGTGGCATATGTCGCTCAGGATAAGAACTCGGTAAGAGGAATTCACCGCGGAGCTAGCTTGGTCAGGTAGCGGCTCCGGAGTGAGATCACTCTGGTGGTTGGGAGGACCGTGCTCTATCCCCCCCCCCCCACCCCACGACAAAAGTTCGAAAAAAGACAAAAGTTCGAAGGACCTTTTTAGCCCTTTCCCAAACATTGAATACCATACTAGCAAAACCTCAAAGTATAGGGACCAGAAAATAATATTCCTTCAGCATGATCATCCACCTCATTCAGCTTTTATCAGCACTAACAGTATTCGTATAGCACACTCTAAATCCCATCGTTGTTGTTTGTTTGTGTGTTTAAAACAAATTAGGGTTTATAATCGGATTGTTGGTAATGGCGAGTTCATGCGCATCTTCCGTCACGATCTCAAAGGTATTTGTTTTTCTGCTCCTTCGTTTAATCTCCAAAATCATTGTATGATTCACAACATATTCATGTTCTAATTCACTTTTTTTGTTAGATTGGTTTGAAGTTTGTGCAGCATTACTATGAGGTGCTTCAGCATCAGCCCCAACTTGCTCACCGGTGAAGAAACACTGACCTAAACGGTAGTATCTGGCTCGGACTTCAATGATCAGTGACCCGAACGATTGGCTGCAAAACAGAAACACTGTTAGGACTCATTACAGGAATGGGGTTATTCCTGTAACCACCCTCCGGCGTGAGAATAAGTCTCGGTTTTGGGAGTAAAGGAAAGTATATATGTATAAGAGAGATGGTGAGAGATTAGATAGATCATATCTTAGATGTTTACCTCTATTTATAGTTTCCTATTAGGGTTTCCCCTAACTTAGGATGGGCTCCGATAAGTTAGGGATTTGCATGATCTTCCCGAAAAGTTGGAGATTTGGTTGTGCCACCTTCCACGCAAAGGTGGAATATTCTAGAATAACCATTTATGATCATTTGTTTATAATAAAATAGTAGGTATTGACCGGGTCGGATTAGCCGATTCGGGTTATACCTCGTCATGTCCCCCCAGTCCGAAGTTATGAAATGAAGTTCATGAGATCGGACTAAGAAAAAAGAAAAGTTATATGTGATGAGAAAATGGCGACGATAAGACATGAGGTGACAGCTAAATCATCATTGGGGTGACAGCTGTATATACCCTGCTCTGACACGTATGCCCGTCCGTTCGTCCTTTTGAATTTGAAAAACTGCCTTTATAAATAGTGCCTCTAGTTGTGAGATCCAAAGTCCATCTCCCCGTATCTTGATCTAGCCCCTTCGTATTCCACCGAAAATGTCCTCTAAAACCAGTGAACCTTCTTCCTCCGTCCCCGCCAATACTGATGCCTTGTTCTGTAAATGGGGTGTCGTGTCTTATCACAATCTTGTGCAAGATTACGGTATAAGGGCTGAGTGGAATCCCGTGTTACCGTCCAAAACGGATACAACATTTCCGCTGAAAGAGGGTAAAATCACATTGTTTAGTGATTTCTTCAGATTTTGCAACTTTCGACTACCCATTACCAAGTTTTTGAAAACGGTACTCGATTACTACCGTATTCACATTTCTCAGTTACATCCACTGGGATTAGTAAAACTTCGTCAGTTCGAGTTTGCTTGCGTAGCCCTAGGTCACATTCCGGAACTTATTATGTTTAGGGCTTTCTTTGTACTTGTGTGGAAGTCTCCTTTTTTCACCTTCGACCGGAGGGATACCGACGTCTCTTGTCTGAGGGATATTCCTACTAGTTCTAAAGACAAGGATTAGAAAAAGAAATTTTTCTACATCGACGCCTCTGTGATTCCTGGCGAGATGCACTGGAGAGAAAAGGGGCCAAAAGACAAAGTTAAAGACGATGGTCCCTCTGAGGATGCATATATTTCGAACGCTCTATATACCAAATTGTGTGGCCACCCTTTCGAGTGTACAGTAATCCCGAAAGGGGCCCTGGTGATGGCAGGTATGAGTTTGTTGTGGCGTGACATCAGGCAGTACCCTTCCTTTCAGAGGGATGATGCAGGTATACTTATTTATCTTTGGTCGTTTATGTTGCCGATTTATAAATGATATATGTATACAGGGGAATGGAGCATGTTTGATTTTGTTGACCCTCCGCGGCACCTTGCATTGAGGGCCGCGGACCGCGTTCTGGATGAAGGGGAATTGGGCGTGTTGGGGATGCACCTGGAGCAATTTGTGTTACCCGCTGTACCAGCGGACCCTGCTGCATATATTTCTCCCCTGCCCTCTGTCCCAAGTGCCGGTGTTCCTGCTTTGGAAAAGAGGCCCACCCGGATAAAGTTTACTGGGAGGAAGTACATGGCGGCCAGTGTGGCCGCTTCTTCTATTGGTGGGACAACGTTTCCTGGAGGAGATGCTCCTGCTACCGCCGTTATAACGAGTCCTGTTCATGCCTCGAAAAAGCGGAAAACATTTATTGCTCCTACTTTGAGCGCGTTCCATGCTGTGCAGGCTGCCTATGCCTTGCCGCTATGTATGTATTGCTCGTCTTCAAACGTTATTATGGGTTATGAACTTCATGTTACTGAACCTTGCCGTTTTATATGCAGGTACCTCTAGCGGGACTCAAACCGAGAATGTTATACCAACCCCTGTATCCTCTGTGGTGGTGACGCTTCCCAGTTCCGGTACTGGCAGCGCTACGGAGCCCATAACCCAGGCCAGCGTTGCCGCTGCCATTAGCTGTACCATGCCACCGCCGACACCTACCGCCTCTGTGATTGTTACAGCCGATCCCGTTTCCACACCACGGACTTCTAGCATTGATCCGTCCATGTTTGACTCACCCCTGAGTATTTTTTCTGCTGCCGATAAGGAGGCACCCGCCGTATCCGCAACATAGGAGGCTACCAGTGTCGGGGGTCAAGTAGTGGTATTGCTGATGACGGTGCCCGTCTGATTGATGACTTGTTTCTGCCCACCGTCAGCTGGGATCCCAACGCCCGGGATAAACGCTACCAACCCCAATGGAAAATCGCCGAGTCTTCTAGGCTAATTTTTCCCCCAGTGATTCAACACTGGGTTGAGCGGGCTTACCCCCCAGCTGAAGTGTCGAAGGTTTGACCAACGAAAATCTGATGAATTCCACTATAGCGGATTCCGTGAGCCAACCCCGGAGGTTAGCAGAGATCCGGCGCAGGTGGATGCATGATAACACCCAGCTCCGCCAGGCGCGGTCTACTATCCAAGAGCTGAAAGATGACAAGTACCGCTTGGAGAGTCAACTCAGGCCGCCGGGTTAAGGGAGGCTAGGTTTTTGTCGGAGAAAAACAAAGCCGAGGATGATTTGAAGAGAGTGACCGCCCACCTTGCTGAGGAACGAATAATGTGGGCCCGCGATATAGCGGAGAAAGACCGGGTCCTGGCTCAGGCTAAGAGTGTGTAGGAAGAATTGGAGCGTAAGGCTATAGCTGAAGCTCAAAAGGTGAGATCCGAACTATCTACTCAGTTGCAAAAGTTCTGAGTTGACACTGATTTTGTGTCTCAGGTGCAAGAGCGGTACCAGGGATTGACTGCTGAGGTAGAAGCCTCCCACGCCAAATCATGATTACTACAAGCGGAGCTGGAGGAGTGAGAGGGGAAACTTAAAGAACTTCAAGGCCATTGCGATTCTCTTGTTTCTCAGAACAACACGCTTGCCACGTCCTCTGCTGCCCGACTGAAGGAGGTGGAAAATGCCTTAGCACAATCTAATGCTGAAGTAGACGACCTGACTAGCCAGCTGGCGGCTCTACAGGGCGATAGGAATTGGTTAATATGTAATGGCTTGGTGGGGGCGTTCGAGTATCTCTGTCAATCGCCCCTTTACGGCCCTGATAGATCGCCTATCCGCCGCTGCGTACCAGTCTGGTCATCATGATGGCGTATATAAGGGTTACATGGAGTGCCAGCAGCTGGACAAAATAACTCCTGACTTTCACGCGACAAAGGGTAAATTTCAAAGTGACATGTCGAACGCCCTCGAAGCAGCATACACTGAACCATTGTCTTCTTATGAGGACTTAATGGATAAAGTGAACGAAGATGGTATAGAATCGCTGCGCTTGCTACTGGACCCTGCGGAGGAGTCTGAGGAGGAATAAAAAATTTGTTTATTTTGCTTGGCATGTACTATACTTCCTTTCAACTTTTGTTAATGACACTGTTTTACTTGGGTTTGGTGAAATATCTGTGTGATTTGACAGACGTTTTAATGCTAATGTCATGATTTCTGACACCGCCGTTTTTCTGAAATGTGGCTATGTGACGTGTAATGATTATTTTCCATTAATGCCTCTAACGTCATCACTGCCAAAACTGTTTGGCTTTTTACACTTCTATAAATTGGCCCCCCTTTTCCTGATTTGGTAGTTGGACAGGATGGATCGAAAAAAGTATAGACAGAGACTTTCCGATATCTTCCGGGTTTTGGATGCTGCTGACGGCTTGGTTCAGTTACAGAATCCGGTAACGAAATCAATGCTTCGGAAGAGAAGGCCACTTCATAATGTCACTGCAACCCGGGCGAATTGAGCCTGCAAAACCGTTGTTTATGAAGATCCTCAACCAGTGGATTCTGGTGTGATATCTCTGTCAGCTGATGTTTTGACAGAGCTTATCCCAGTTGATCATGTCCAACGTTGCCGCTTGACGTACGAGCGTCGTCGCGGTGGTTGTTCCAAAAAGAATCCGGTGGATGATCTGGGAATGGTAGCTCCGTTAGTGGTTGGAGAATCATCTGGTGGCTTGGCCGTTGATCCTCCGACATTGGTTAATGGTGGTGCGGTACTGCATACCCCTGCAGAGGTGATGGCGACCGATTTCCACCAGTAGTTGGTAGAACATGTCTTTTTGGTTCCCATGTGTTGGTTTTAACAACAGGGACAAGTACTTGGTTTGTTTAAGATAGGTCATGTGCATGTTTTAAGAATGCCTATCTTTTTGTAGCGGTTAGCATATCTATTACCAAGATACCCGCTGTCAGCGCTGTATACTTTGACCCCATGACTTTTGTGTATGAAAATATTTCGTGTTTAAGGGTGCTTTTTGTGGTTTACCGTTATGTGCAGTTATAATGCGATGGTAATTTATATTGTTAAATAATGACTAAAACCAAAAGTAAATAACTTTTATTAATTTCAAATGAAACGAAAATGACACCGTCGTGGGTGGATTACATTTGCTTCCATAAAAGGTCTGCTCTTGTTGTTAGGAGCAAGGCATTACAAATAACATTTCCTTAGTTGAGCTACGTTCCAACTGCGCGGCACGGTGGTACCGTCTAGTCTGGATAAGCGATAGGCCCCTTTGCCCAGGTTTTCTTGAATGACATAAGGGCCTTCCCAGTTGGGTCCCAGCTTGCCTAGGGGTTCCGCCCTACTTGCTTCATTGTCGCGCATTACATAATCGCCCTTTTTAAAAGTGTGCTTTCCCACGCGTTTGTTGTAGTACCTTTCCAATGTTTTCTTGTATTTTGCTTCGCTGATTGCGGCCGCTTCGCGCCTTTCCTCGAGTAGGTCTAGGCCTTCCCTTAGAAGCTTGTCATTGTCATCTCTTGTGGCTAGGCGGCGTAGTGAAGGCAATCCCTCTTCCGCGGGTATCATTGCTTCCGCACCATAGGTTAGGCTAAACGGGGTTTCATTATTGCTTGTCTTAGGCATTGTTCGATGTGCCCAGAGGACGTTTGGCAATTCTTCTACCCAGGAGCTTCCCTCGTAACCTAATCTTCGCTTTATACCATCTAGCAAGCTCCTGTTCGCCCGCTCAACCTGGCCGTTTCCTTGGGGGTGCGCTACTGATGTGAAAATCTGCTGTATTTGAAGGTCGGCGCACCATTCTTGAAAAATCCTGTCAGTAAACTGTGTTCCATTGTCACTCACCAGATACAGCGGTAGTCCAAACCGGCATACTATGTGTTCCCAAAGGAACTTCTTGGTGTTGTCAGCGGTGATTTTAGCTAAAGGTTTGGCTTCCACCAATTTGGTAAAGTAATCGATCGCCACAATCAAATATCTTAGCTTTCCGGGGGCTGGCGGGAAAGGTCCTACGATATCCACCGCCCATTTTTGAAAAGGCCATGCCGCTGTAACCGGTATTAGGTTGTTCTTGGGCCTGAGTGTCTGGGGGGCGAATTTCTGGCAACTACGGCATTTCCTGAGTTCCGTTACGGCGTCTTCGTGCATCCCGGGCCAATAGTACCCGGCGTTATGGATTTTTCCACTACTGCTTGAGGTCCGGCGTGAATACCGCATAAACCTGAATGAATCTCGCTGATCAGGTACTTTGCTTCTGTTGGGGACACGCACCGCAGAAGCGGTCCCAAATATGACTTTCTGTACAGGACGCCGTTATTGACTTCATATTGCAGTGCCTTTGTTTGTACCTTATGTGCTTCGCCCCTGGCAGAAGGTAACTCCCCACTGATAAGGAATTTTAGTACCGGGGTGTACCAGCACGGTTCTTCCGTTGTGACGGCGGAAACACTCCGTGGTTCGATTGATGGTGCCTGCAGCGTCTCTACTTTAACTTCCTTTTCCATGCCTGAGGTGGCGAGTTTGCTGAGAGCATCTGCTATCTGGTTTTTGCTTCTATGGACGTGGTTGAGTGTGACGTTATCAAAGGAAGTCATGAGCTCCTTCGTTTTTGCCAGGTACCTTGCCATTGATTCATCTTTAGCCTCGTATGTTTCATTTACTTGATTATTGACCAATAAAGAATCCACATATGCATCAACCCTTGTGGCTCCCATGGATTGGGCCATCCTTAAACCAGCAAGCAGTGCTTCGTACTCTGCTTCGTTGTTGGAACATTCGAAATCGAAGCGTAAAGCATACATCAACCTTATCTCGTCTGGGCTTATTAACGTTAAACCTGCCCCGGATCCTTTTCCACTTGATGACCCGTCAGTGTATAATTTCCAAGGCTGCCGAGCGGTACTAGATTCCGGGACGTCCCGGATGGCAGGGTCCACTATTGTTTCTCCTTCGGGAATTTCGGCTAGAAAGTCGGCGATTACTTGCCCTTTGACTGCTGTTCGTTTTTGGTATTCAGTATCCAAAGCGCCTAGTTCGATTGCCCATTTGGCCAGTCTACCAGAGATCTCTGGCTTGTGCAGAATTTGTTGTCGCGGGTAGTTGGTCAAGACCTGTACGCGATGTGCTTGGAAATATCTTCTTAATCACCGAGTGGTGTGTACAAGTGCTAGGACCAGCTTTTCCAGCGTTGGATATCGCGTTTCGGGCCCAGCCAGTACTCAGCTGATGTAATATATGGGCGTCTGTCTCCCGTCTCTTTCTACCATAAGCACAACGCTTACCGCGTTATGGGCTGCTGCCAAATACATTTTAAGCACCTCATTAGGCCTTGGTGCCGTCAGCATAGGTAATCTTTCTATGAAATGTTTCATGTCTTGCAAGGCTTCTTCCGCTTCGTTGGTCCATTTGAAATTCTTCTTGTTGAGGCAATCTTTCAATGTCTTAATGAATGGCAAAGATTTCTCAGCATGCCTTGCTAAGAATCTGTTGATCGCCACTAGTCATCCATTTAAAGCCTGGGCTTCCTTCAACGTTCTTGGGGAAGGCATCCGCGCTATGGCGGCCACCTTTTCTGGATTAGCTTTAAAACCATCCCAGGTGACAACCACCCCCAAAAACTTCCCTTCTTCCACCCCGAAAGAACATTTTTTGGGGTTGAGTTTGATGTTGTACTCTCTAAGCTTTTGGAAAGTTTCCTTGATGTCTTCTAGCATTTGCTTTTCTTCCCTGTTTTTGATTACAAGATCATCGACGTACACCTCCAAATTTATGCCAATTTGTGTTTCGAAAACTTTGTCCATGAGCCTCTGATAGGTAGCTCCGGCGTTTCGTAAACCGAAAGGCATCTTTGTGTAACAAAAGATGCCCACGTCGGTGTGGAACGCTGTTTTTTCTTCATCTTCTTTGGACATCTTAATCTGATGATACCCTTTGTAAGCGTCTAGGAAACACTTATACCTGTAAGGAACCAGGGAGTCGACCTTGAAATCGATTTCAGGCCGTGGGTATGCGTCTTTAGGACATGCTTTATTTAAATCTTTGAAATCAATGCACATTCGCCACGTTCCGTCTGGCTTCTTTACCATCACTGGGTTGGATACCCATGTATGGTATTGTGTTTCTCTGAGGATTCCAACTTCCACCAATTTTCGTACTTCTTTGACAACTGCTGCCTTCCGATCTGGAGCCATACTGCGTTTACCCTGTGCGACCGGCTTAATGCCTGGGAGCGTTGCTAGCTTATGCTCTGCCTTATCGCGGGGGATTCCTGTCATGTCAGAATGTTCAAAGGCGAAAATATCAACATTTCTTCTCAGCAGTTGCTTCAAGTCATTTTTAATCTCTGGAGAGAGGCTGTCTCCGATTGTGACCGTTTGATCCGGATGTCGTGTGCTTAATACCCACCTTTCTGGACCAGTGGCTCCGGTGGGCCCTTGGCGGCATCTTTTGGTGTTTAACACCTCTCCAATCTTGTCACGGAATACTGTTGCAATACCCCGCGTGGTAGGGAACTTCATGAATCCTCGTGCTGTAGAAACTATAGCGTCCAACTTCCCCAGAGTGAATCTTCCAATAATCACATTGTGGTATGACTCAGCGCGGACCACAAGGAAAGTTAGGAGTATGGTTCTTTCTCTGGGTTCTTGTCCAAATGTAACCGGGAAGGTGATCTGACCAATAGGGTCAACATTTTCGCCTGTGAATCCTTTAATGGGGGCATGCACTGATTCGAGCAGTTTTCTACCTTCTGGTTGCATTCTATTGAAACAATGCTCATAGATAATGTCTTCTGAGCTCCCGATGTCGACCAGGATTCGCCTCATGCGGTAATCTCCTACTGCAGCGGATATAATTAGGGCATCGGTTGTGAGGTGTAAATCCTCCATGCGAGGTTCGATAGTCATTGTCGCTAGCATCCAGGGTTCAAGCGTGGAGAAACTCCGTTTTGCCCCTTTTCCCTTATCCGCGTGTACCATATTCAATTCCCGCGGCCTCTTACCCGCCGCCTTATCGTTTTCTTCCTTGACGACGGGTGGGCCCTACTTGATATCTCTTACAAGGTGTGCCAATTTGCCCGCCTTTACGAAATATTCGATCTGCTTTTTTAGTTGAAAACAGTCGTTAGTGTCATGACCGCTCCCCTTGTGGTATTCACAGTATTTACTTGTGTCTTTGTTGGGATTATCTTTCAGCGGCTTTGGAGGATTGAACTTGAGATTCTCCGAGGCTAAAATCTCTGCCGGTGTCTTGCTCAGGTTGGGGTAGTCGGATCGAGGTTTCGAAGGCTCGTTCCTCGAATAGGTGTTTCGGTGTCTGTCATACCGCGCGTCCGCCTTATCATTCCTTTGGTATCGGTCTCCTCTACCCTTACCTCTAGATCCCCGGTGCTCCCTCTCTTCCTGGTTTTTTAGAGCTTCCTTTTTCCTATTAGCTGCATGACTGGCTGCCACTGCCTTCTCTTGTATGACATAAACTTTGGCTATTCGAAGTATTTCGTCTATTGTGGGGGGCACGTCATCCCTTCCATGAAGTGTTCTTAACAACTCATCATCGTTTACTCCTTGTAGGAAAGCTCCACATGCTAGGTCGTTTGTCACCCCCGGGATTGCCAGGCTTTCCTTATTGAATCTGACAATAAAATTTTCCACCGTTTGCATTGTCTCGCCGGCGGATGTGGAGGAGCTCGTTTCTATCCTTCGTGTGTCTGCGCTGCTGGCTGAACTGTAGGATGAATTTGGATTCTAAATCTTCAAAACTGTTTATCTCGCCGGTGGGCAGACTATCCCACCAGACCCGGGCCGCGCCTATCAGCGTTTGCACAAACATTTTGCACCATAAGGGCATGGACCAACAGGCTACCTCACCAGCACTTTTGAATAGGTTCAGATGGTCATCAGGGTCACCTAGACCGTCATATTTGCCTACCGTTTGAGGCATCTTGGGTTTTTCCTTGATAGGGGCTTCTGCTATTCTTCTTGTGAACTTAGACCTGAAAGTCGCGTCCACCAGCTTGTAAGGTCTGGTAAGTTCGTCCTCTTCTACATTGATAGGTTGTACCGGAGGAGTGTTTCCGCTCTGACCTACGCCTTGAGTGACCAGGGGTTGTGCCAAATTAACGTTCGGCATGGGATTGGAACTTCCTCCTGAAGAGAATCTGGGTCTAAACGCGTTTCCTCTATCATAAACGGGTTCCGCCGCTGGCGGAGTCTGAGTGTAAACCGGTTGTGACGCTGGAAAAGCCTACCAAGGCGGCATATAAGCCGCGTATGGCGATTGAGTGTTGCCTTGTGTGGTTCCCTGAGGTGTGTACATTGAGTTTCCGTATGGGGGTAAATATCCATATGGGGGTGCGTAACAGTACCCGGGGAAATATGCTTGATTTCCTGGTGTGACGGGAGCGTTCATAATTCCGGCCAGCATGACAACCGGTTGGTGAGGTGGCGTTGACAGTGCCGCTGTTAGTGCTGCAGAATACAACGGCGACATCGAGCAGGTAACCAAATGTTGATAATATTAGGGCGTGCTGGCCTGTGGTATAATGGTGTTGGGGTTTGCCGATGTAATAACAGGCATGGAGCTAAGGCGTGAAATCTGTGCACCAGTGGTTGCCACTGGGGTGAACATGCTACCGCTAGTTATACCTGATCCCCCCGATTGCAACCATGAGGGCGCGTAAAGAAACGGATCTACCACCACGGTCCCAGAAGAGATAGCGGTGGTGCTGCCAAAACCTGGCGGTGGTCCACCTTCCGCCTCAAACTCCAGGTCAAGCGACCTGGTAACGGCCGGAGAAAACGGTGCGGTGGTAACAGGGCTTGTTCCCAACACCAGGTTGTTGTCTGTCGTTGTTTGATTCGGAGTAACTGCTACGTTCTGATCACTTGCCATGGGGTTCTATCTGATTGTTACCGAATAGGTCCCACGGATGGTGCCAATGAAGAAACACTGACCTAAACGGTAGTATCTGGCTCGGACTTCAATGATTAGTGACCCGAACGATTGGCTGCAAAACAGAAACACCGTTAGGACTCGTTACAGGAATGGGGTTATTCCTGTAACCACCCTCCGGCGTGAGAATAAGTCTCGGTTTTGGGAGTAAAGGAAAGTATATATGTATAAGAGAGATGGTGAGAGATTAGATAGATCATATCTTAGATGTTTACCTCTATTTATAGTTTCCTATTAGGGTTTCCCCTAACTTAGGATGGGCTCCGATAAGTTAGGGATTTGCATGATCTTCCCGAAAAGTTGGAGATTTGGTTGTGCCACCTTCCACGCAAAGGTGGAATATTCTAGAATAACCATTTATGATCATTTGTTTATAATAAAATAGTAGGTATTGACCGGGTCGGATTAGCCGATTCGGGTCATACCTCGTCAACCGGTTTTACACCGCTTCTAGTACCATCATCCGAGTTGATGGTGAATCTACTGAGACCGCATCCGATATATCTGTACAACGAGACTCAATTTCTGTCTGAAATTTTGTTTTGCAAATGTTGTTTTACAAATCTGTCTTCTCTCCAAAATTATTTTGTTTTTAACTGATTTGAAGATGCATTAATCATTGATTATGAACATGCTTTTCAGTCGAACCCAACACGAAAGAAATAGATTTTCAGCACACAACCCGTCGGGTCGGGTTTTGGTTGACCCGTTAATATTATAACTCGCTTATAACTCGTCAACATGAATGGGTTAAATGGGTCATGTTTGGGTTGGCCCGGTTTTATTTGTGTGCGGGTTAGGGTTGAAATCTTTGACCCGAATAATAATATGGGTCGGGTTCGTGTTGCACATTTCAACCTGCCAACCCGCAACCTGTTAACCCACCAACCCGACATGATTGACTCCCCTACCAAACATGCCAAGGTCTTTGTTTTTGACATATTTCTGCTTTCTTTTTTCCTATTTTTTATTTGCTTTAAACAATCAGAAAATCATAAACACTGGAAACTGATAATTAACCGTGACTTTAATTGTAGATATCATATGCACCAGAGATTCCGCGGAGTTGCTTTCTATCTGGAGAAACAACCGTGAATCCGTTGAAGACTTCTTGTTCCGATTCATCAGAGAAACAGTGCGGTTCCCGGAAGCTGTTGATCAATTGAAGATTGCGGGTTTCATCCAGGGAGTATGTGACGATCAGTTGGTCCGCCAACTAAGATATCCTAACTTGACACAAAAATTCGAAACCTTGATACAACAAGTCAAAATTTTAGTGATGGTAGAGAGGCTATGCGCTTTTAACAAAGAAGACGAGATGCGACGCTCAGCGCGTCCCAATAACCGGAAGCGAAAGTAATAGGAATAATACTCATAATAATCAAATCACATAAATCATTCCTGTAATCACGTGTAGTCAATGTATTGCCATGTATATGTTGCATGTAAATTTCTATATAATATGATTAATCTCTCCCTAATTGGGTAGAGTGAATTCCCTTCACATGGTATCAGAGCCAAATTACGATTCCTTTTCTTCTCTCACAAAAAAACCCTATTTTTTTCCTCCTCAGTCGTTATTCACCCTTCTTCTCCTTTTCTCCATGTCTACTTCTAGTGAAAGCAGGAAACTCCCCATGGCCACTCTTATTCATATGATCACTACAAAATTGTCCTCTTCTAATTACCTTGTATGGAAACACCAAATCCTCCCTCTTCTCACTAATCAAAAGCTTCATGGCCATGTTGACGGATCCGTATCCCCACCCTCTGCTACTATTTTGGCAGACGACAAAGAGAATCCGAATCCCCTCTATGCCTCATGGCTTGATGATGATCAGCATGTTGTTCTTCTCTTAAACTCCTCGCTTACAGAGGAAACTGCTGCCGAGACACTCGGCCTCACCACCGCCCGCAGCATATGGCTAGCTCTTGAGGCCGCCTACAGCAACACATCCATTGAACGCGTCCATAACTTGCGTGATTCTCTTCGCCAAATCACTAAGGGCTCGCTTTCTGTTGCCGAATATGATAAAAAATTTAAAGCCATATGCGACCAGCTTTCCGCCATCGGCCAACCCGTTGATGAGGTTGAATAATTTCACTGGTTTTTATGCGGTCTTGGTCCCGCTTTTGAATCGTACTCCACCGCTGTTCGCACAACCAAACCGTCTCCGACTTTCCGAGATTTATTGGCCCAAACAGAAAGTCACGAACATTTTATGCAATCACTTCGTGGTCATACCACCCAACCCGCTGCTTTTGTCACACACCAAACTTCACACCGATTCCCGGGTTCGTCTAACCGTGGTCGTGGGCGCTCAAACCACCAGCCTCGTGCTTCAAACTCCAACAAACGTGGTCGTCCCCCTCGCACCCCTCGTTGCCAACTTTGTAGAACCGAGGGGCACTACGCATCCGCTTGTCCTAGTCTGGCTTCATATGCTGCTAATGCTCCAACCTTAGATGCACACTTGGCTCAAGCCTTTCACACCCAATGTCACGTGACAAATGGGTCTCCAGACTGGACTGCCGATACCGGCGCTATAGGACATATGGCCACCAACACGGGTATTCTCAATAACTCTAAATCTTATATGGGTAAAACTCATGTTGTAGCTGGAAATGGTACATTCTTACCCATTTCTCATATAGGCCACTGCCATGTTTTGAATATACCATTAAAAGATGTTATGGTGGTTCCACGACTTACAAGAAATCTATTATCCATTAGCAAACTAACTCGTGATTTTCCGGTTGATGTTTTGTTTTCCTATCCTACTTTTACAATTCAGGATCGGCACACGAAACAACCATTGGCAACGGGAAAATGTGAAGATGGTCTTTATGTCCTTCGAGATGGAGAGCGTGCGTTGATGGCATCGGCTTGCAGTAATAAAGCTTCTTTTGAGCTATGGCATAACCGCTTAGGTCATGCTGCATTTGATACTATTTCTCTTTTGAAAATACTTGGTTGTTTATCTACTACTTCAGTTTTGCCCAATCCTATTGTTTGTTCGCCTTGCCAACTTTCCAAGGCACGAAAACTATCTTTTGATTTGAATGAAAAACGTGCATTAAAACCATTGGATCTTGTTCATTGTGATTTGTGGGGACCGGCACCGGTTATTGGCATTGATGGTTATAGATATTATGTGGTATTTGTAGATGATTTTTCCAGGTTCTCATGGCTTTATCCACTAAAGGCAAAATCGGAATTTTATTCGGTGCTAAAGGTATTCTTACAATTTGTTCAAACTCAATATTCACGAAAAGTGAAAGTTTTCCAAAGCGATGGTGGAACTGAATTTGTCAATCAGTATGTACGGAAAATTTTCGAAGACAATGGTACACTTCATCGGTTCTCTTGTCCATATACTCCTCAACAAAATGGACGAGCAGAGCGCAAACATCGGCATATTGTCGAGACTGGTTTAGCAATGATGTTTCACGCTCATGTACCGGTCTCGAATTGGGTACACGCATTCAGTTCGGCGACATATATTATTAATAGATTACCGTCTCAACTTTTGGAAAATAAATCGCCGTTTGAACTCTTGTATTCTACCACTCCCATCTATGGTAATTTGAAAGTGTTCGGGTGTCGTGTCTATCCTTATTTGCGAGACTACTCTCCTCACAAATTGGCACCAAGAAGCATTCCTTGCATATTTATTGGTTATTCTTCTCAACACAAAGGTTACAAATGTCTTGACCCACATACTTCTCGTATTTATGTAACCCGACATGCTAGATTTGATGAAACCCTTCTTCCTTATGTCGAACCCACTAAAACTATCGCTTTTTCATCCTTACGGTTATCCACCTTTCTAGATGATGGTTCCTTTAACTTGACATCCGCCTCGACTTCTTTGCCTAACGGTCCCACCAAACCGGCCCCATCTATTGATCAACCACCGTGTTCTTTATGCAAGGATACCACCCCGCCTACCATGACAACACAATCGCAACCCCACACCCAAACCGAGCCACAACAATTTCAATCCCAAAGTCCAGTCGTCACCCACGCCCAAACCGAACCACCTCCCACTCAAATTCCAACCCAATCTCAAAACGAACCAACCCACCCTCACAACAATGACCACGCCCAAACGACTCATCCCATTGTCACGCGGTCCAAAGCCGGAATCTTTAAACCTAAGCATCTGGCTGATCTCACATATGTCTCACATCATGCCTTATATACCGCCCTTTTCACCGAATCAATACCACGTGGGTTCAAAACTGCTTCAAAGAACTTAAAATGGATGCAAGCTATGCAAGAAGAAATCGAGGCCCTTCATCAAAACAATACATGGACATTAGTGCCACGCCCTCAACATACTAATGTAGTTGGATCGAAATGGGTCTTTCGTATTAAATATCATTCCGATGGTTCTATTGATCGGTACAAGGCTCGACTAGTTGCTCAAGGTTTCACTCAAATACCGGGTGTTGATTTCTCTCACACTTTTAGTCCGGTAATTAAATCCTCCACCATTCGTATTGTTCTTTCCTTGCCGTCATTAATCAATGGCCCCTTCATCAATTAGATGTCAAAAATGCATTTCTAAATGGCCATCTAAGTGAAACGGTCTTCATGGAACAACCACCAGGCTTCACTAACTCAGCCTTTCCGACTCATGTGTGCAAACTAACTAAGGCTCTTTACGGTCTCAAACAGGCTCCTCGTGCTTGGTTCCAACGGCTTAGTTCATTTCTTCTTAACTCGGGTTTCACTTGCAGTAGAGCAGATACCTCTTTATTTATCTTTAAGAAAGATGATTGTCTTATGTATCTGCTAGTTTATGTGGACGATCTTATCCTCACTGGAAACAAACCTCATATGCTTCATCAATTTATAGCTAATCTTCATCAAGCATTTGCCATCAAAGACTTGGGTTTCTTAAATTACTTTCTGGGCCTTGAGGTTCTCTCCACAACAAACGGATTGTTTCTATGTCAATCCAAATATGCTCATGAGGTATTAACTCGAGCAGGCCTCCTAGATGCTAAACCTGCTCCTACACCGCTTGCCACAAATGACTCGTTCACATCTGATGGCCCGTTATATTCTGATCCCACCTTTTACCGTTCCATTGTTGGTGCCTTACAATATCTCACTATCACTCGTCCGGACCTCTCTTATGCAGTTAATCAAGCAAGTCAGTTTCTACATGCTCCCACTGTTCAGCATTTTCAGCTTGTGAAGCGCATTCTTCGATATGTGAAAGGCACTATTTCCTATGGTCTCACTTTTCAACGACCCAAACAGGTGTCCATCTTGGGTTATTCGGACGCTGATTGGGCTCGGTGCATTGAAACTCGACGGTCCACTTATGGCTATTCTATTTTCTTGGGTGGCAATCTTGTATCCTGGAGCGCCAAGAAACAACCAACTGTGTCTCGCTCAAGTTGTGAATCAGAATATAGAGCCATGGCCAACACTACGGCCGAAATTGTTTGGATTCCTCATCTACTTCGTGAGTTACATGCGCTTCTGCTAGACCGTCCGACACTGTTATGCGATAATCGAAGTGCATTATTTATGAGTCAAAACCCAGTTTCTCACAAAAGGGCAAAACACATTGATCTTGACTACCATTTTGTTTGAGAACTAGTCATGTCTGGAAAGCTACACACTCGATTTGTTCCTACCAACCTTCAACTGGCTGATATCTTCACAAAGAGCTTACCTAAACCGCAATTTGAATATTTTCGGAAGATGCTATGTCTCGGTCCGCCACCGTTTCGGTTGAGGGGGGATAATAGGAATAATACTCATAATAATCAAATCACATAAATCATTCCTGTAATCACGTGTAGTCAATGTATTGCCATATATATGTTGCATGTAAATTTCTATATAATATGATTAATCTCTCCCTAATTGGGTAGAGTGAATTCCCTTCACAGAAAGAAGTTCTCACCGTACCGCCCCAAATCATGGATGGAACAACCAATAACCTTTCCCGCGATTTATACGCATAACTACCAAGGTCCTTTTGTCATTACGGCTACCATAGCCGATTATAGCGTTTCCATGATCCATATAGATGAAGGAAGCGCCTCAGAGATCCTGTTTGAAAGTTTCTTCGATCAGATGGATGAAGAGATCCGTGAGAATCTGACCAAGGGCCCATGCCCGTTGGTCAGATTCTCTGGAGCGATGGTGAGACCACTAGGACAGATCCGGCTGCCCGTCATCATAGGTGAGGAAGGAAGATCCCGGACACTGGATATGACCTTTTCGGTTGTTCGGGCTGGTGTTTCACCAAATGTCATTATTGGACGTTTGGGGATCAGGGCCTTGCACGCGGTAGTGTCTAGTATTCATGGAGCAATGAAGTTTCCTACTCCGAATGGAATCGCAACTATCTTGTCCGGAGAATAGCATGGAGTATAGGTTCCATTTTCAGTCACTTTTTGTCAGGTACACAAACAAATTTTAACGTTAAAATCTCGAAAATTCATATCTGGCATTATTTGACAAATGTTGCATTCAAATATATATATAGGGGAGGGTTTAAATGAGAACGCTAAATATGGCGAGAACCATGAGAACGAATGAAAAAAACCACGAGAACTTGGTCAAAACAATTCGAATACAATGTTAGAAATTAAAATTACACGTTTAAATTTACGCGGGTTCGTAAATAAAGAAAATTTACACATGTGTAAGTTTTTCATTTACACATGTGTAAATTTGTTATATTTACACATGCGTAAAAAATCTAGTAACAGTGATTTTGAGAGGATAAATGAATTATTTGATGTTGTAAGTTCTTTTTTGATGTTGTATTTTAATTACCATGAGGTTTGTATTAAAAAAATCGGTTTTAATTGGTTTATATATATAACACGTTATTTAAAAGGGTTTAGACATTTTAGCTTCATCTAGCGTTTTTGTAAAGTAATCTTTTCTTTTTGCTTGTAAGGGTAATTAAAAAGGTTGAAGAAATGAAGTCCAGCAACTCAAACCGTCTAGGCGTGGTGTGGGTGTGGGTGGCGATCATGGTACTTTTTTGTTGTTTGATGATTTCGTTCAAGTTCTATAGGTTGTAGTCGTTCTTGCATAGTGTCTTATTATCGATATATGTATCTTTTGAGGGCGGTGATGATGATCTTGATAAACTTACTTAAAAACGGAATGTTGGATAGTTTTTATCATGAGCATATATATATTTTACGTGTCTTTTGTGTTTTCTTAGATCCATTCACAAAACATTGAGGATATCGTTGCGTTAATCTTGTCACCATAACGTTGTCTTCTAAAGAGAGGTGACGTTTGACAAACACCACTTCATTACAAACCCTGTTTGGTTGGCACGTGATGGAATTGAAATCAACCGTTTCGAGGTAAGTTTTATATAAATCAACTCGTATCCTCGTTCTGATCAAAATCCCTAAAACATCGATTTGTAATTCGGAAAAAACTTAACTCCATTAAGCTATTTTTAACGGCGGACTATTATCGGGCAAAAGTTGATCTGTTCGGATTATTATCGGCAAATAACCGAATTGAGATTATTATCAGCAAATAACTGAGTTGAGATTATTACCGGCCTAATTAAAAAAGTTGTTAATTATTTAAATCCAATTTAAAATCAGATAATGTATTACATTTTTTTAACGGAAAAGAGGATCACATCATTGCTTAAAAAACAGTTACAAATATTATTTCTAGCCAGGAGCTAGAAAGGCATACAAGTAACATACATCTATCTCCAATTTATAAGTTCCTTTCACACTCAAACTAAACCAATGATCTCTCCCAATAACCTTCATTTGACCTCTATGTTTGAGCCATAGTAATGAGCATTCTTTAATATCTTCAACAATTCTTGAGTATGACTTATATGACTTGAAGATCCTCTCGTTCCTTTCATTCCAAATAATCTATTACATAATGCATCTTTTTTAGAGCACCTCTAACATTGCACATGTAGCATGGTCTCAAATTCCAAACCACCATTTCAAGCCATCGTGTCAGTAGAAGGATTTTGAATTCCAAATCAGTCCTTTACCATGGACTCTTTCAAAACAAGATGGTATAATAGAAGTTTTTAAGATTAGTTTGAAATATAACTAGTATTAAGCCCCCGTGTTGCGGAGGGGACATAGACTGTGCCAAGTAGAACTAACGCTATACAACTATTAGCGACTAACAACACCGGAAAAACTTGTAAAAAACAAAAAAAAATAATAAGGAAGCATATGTAAAATCGTTGAACCACGCATGCCCGTTGCGGCATGTTAATGCGAAGAAATTAGACTGGAATGTAAAAATATAAAAGAATAACTAAGTTAATCTAAGACCACGCGCGTTGCGACAAACTTGTCAAACAGGGCGAAACAAACGCATTGTGACGGTTATGTCAAATGGGAAAAAAATAGTCGAAAAAACGTTGAAACCCACACGTACGTTACAGCGTGTTCACTTGCAAAATTAGAACGAAACGAAAAATTTGCAAACGTTGAAAAAATATGGGGATCAAAGTTGAAAATAAAAATGCATTGGAGTTAAATTGTAAAAGATGAAAAGTTTTGGGTTAAAAAAAAATTTTAAATGCAAAAAATGAAAAAAAAAAATTGGCTTAAAAGTGAAACTTCAATTTTTTTGGAAAAAACTCCTTATGTTTCCATGAAGCACAGGGCAGGCCCTGAGCAAGTGCCGGATGGGCGACCGCTCAGGGCCAAAAACCTCAGGAGGCCCTTAAAATTTTAAGATATATATATATATATATATATATATATATTAACAGAGGCGGAGTGTATTTAAGATGAGAATAGAAGCGTGAGTCACAGATAATTGGAAAGAGTGAATCTAAGTTGATTTTCGGTTGTCGGCGCTGCTGTGCCAGAGAGAACGGAACAGACGAAGAGCTGTGCCAGAGAGAACGGAACAGACGAAGAAGACAACCTAAATACTAAATACGGAATATGACTTTATGCTCTATTAGGCCTTTTTAAAACTTTAGTGAAGGCCCAGTATTTAACTAAGTTTGCTGGATCAGGCATCTTTCAAAATTAAGTGAAGGACTGTGTTTAGGGAGGGCCTAACTAGGGTCTCGAGATATACAGAGAATCATACATTAATATTATACATAGAATATACACTAATATTTTATTGTGAAACTAAGTTATTTTAACCATTTTGTCAATTATGTTATTTAAATTAATATAAACAAAAAGTTAAGCTTTTGTTCTATTTCATTATATATATCTTTTTTAGTTTATTACTAGGTTAGAACCCCGTGTATTACACGGGTTGTATAAATATAATTTTATATAATAATAATAATAATAATAATAATAATAATAATAATAATAATAATAATAATATATTTTTGAAAAAAAAACTCATATATTGCACGTGTTGAATAAAATATAATGTCATACCGTAAAATCGAGAATTGTTATATTTAAAAATGGTGTTCTTTCTACATGTTGATGCAATGTGCGATAAATGATAGGTTTAAACCAATTATAACAGTACGTCTAACATTACATAGTTGAAACTAAGTTGTCGAGATTTGATATTTGAAAGAATTGTGTGATTATAATGGTGAGTCCGGACCATTACAGTGATGCGTCTAAAAACACTTGCAATTTGATAAAAGCATAGGTCCAACCTAGATAATTATTTAATTATAGCAAATAAATTTTTTTTATTATTAAGTACATAATAAAAACAAACGTTTATCCTTATCTAAATTTTTGTTTAAAATTCTTTATAGAAAAACAAATATTTATTTTTATCTAATTTTTTATTTAAAATTATTTTTATTATTATTATTTAATATGATCATAATAAAACCAAACGTTTATCCTTATCTAAATTTTTGTTTAAAATTATTAAAGAATAACAAATATTTATTCTTATATAATATTTTGTTTAAAATTATTATTATTTAATATGAGAGATAAATAAGAAAATAAAATGAGAAAACACAAGAAAGTGATATGTGTCCAAAAAAGATTTTTATTAGTATAGGAAGATTTACAAACATTTCAGAGAATTATAACGTAGCCTTTAAACTTCATTACACTTATATAAAAACGATAAAGTGAAGGCTCTGAGTTCTAAAATTATTTTTAAGTGTTTTTTTAAACATATAAGGAATAAATTGCGCTTTATAAGTTATGGAATTTCTAGACCACAGTCGATATGTATAAATTTCCGATTAATTTGACTTATGGATGTTGAGTTATAATAACGATATCTTTAGAATCGTTGTGATTATTATCTAACCTGATAATAAATAAAATAAAGCAAAGTAAAAAAAATTATTAAGAACCTCATGTATTGTATGGGTTGAGCACATGTAATTTTATATATCAATCAATAAAAAGATATATCTTGTTATATCTTTATAAACCCTGTGTATTATAAAACCTTTGGACGAAACTGACAAAATGGCCCAAACCACAGGGACTAAAATGACATTTAACTCTTTACATTATTGTTAGGGCTGGATTTTTATTATAGATGATCCTTACACATGATCCTAACCAGTGATCCTTGTTTCTTTGGCAGACAGTGATCCTCAGCAGGACTTCAGGATCAGGATCATGGGACATTATGGTGATCCTCATACTAACGGCCACTTCCGCTTAATACAATATTGTTTTGCAGGAACATGTAGCAGGATACGCTCTAAGCATTATGATCCAGGGACGCGTCTTCACAATTATGGCAAGAGCTTAATTGAAGATAGACGTTGCACAGGATATGGAAACTTGGCTTGATTTATGGGCGGCTATTTAGGCTAGATTGTATCTCATTTCTAAAGGGGTAATGAGCTGAATATTAGTTTAGCTACCTAAAATAGGTCACCTACACACGTATAAGTACCACCCTTCCTCATTCGGAAGAACACACACGACATACAACGCAACTCTCACACACTTAGACACCAAAAGCAATAGTGATCCTTGTACTCAGCTCATTATCATCCAAAGTTGTAATCATATTTTTGTTATATTGAAGTTGGTGATCGGTGGTTGCCATCACCCGAGGTTTTTTATGCCGGAGATCATTCATTGATCAAGGGCTTTTTCCTCGTATAAATCATTGTGTCTTTGCATCTTTTATCACAGAAGTGATCCTTTACTTTCATAATTAACCAAGCATCATACCCCGTTTACATAAAGTTTGGTTACATTATCCTTGTGTGATTTTTGACCAAAACAGTTTGGCGCCCACCGTGGGGCAATTGGTGCTTCATTCATAAGAAAATCTTTTGTTCGAAATCATTTCAAAGAGTTACATGGCTTCATCATTGAAGAACACGTCCACGGCGATGTCTGCGGTCACCTCATCACAGATCACCTTGCCTCCTCCACCGGCAGGATCTCAGAAAAATACTGAGAAGAGATCAACTCCCACTTTCTCTAAACCTCTATCTTCTTCTGCTATGAATTCTTCTATTCCCAGTACTAGTGATGTATTTGCTTTAATTTTGCAGATGAAGGATCGTATGCAGCGGCAAGATGAAACTAACGAAAGGATCCTCAGGGAAATTGGAGATCTCAAAAGACAAAAGAAAGCGGCAGAGGATCATTCTCCACTGATGCCCAAATCCTTGAGCTTTGATACTCCAATGATCACTTCCCAGCCATCAGGGATCCCGGACGTGCAAATCATAGGGGAGTCAAGAGGATCACATCTCAACTCGGCAGCAATGACTCAGACATCAGACTCACATTTTCAGCCTGTAGGATCCTATCCTCAATACATGGGATCCTTCATGAATCCGGGAGCCTATCCGGGGGCACAGCAGTTTCGAGGATCCTACTTTGTTCCAGGATCATTCCAGGGCCAAGGATCCTCCTTTGTTCCAGGATCATCCCAGGTTCACGGATCCTCCTTCGTTCCAGGATCATCCCAGATACCAGGATCCTTACAGATGCCAGGATCCCTAAAAAGTTTGCAAACAGGAAGTCTAGATGTCCATCAAGGGGACTTCATTCCAATGCAGACCATTGCTTCCACTGGTCCCTCCGTTATTCCAGAAACCCAGCAATATGGATTCCCTAACTTGAACCCAATGGGAGGTAACACTTTAAATAATTATCCTACCACTAACCATGGATTCATGCAGGATACAGGTACCAATCATGCTATGGCCAGGGAATTACAGAAACTAAAGGACATGATCTCAAGTGTTCCAGGGGTAGTCAAGCCTATCCCAGAGATTGCAGATGGAAGCCACAAGGTATCTCGCTTTGCACCACCAATTTGTGATGCAAAGGTACCCAAAAGGTTCCATCTCCCTACCATGAAGCTGTATGATGGCACAACGGATCCAGAGGAGCATATAGCACAATACAGGGAAAGGATGGAAATCAATCCTATCCCAGAAAAGTTGAAGGAAGCATGCCTATGTAAAGGATTTGGATCCACTCTAACTGGATCAGCTCTTAAGTGGCTGCTAAGTCTTCCCCCCTACTCTATTACTTCATTTGCTAATTTAGTTAATTTATTCAATAACCAATTCTCTTGTAGTAGAAAATTTGAAAGATTAACTAGCGATTTGTACAGGATAACTCAAAATCATAATGAATCATTAAGGGATTATATAACTAAATTTAGTAAACAATCCTTGGACATTCCCAACTTGGATATGGCTACGGCTGTTGAAGCCTTCAAAATGGGACTGCTTAAGGATTCATTATTCTATGATGATCTTGTTATGACACCATGCAGGAATTTAGATGAAGTAA